>NC_044383.1:145760353-146060353 GCF_006542625.1 Nomascus leucogenys | reverse complement strand
CCCAGAGGGAGCCCAAAGTCCCACAGCCTCTGTGACCTGGCCACAGCTAGTCCTCCATGCTCTCTGGCCCCTCCCTCTCTTCTCCCAGTGGCTCTGCCCACCCAGCCACACTGGGCCCTTGGCTGCCTCTCAACCAAGTCAGACATGCTTCCCGCTGGGTCTGACATGCAGGCCCCCAACCCGGGTGCCTGGTTTACTCCCTCACTTCCAGCCTCTTACAGAAAGGCCTGGGGACAGCAGACTCTCCTATAAAACAGCCTCGTCCTTGGGGCCCAACCCCCGACTCTGTCACCAGCTCTCCTCTCCCTCTGCATGTCCCGCAAAGTCAAGGCCATGAGCTCACGCTGCCTGTCACTCTAAAGGGGTGACTCTAAAAAGACAGAAAAGAAAAGAGATTAAGTGCTGGCATAACTGACGCTTCAAGAGCAGAGACCAGGTGTAGGGAGGGTGCCTCAGGGGAACAATGAGGGTGACTCACTGGAGTCTCAGGCTTGCCACTTCTAGGAAACCCACTTCTTTAGCGCTTCTATTCTGGTGGCTTGGCACTCTATTTGCAGGCCAGGGTGGGGCGCAGGGAGTGTTGGGGGAGTTTTTTAAAGTACTGAACAGCTGTTTTACAATGTATAACTGATTCTTGAGTACAGATAACCATGCAGATGGCAAGGAGTTAATTTTGCACACACTCAAAATCCAATGGTGGGTCCACTCTGAAGGAGCTCTCTCCTCCTCCCAGCACACAGCAGGCATGAAGAAGGTGGCAGCCCTGACAGCAAGACCCTCCTGACCTTCCCTCTAGGCCACAGGCAACTCAACTGCGAAGGCCAGTTTTTGCTGTCACACATTCCTGAAAACAGAGCTCGGGCCAGTACTTCCACCACCTCCCTCACTTCCTACACCTCTCCCTGTGAAGGATGACACTCCTAGGATCTGCTTCCTCTTCCTGGACAACTTGCCCTCCAGATGTACTGAATAATGGTTCCCTCAGGGGATCGAAAAGCACACAAAAGGAAAAAGAAAACTCCCACCAAAGGCCTGCAGCTGGCTGAAGGGCCAGGTTCACAGAGCGCCTGGGATTTTCCCCACCCGGAAGGATTCACAGGAAGTGCGCCTCTGCCCTGGCTAACACGGAGACAAAAATAGGCTTATGACGCATTGCTTTGGGCACCTCGAAAACCTAAGCCACCGTACCTTTTTTTTTTTTAAGTTGCACAGCAAGGTGGAATTTATGAAGCACTTTCACGTCAAAGCCACTGGCCTGGACACTTCTGTTCCCACCTACAACAGCATCCATTCCTCCACCCTCCAGGGAGGCCTGGGGGAGGCCTAAGTGAGCACAGGAGCCCCCGACCATGTGCAGAAGTTAGCTGAGACTTCCTGATCCTACCACAGGGAAACAGGGAGGACGGCTCTTCTTGCCCTGGAACCATGACAGCCCCCTTTCTCCCAGCCTAGCCTGAGACCAAGCCACCACACGCAGGAGGGTGACCTCCGGCCCCCACCCAAACTCCACACCTCGAATTATCAAGCTCCTCTATGTTCGGGGGAATCTGAGTCAGGAAGGATTCCTCAAGGCTGCAAACCTCAGAAATGCAGAATTTGGGATGCAAAACGGACCCGGAAATCATAGAGTCCAGTGGCTTTGAAACTTTTTTAAACAGTGGAAACGTTTCTTTCTCATGAGGAAGCTTACATGGAGTGCCAATCATGAAACAGATGAAGAAGAAATGCTCTCTGGTTGAGGCAGAAACCCCAAGACACTAATGGAGAGCTCTGGGAGGCCGAGAAACAGGCTATAAAAATAAATCCCTGATGCAAGGCAGCATCTGTAACTTACAGATAAAGCAACTGCTACCACTACAGCACCGACGAACACCGAGGACGTGCCAGGCATTCGAATGTCTCCCAATTCCCACGCCTAGCCCAGGACACGGCCAGCATCCCACGCCTAGCCCAGGACACGGCCAGCATCCCACGCCTAGCCTACGACACGGCCAGCATCCCACGCCTAGCCCAGGACACGGCCAGCATCCCACGCCTAGCCCAGGACACGGTCGGCATCCCACGCCTAGCCCAGGACACGGTCGGCATCCCACGCCTAGCCCAGGACACGGCGGCATCCCACGCCTAGCCCAGGACACGGCCAGCATCCTGACTGGACACACACGGAAAGGAAGACCTCAGAGGTTCTGTGACTTGCCCAAAGCCTGTGAGGGGAGGAGTCTGGATTCAAACCCAAGAAAGTGACTTCCAAAACTAACTCCCTAATGAGAGGTTTTCAAGTAGGAAACAGAGAAAGAAAACTAAGTCCCACCTCTCTTGAGGAGGAAAATGAGGTCCAGAGAAAAGAAGTGACTGGACACAGCCAACTCAACAATCCGGATCCCTCGTCTCAGGCCACACACTGCCAACAGCAATCAACAGGGGTTTAGCAGCTGTGTCTTGGCAGGAACAGCGCTTGGGGGTGACACTGGGAGGGTGGAAAGGACCTAAAGCGCCAAGAACAGCCACAGAGGCACATCCTCCCCATCCCCCAGTCTCCCCGAAAACAATTTACAGCCAAATTCCAACAACTGCTCCCAGCCCTACCCCACGCAGCTGCACAAGGAGGCAGCCAAGGCCGGGTGGAGACCCACTGCAGAGTGCACAGTCAGCAGTCATCTGTAACTGCAAGGGCACCAGCACCAGGCAATCATGGTGACAAACTCAAACCAAAGAAACTGGGCCCAAGGAAAAATAATTAATAGAGCAATCAGAGCAGAACTTTAAGAGAGATCTTCAGAGGGGTGACAGAAGCTACAGCGTCCACGCAGAAAGAAGAGGCAGCTGTGACTACCCATCAGCTGAGATCCTGCAACAAAAGACAACAGGGAAGCAGAAGAGCATCTGAACCACTGGAGAACTGGTAAGCTGGGCGACAGCAGCAAACGACATCCGGCTACATGCCTGTCCACAGCGGCAGCCAGATACAAATAATAAAAGCAACAGACAAACCGAAGAAGAGTTAGGGCAAAGAAAAGCTGAACAGCACTATGAGTAACTTTGACCCAAACAGAGAACTTTTTTTCCAAACACATAATACCCTCCCAACTTGACTGGGTGTTAGGCCACAAGGGAAAGATCAGTAAGTTCCACCACATTTACCGGCACAATGGAAAAAATAAATTAAAAACCCCCGAAGTCCACTGACCTGACAAAAATAAAAATCTAAAAATTTAGTAGGTCCAGGAAGTTGAAACAGATAGAACTTTTGAATCCAAAAAGGAAATATACAAAATTGAAATATGGAGGAAAAAAAAGTATCAGAATCTATGAGTGGTATGGTACTCCAAAGAAAGAAACATGAAGCTTTAAATATATTTCTTAATTATGCAAAATGATTTAAAATAAAAGAGCTAAGCATTCAATTCAAACGAGAAACAGAAAAATGAGGTAGAAGTTACTGAGGAGATAAACTGATAAAATTGCAAATAAATGGTGAAAAGATGATGAAAAAACAAAACACTAATTCTTTTGGAAAGACTTTAAAAAGGTAAATAAGTCTTTAGTAAATATAATTAAGAAAAAAGTATACAAGTAAACATCAGGAATTTTAAAAATTTACCTAGAGCTATAGAGTATCAAAAATGAGAGTAGCATGCTACTTATTAAATATGAATACACAATTAAAATGACAATTTTCTAGGAAAATAGAGATTACCAAAATTGGCCCAAGAAAAAGTAGAAAATCTGAATAGAAAAATAAACTAGATAAAACTGAAACCACAATCAAAAGTCCTCACCAATGATATTCCACCTAAGAGCACCAGGCCCAGATAGTTTTACTGGTGAATTCTACCAAACTTTAAGAAACAGAAAATGTCCATCTTATATACAAACTGTTTCACCACATACAAAAATACTAAAAGCTAACTAGCTCCTTCCACAAAGCAAACATTCTTGATAACAAAATCCGTCAAGAACAGCAGAGCAAAAAAACTGTAGCCCAATCTCACTTAAAAACAGAGCTGTAAGCATATTTCATAAAGTATTAGTAAACAGAACTAGATATATTCATGGAAATAAATAAACTTTCACCCTTTTTGTGGTGTTATTTATATATGTGTGTGCGTGCGTATATATGTAGAGAGAGAGAGAGAGAGAGAGAGAGAGAGACAGAGAGCGAGAGAATGTTTTTTTTTTTCCATCTGGTTCCTGGCTCCTAACTCCAACAGTCCTAGTGCTGGTCTTTTGTTATAATGTTGGGTGTGTCAGGCCTCAGGAAACAATCTCTTCACCTGCCCCTCCTTCCACCTGCCCCAAGGTAGGACTCTCATCTTCCCTGCTTTGAGACTGTGGGTCTTAAGATCCTCCCCAGTGAGGGTCCCACCCTATGCCCTGGGAGAAGAAATGCTGACCTCCTGAAGCTTCCATAAAAACTGGGTTGGGGGAGCTTCCAAATAGTTGAGTGCATGACAGTTCCTGGAGGGTAGTGAGGCAGGGAGGTCACAGAGGCTCGCACCCCTTCCCTCATACCTCACCCTACACATCTCTTCATCCATATCCCTTGTAATATCCTCATAAACTGCTAATCATCAGTGTTTTCCTGAGTTCTGTAAGTTACTCTAGCAAATTAATCAGACCCAAAGAGGCACTGTGGGAACCCCAAATTGAAGCCGGTTGGTCAGAAGTTCCAGAGGCCCGGACTTGTGACTGGTGTGGGGTGGGGAGTGGTCTTGGGAACTGAGCCCCAAACCTGTGGCATCTAACATTATCTCCAGGTAGACAGGGTCGGGAATTGAATAGGCCAGGGGTCACTGCTTGGTGCCTGGGGAAAAACCACCACACATTTGATCACAGAAGTCTTCTGTGTTGATGGCTGTTGTCACGGAATGAGAGCAAAGGAAAAACATGGTTTCAGTTTTCTTGAAACATCATATATAAAAATTAAACCACAAAAATTGATCCTAGAGTTAAGGAATCAAAGTTAAAACCAAAAAACTTCTAGAGGCAAACACAGGAGAAAATCTTTGGGACCTTGGGGTAGGCCAGTTGTTCTCAATTGGATGTGATTTTGCCCCCTCTCCTCCAGGGCCTTTGATATGTCTGGAGACATTTTTATTTGTTACCACTGGGGGAGGGGGAGTGGTAGAATACAGTCTTGACATCTAGTGAGTAGAGGCCAGGAATGCTGGCCGACATCCTACAATGCCCAGGATAGCCCTCCAAACAAAAAATTACCCAGGTCAAATGTCACTAGTTTTAAGGTTGATTTCTTAAGCTACCAAAAGCACAAACCATAAAAATTTATAGTCCATCAAATTTTTTTTAAATCTGTTCTTCAAAGGATATCACTGAGAAAATTTAAAGGCAAGGCAAAGACTGAAAGAAAATACTCATACCTTACACATATCTAAGAAAGAACTTGTACCCAGAAGACACGAGGAGCTCCTAAAGCTCAATAAGGAGAAGAACCCAAAAACAATTTTTAAGGGGTAAAAGGAGCAAAATATGATTTTTAAAGGATACTACAAAAAATACCCGAACAGTCAGTAAGTACATGATGATGGTGAACATCATCCAGGATTCCAATAAATACAAGAAAAGATGTTCCTTTCTTGATCAACATCATGAGTCAGCAGAGATGAAAACTGAAACCACACTGAGATACCATTACAACTCCACTTGAATGGCTAAACCTAAGACTGGCAGGTGTTGACAAGGATATAGAACTGGAACTCTCATACATCGCTGGTGGAAATGCAAAATGGTAATTCAGCATTACAGTTTGGCGGTTCCCATAAAGTCAAACAGCTACTACGTCCACCTCCTCATACACCATTCATGACCAGTAAGGGCATTAGCAAGAGCTCTCTGTGGCTAGGACAATCAAAAGAAGAAAAGGAAGAAGAAGAACACCTGCAAAGTGATGAGCTACTCTCTGCCACTAGGCTCAGTTCTAGAGCTGCTCAATTCTTTCCCCAATACAATAGTTTATATACCAAGATCAAAATACAGAAGGGAACATCTCAATTATTTCTCTCAGCCCCATCTTTTAAAAATCCCTCTCTCAATGAAATGCTGATAAAAGATGTGAGGCCTAACTCAGGCATTCATTTCCTGGGCATCTGTCAGGATGCTGTTCTGAGAATTAATCCATGAGATCTAATGTAAACATAATTAACAACCTTAGGCTTCCACATACATTTACTGTGGAAAGAAATGCACACACACAAATGGATGTGATCCAGGTTTAACATGTGGCCCAAATTAGGCATATAAGCACTGTTCCTTTGGAAAAATTACAGGGGAAAAAAAAATCTCCTTAGAGACAGTAACTAAACCAACCTCAACTCCCAGCTGGCTTCATTATTCTCTTGTCCTCAATATAATAAAAACTTTCTAGCATTTATACCTAAACAATCTGGAGAAAACTTGTCCTGTATAAATTTTGAAGTTCTTAACTACCTTAAATCTAACCATCCCAATGCATTATTTTATCAGTAGTGCACACTGTTAAGACCTCACTCATTAAGCATCTTGTTGACACCTAACTAAAGTGTGGAAACTTGCATATTACATATATAATATGACATTTTACAAAGTTTAAAGCATATGGTAATAAGTAAAGCTACTGACAAGCTGAGATCACTTTAGATACTGTTGCTGGTTTTGCATGGCCTGGCCTCTGCTCCTCTCCTCCTGAATGCCCCCTCTTCTTGCTCTACTGTTCCTGCCCTTCACTCACCGTCAGACACTCTTTCCTGCCCCAGGTCTTCTTTACAGGCCAGTCCCACAGCCTATCACATTAGCCTCAGGAAACAAGTTTTCTACTAACTTTGTACTAGCATATCACCTCCCAAGAAACACCTGCATAAGAATCATTAACTTCTAACTCAGCACAGGGATCACCTGGCACAGTAACCCACTTGACACTTGAAAAATGCTGTGCTGAGTCTCTCCAAAAACCATGCGCTTATTTAATGCACTGCTTCAAGCCAGATACACTTTGGGAAATTGGCCTTTGCCGTGCCTGCTGTTCAATGCACAACTCAGAGGGCAGGCCCCTCCACGTGCATGGACAGTTAAAGCTGCTGCTGAAACCATGCTGTCTCCTTCATCCCTCCCCAGTAACTAACTGCACCAGGAACCGCACCCCATCCCAGGAGTGCTCAGAGCCAAAGGTCACCTTGAAGCTTTGCCCCCCACAAGATGCCTGGCAGGCACCCCTGAAGCAGGTCCGCATGTCCCTCTTGTTGGTCTAAGCGACTGCAGATGAAAAACATTCTCTCTAGATTCTAGAGAGCTGGGCTTGGGAGGAGAGGTTGTTTTCCTGGAAATCCAACTCCATCTTTTAGAGACAATGAGAATTTACGGCTAGAATTCTGTTAAAGCCATACGGTGTTTGGGCGCTCCAAAACCTTTGCAAGGATAATGACTTTCTGGGGGCCATACAACAATGAACAAGAATACTATCAACGGAAAAACACATTCCATGTATGAAATGACCAATTTACAAACATTTGGAATGTGATCCTTCTGTATACATTTAGGACTGTCTCCATGTGACCAAGCAGCAAAAACAAACGGGGACATTTGTAGGACTCGACTTTTCATGCTCACAGTGGAGACCTGGCCGAATTATTTACATTTCAGCAAACTGATGCCCAGGAACAAAATTAAAATGGAGCTTAACACATCACACTTTGGTGACACTTGGTAAAATTTTTTGTATCAAATTTTAAAAAAATCGATTTACATTCCTATTCCTCAACTACATACTACATTTACAGAAATTTTAGCCAGTTTTATCTCATAAAAGTACAGATGACTGATACCTCCCCTGCCCCAAGAAAAGTTTTCAAAAAGTATTTAAGGAGAGGTATCAATTTAAAACAGGAACATAAACCCAGCATGGTGGCTCATGCCTGTAATCCCAACACTTTGGGAGGCTGACGCAGGAAGATTACTTGACGATAGGAGCTCGAGGCCAGCCTGGGCAACATAGCAAGACCTCATCTCTATTAAAAATTTTAAAAAAATTATAATAAGCCAAGTGGGGTGGCGCACACCTGTAATCCCAGCTACACAGAAGGGTGAGGTGGAAGGACTGCCTGAGCCCAGGAGTTCACGACTGTAGTGAGCTATGACTGCACCACTGCACTTCTGCCTGGGCAACGCGGTGAGACCCTGCCTCAAAAAAATTATAAAACAGGAACAGATAGGAAGTTCACTTTGCACATGTTGGGTTTAAAGTAGAGATTGCAAGTGGCTCTGGAGAAGTCTGCATATGCAACTACAGGGAAGTAACAGGGAAAGAGGTGGGTGAAAATCCATCTCTGAAATGATTGGCAGATTTGTTGTCCTAAGAAAATCTGGCAGAAAAATTCAACACAACTTTGAAGATATTCTAAGACTACAAAGTGCAGATCTTATTATATTCACAATGCATATCAACCTCAAAAACCTCTTCGGCATTTGCAAAGTATGCCCACATGTGACAGTGGCCAGAAAAACGTAAAGATACAAAGGCCATTCCTACTAGACCAAGAGGCCGTGTTCCACCTGGAGATGAGGTTCGTGAACACAGGTTCAAGACATTGCCATGACTAACCTAATGCAAAAGTAAGAGTTCCATCAATCAGCCAAAGTATCAGTCTGCCCTTGAAGCCAATCTTAACTGTGAAGAAACAAATTTCAATTTGTTAACAAGACCAAGACTTCAACCTCACTAGGCCAGCTGGGTTAATTTCTTATTGTATTTATTTATTTATTTCTGAGACAGGGTCTTGCTCTGTCGCCCAGACTAGAGTGCAACTCGACTCGATCACAACTCATTGCAACCTCGACCTCCGGGGCTAACGCTATCCTACTACCTCAGCCTCCATTAACTGGGAGGACAGGAGTGTGCCACCGCGCCTGGCCCTAATTTTCATATTTTTTGTAGAGACGGCGTTTCGCCATGTTGCTGAAGCTGGCCTCCAACTCCTGGACTCAAGTGACCCGCCCACCTCGGCCTTCCAAAGTGCTGGATTCCAGGCATGAGCCACCGCGCCCAGGCGAGTTAATTTCTTATTTTTGGTCACAGAAGCCATTATTCCAAAATGCCTTCCTCTAAATGTTGGTCTCAGCCTGACCTCGTTTAAGTTGCCACCATTTCTCTGTATCATGCTAGTTACTGGAGTAACTATGTATCTTAGGGTAGCTAACTGGTCTATAAACTAGTGTCACAAACTCTCCCTCCATCCGCCCATCCCCTTCCAAAAAAACGGAACATAAAAAATATGGGCCTTTCCAAAGAGTTTCTATTGTGAGATCAGCCTCACCCTCCTTAGACTAATTTCTGCATGTTCTGAACACAGGGGTGCTAATAAAACTATCTCTGATGCAAGGGAAAAATAAGAACCCCCCCATAAACCCTATCACAGACTCCAAGTTCAGCCCAAAGTAGGCTCAACTTTGTTTCACTCTGAAAAGTAACTTGTAAAAGTAACAGGGAGAAACTGTTGTCTGTTCAAAACTTTTCGTCCTGCTTCCTTTTTACCAAAGTTTAAAAAAATAAATAAAAGCTGAATTTTCCATCATCCTAAACAGTCCAGAAAAGGATGGTCAGACAATTCCTGAAATTCGAAGTTCCCCAGGCCCTGGACTGCTAGCAGCTGCGGGACGTGAACAGCCCTCGATGGGACTGATGGGTTATACAATCATGGTTCCCAGAGCAAGATCCACTAGAATAATCTGCCCCGGAGACAATGACATCATGTGAGCAACCAGGCAGGAAGTCGGGCTCAGAGAAGTGAAGGGTCAAGTCTTGAAAGCTCACACTGGAGGACACCCCCTGCCCCCAATCTAAAGAAGACAAAAGTCACCGCCTGCTAAAAAAAAAAAAAAAAAAAAAAAAAAAAAACTTCTTTAAAGAGAAAATGAGCCCACGAGGGGAAATCAATCAGCAAATGAAACCACAAACACTCAACTCCAGGATCATTCCTGCGGGCTCCAACGCCCCGGTGAGCCTTTCCACACCGAGGGGCCTCACCGGTGCCCCGCTGGCGAAACTCTGATGCAAACGCGCAGCGGGAACAAAGCAAAGTGGAGTTCCTGCTTCCAACTTTTCCGGACGCCCGGCCGCGCGAGGGCAGGCGCCGACCCCAAGGGCCGCGGCGACCGCTCCGCACAAAGCCGCCCCCGACTCAGCGACAGCCACAAGTGGCCGGGCGCGGGGCTCCAGGACCGCCACGACCGCGTGTGCCCCCGCGCCCCCCGCCTCCGCACGGGACCCGGCGGGACTCCCGGACACCACGCAGGCAACTTTCCCTCGGGAACGGGGCGGACCCCGGCGCGGACCGGAGGCGACTTGGAGACCCCAGGAGCTCCTCGAGCGCTCCCCGCCCCCCACGCTGGCCGCTCGCCCCGGGCACCGCGAGCGGAGCCTGCGTCCGGGCGGGCCACCCACCTGCACAGCTCGGGGAACGGGGCGGCCTGGGCCTGCGTGGACCCCGGGGCCGCGACGAGCAGCAGCAGCTGCAGCAGGAGCAGAGAGCGCTGCGGGCGGCGGGCGGGCGCGGGCCCCAGGTGGGAGCTCCGGCCGGCGGCGGCCCCCATCGCGCGGGGCCCGGGCTGCGCGGCGGGCGCGAGGCTAGCGGCGCGCGACTGCTGGGGGCCGCGCCCGGGACGGGGTCGCGCCGCCAGGGCAAAGGCGGAGGTGGAGACGGAGCGGGAGCCCGAGGTGAGCGCGGCTCGACTGGGCTCGGCTACAGCGACAGCGGCAGCGGCGGCTCCGGAACCGCATCACGTGACAGCCGCCCTGCTCCGCCCTCCCACCCCCGCCCCCAGCTCACGTGACTCCCTTGTTCAGGTGACCCCCGCCCGGCCCGGCTCCTCCCAGGCCCGGGTCACGTGAGCGCACCGCGCGGGACAGGAAGCGACGCGGGCGGGGCGCAGGCGCCAGGTGCCTCTCAGAGCCTGAGCCGCTCGGCGGGCTGGGCGCGGCGGGGGTTCCTAGCCGGGCCTCAGTTTCCCCTCCCACCGCGCCCTGCTGGATCGTGGCGGGTGCTTCCCAGCTTAGAGCAACTGTTCCCGACCTCGATCGACGAGGGGGGGGGAACTTGGATCAAAGGGCCAGGGAGGTAAATGCCTTCGCACAGCCTAGTGGCAGCGGATCCGTGGCGGGTGGGAACACACTTTAACTGCCCCTGGAGTCAAATCATGGGGGTTTCCAACCTTGGCCCGTCAGAGCCTCTCAGACCTTCTGTAGGAATGTTATTTCCCAAGCGTGGGCTTCCTACAGCAAGGAAGGCAGCACAAATACAGCAAGGTGAAAGAGTGGACAAAAGTGTCGCTGTCGAGCAAGTGCCACTCAACAAAGCTTTATGAATTCACTATGTGGATGGCCATGAGCTAGCCACAATGAAAGCAGAACGATAAATCTAAGAGTCTTGAACTAAAACAATTCACTTTCTTTTAGAGCAAAGATACAAAATAATCATGATTGAAAACAGTAATCATCATCATCATAAAAGCTCATCTTTTTTAGTGCTTATTCCATACCAGACACTGCTAAGCATGTAAGCATGAATCTTTAAAAACCTATGAGATGGGAACCTACTTATAGATGAGGAATTGAGGCACAAGGATACTGAGTAACTTACTCAAAGACACTCTGGGATGTGGCAAAGCTGGAATTCAAACACATATAAATAATCATGACCCAATAATAGCTAACATTTCTTGAGCAAGTAATTATGTACCAAGTACTGAAGTGTTCTGACACTGTGATTTAGCTCATTTCATCCTAACAGTCCTGTAAGAGGGGTGCCTTTATTGCACCCGTTTTGCAGATAAGGAAAGTGAGGAATGGAGAAATTAAATAACTAGTTAGTCTTGCAGCTAGTAAGTGAAAAAGCCAGGGTTTGAGCCCAAGCCAATCACAGGCCTGTGACATAATCACCGTGCTATTAATATATTGCCCAAGAAAGGAAAGTGTTGTAGTGGTTCAAAGGGAGAGTTCAAGTGTAAACTGTGGACGTCGAAAAAGGGTTTGTGGTGGCCGGGCGCGGTGGCTCGCGCCTGTTAACCCAGCACTTTGGGAGGCCAAGGCGGGCGGATCACAAGGTCAGGAGATCGAGACCATCCTGGCTAACACGGTGAAATCCCATCTCTACTAAAAATACAAAAAATTAACCGGGCGTGGTGGCACACACCTGTAGTCCCAGCTACTCAGGAGGCTGAGGCAGGAGAATCGCTTGAACCCGGGAGGCAGAGGTTGCAGTGAGCCGAGATCGCGCCACTGCACTCCAGCCTGGGAAACAGAGCGAGACTCCGTCTCAAAAAAAAAAAAGAAAGAAAGAAAAAGGGTTTGTGTTTTGCAACTCCAGGGTTAATAATGGATACAGGCAAGGACTATCAGTAAACACTAAAACCATCTGGTGAAAAATTATTGTGAAGCAGAATATTCTCTTTGTCTCAAAGTATCACCTTCAAAGTATATTTCCTTAAAAAAGACAAAATACCTCTTCACAATGGAAAGATCTGGTAGAACCACCTTAATCAAGTGATTAAAACTAGTATCACCAAATTTTTTAAAAACTAGCATTTTCTGCTTTCTAAAATGATGCAATAAAAAATTGTAAAGGGTAATATTTAAAAGATGGTATAATCATGACTCAGATGTAGAAGGAACATGTATCCAAGATATTCCTTAGCTCATTCATTAATGTGAGAACCAGTAACATGTCACAGCTGGTTCAAAGGAAAATCCAAGGAGAATCCAACAAATATTCAAGCAGTTAGGAATGCTGAAATCAGGTTGCCTATAGATGGAAAATTGGTCAGTAGCCATAGGTCAAAAAACAGCTGCATACCCAATAGACACAATTTGCATTTCTAAAGACAAAAATCATGTATATTACCATCAGTAGTCTACGATTTACAGAGTTGTAAAATACCTGAAAGACAGTGGCAGGCACAAGACCCCATAGAATCAGATAACCCAAAAGACTGTACTAGACAACAGCTAGCATTCCATTACAGTTGACCACTAATGTTTTTGGTCCCTTTCAAAGTCTTTCACAGTTATTCCCTACCGTACACACTATCACAAGTAGTCTTGCCAAGAAGTTTAACTTAATCTAATTGAGATAAAACAATCAAATTCAAATTGTGAAACATATGACAAGAAAACTGAACTGGACTATTGCAAAATATTAATGCTCTGAAAAACAACTCTTCTCCAAAAAAAAAAAGAAAAAAAGTGGAAGTGCTATTCTAGATCCATGTAGCAAGCAGTAACCTGTGGGTGAAATGTGGTAAGGCAGCTGTTTTGTAAATAAAGTGTTGTGGGAATACGGCCACACCCATGTGTTTATGTATTATCTGTGGCTGCTTTTGCCTGCAATGACACAGTTGAGTCGTTGCAACAGAGACTGTATGACCTGAAAATGCTAATGTATTTTACCATATGGCCCTCCACAGAAAAAGCCTGCCAACCTCTGTTCTAGATCAGTGGTTTTCAAAAGTGCGGTCCTTAGACAAGCAACTTTTGTGTCACCTACCAGCTTGTTAGAAATGCCATTTCTTGGGTCCTGCCCCAACCTATTGAATCAAAATCTCTGGAGATGGGCCCAGGAGATTGCTCTAGCAAGCTCTCCAGGAGATTCTCATACACATGGAAGTTTGAGAACCATTGTCCTAAATTAAAGGCGACTAAAAAGGCATGACAGAATGCAATGCATGATTCTTAATTGGAGCCTAGACCCAAAAATAGGAAGGTATAAGGGACATTTGGAGACCACTGGAAAATTTTTAATGTAAATCCTATATAAGGGACTTTAAAGCAGCAGTCCCCAACCTTTTGGCACCAGGCACCAATTTCGTGGAAGACATTTTTTCCATGGATGGCGGAGGGGTGTTGTGGGGGATGGTTTCATCAGGCATCACAAGGATGGTGCACCCTAGACCCCTCGCATGCACAGTAGGGTTTGCACCACCACTTATCTGACAGGAGGCGGAGCTCAGCGGTAATGCCTTCGTTCTCCTGCTGTGCGGCCAGGTTCCTAACAGGCCACGGACCAGTAGCAAGGCCCGAAGGGCTGGGGAACTCCTGCTCTAAAGTCAAATACTGTAGGGCATAATTCTCCTGTATTTCATTTAAATTTTCTGAAAAACCTTTGAGGAAGCAGAGACTCGCAGATATCAGCCTAAGACCCCCTGTTATAGGCTGAATTGTGTCCCCTAAAAGGATATGTTGAACTCATAATCCCCAGTACTTCAAGTATGACCTTATTTGAAAATAGGGTCATTCCTTATAGATAAATTATGATGAGGTTATACTAGAGTAGGGTGGGTTCTTAATCCAGTATAACTGGTGCACTTTCAAAAATTGGGCAAGAGACACACAAGGAGAAGGCAGCCATATGAGAACGGGGGTGCCATGCATCTACAAGCCAAGGAATGCCAAGGAAGGATTGCCAGCAACACCAGAAGCTGGGACAAAGGCATGGAACAGATTCTCCCCTAGAGCCTTCAGAGGGAGCATGACCCTGCCAACACCTTGGTTTTGGACTTCCGGCCTCCAGAACTGTGTGAGACAATTTCTGTCATTTTAAGCCACCCAGAGGTACTTTGTTATGGCAGCCTAAGAACACAAATAGCCAAGAACACAAATGTCCCTCAACTGATAGGACAGATCCAGGCTTGGCATCCAGGTGCTCCAACCACTGCCCTGTTGTGATGACCCAATCTTCCTGCATCTGACTTTGGAAACACAAGCTCAAATGACAGACCAAGGACAGAAAGAGCAGCTAGTGAGGATGTCCCTGCATGATGTCAAGAGCAATTGCAGGGACAGGTAACACTAATAGCTGCCCCTTTGGAACACAAACCATGAGCTATCAAACTGATGGCATGCACACATTGTTCTGAAACTCAAACAGAATCTCACCCCAAAGATCCAGGAACTTTTTAGAACACCCAGAAAGGAACATGATTCTGCCAAAAGACCCTCAAAACACACTGTGATTCATTTTAGGCATTTCTCGATTCCTAAGATCATAAACTGCCAAGAAAAAATGTACAGTAGATAATATTGAATCAAAGTTAAATTTCATAAGATAAAGCTACTGTGGTTATATAGGACGATGTGCTTGTTCTTATGTGATACATGCTGAAAGTGAAGTGTCATGATGTTGGCAACTTTCAAATGATTTGAGGGGAAAAAAGAATATATGTATGAATAGCAAGCAGAGGTTGAAAATATTAACAGTCACAAACATAGGTGAAGAGTATATCAGTGCTCTTGTACTATTCTTTCAACTTTTCTATAGGTTTGACGTTTTTCAAAATGAGAATTGGGAAAGAGATCTCATCATGAAAGAGATTGCTTTTGAGTGAATCTGGAAGAATGGGGGAAATTTAGGGAAAGGACATTGCAGGCACAAAGAACAGCAAGTGCAAGGCCATGGTAAAATACAGAAGCTGTATTTGCTGTACAAGGCCTTTCGCTTGAGCAAAAGTCACATGGGAATAAAGAAAAACTACTTTTGGCCAAAAACTGTGCTAGATCCTGGGCTTATAAAATATAATCCCTCCCTAAAGGAGCTCGCAGTTTAGGACATAGTCAATTTTTATATAAGTTTGAAAATTTTTATTGTGCCCAGCTCCTAGAGGATCTTTAATGGTCATCTAATAAGCTTAGATTTGGCTGGATATGAAGTAGGGAACAATAACAGCAGATACAATAATACATACTGAAGGCTCACTGTCAATACCATTCTTGTATTATATCATTTACTCTTAATACCAATCCCACCAAATAGGTAATTTTATTACCCTCATTGAAAAGATGAGCAATTCAGTCTTAAAGAAATTACATACCTTGCCCAAGGTCCTGCAGTGGGTAAGTGACAGAGCTTGGATGTGAGCTGTATGATCTGGGACTAAAGCCCATGCAGTTAACTCATAAACTGCCTCCTCATTGAGAGATTTGGAGAAAGAGAGATGTTCATGGTGACACGTCAGGAAAATCCATCTGGTTTTAAGATAGACTGGAAGCTAATTTATTAAAAGTATGAGAAGCAAGGTGACAAAATCGACAGCAGAAAGCCTTGTGTCCTTCAAAAACACCCAGTTCCCAGTTAGTTAACACCTGTCCAGGTAGCTATCAAAGATAACGCCCTAAGGCTTTGGCATGGGAATTTAGAGGGGAATAGGGTTAGAAGCATGAGGCAGGTGTGGTTGGCTGCCTTTCTGCAGGCATCTCATGCCCTTGATTGCTGGCAAAGCCCACCTCCACCAGAGGCTGTGGATGCGAGATTCTCACTTCCCAGACATTCTTACAGCCAGAGCAAGGGCATATGACCCAGTCCTGATGATGGAACTCGATGGGAAGTCTCCTGAGATCTTCTGCAAAATGCTTTCTCTCCAATGAAAAGAGATGCAAAACAGAAATCCCTTCCCCTTTTGTGTTTTTTGTTGTCTGGATGCAGTAATTTCTATATGAAACTGCTGTCCCCTCGTAACTGTGAGGGAAAATGTGGCCAACACAGTGGGAACAAGACAGAAGACATCAGGATCCTGAATGACACTGGGCCACTTCACCAAAACTCTTGTATCCGATCTTTTGTTTTGCGATAGACTAAATAAATATGCCTAAGCCATGTGTGTGTGTTATTAATGTATTGCCTCTCTGCTTTGAATGCACCTTCTAGTATATGCTCTGTGATAAACAAAGGAATTCATTTAAGCAGTTCTCCTTTCAACTAAATGACATTAAGCTTTCTGAGCAGAGGACACTGGAGGGAAAGTGCAGAAGAGATTCTCATGCTGTTCCCAGGACATCCATACCATGAGGTGCTGACCACCTGCTCCCCAACCTGCATACTAGTGCAGACCAGCTCCAGCCTGGCCAGTCTGCTATCCAATAAATGGAACCAAACCTTTTCCCATGAGATCTGAATGCCTTCAGATCTGAATGCTTGTCGTTCCTTGAGTCCTCTCCGTCAGCCTGAGGGACTATGTAGAGTTTTCTTATATCTTACAGTTACTCCTTCATCATAGTTAGTAATTATTTATATTAAGACTCCCCTGTTTCTACCTCCTGATTGGCCCCAAACTGCCGCACCATGATTAGCTAACTTTTGTATTTTTTGCAGCCAGAATCATACCAACTGACCCTATGCAGCACTTAGCAACCTGTTGGGTAGGAGAGACAGGAAAGAAAGAGTCAATGATGATCAACGCTTCTAGATAGGTAGGTTGGTTCCAGAGAACAGAGAGAACAGAAGAGAAATGAATCTGAGGAGCAAGACGCTAAGTATCTTTTTGTGCAATAGCAAGTCTAGGTATTCAGAGGTGACCACTAGACAACTGGTAATGCAACACTGAACACAAGCAGGAAGCCTGCATTGAACGTAATTATGTGGAGGCACTTGCAAAGATGGGAGAGTTGACGTTGGGAGGAAGGTGATGAGAAGAATAACTAGACATTGGCATAGTGAAAGAAATTGCCAGGGAGAGAACAAAAGAGAAAATAGACTCTTGGTATTAACTGTCTATCAGTGTGTAATAAATTACCCCCAAATCCAGTGGTGTAACGCAACAACCATCATTCTCCGTAGTGAGAATTAATGTGGTCAGGAATTTAGACAGGGCCCAGTCAGAATGGCTCATTTCTGTTTTATGACCTCTGGGCCCTCAGCTTTAAGACTTGAAGGCTGGAAACTGGTATTGTCTGAAAGCTTTTCACTTGCACATTTGATGGTTGGTGCTGGCTGTCAGCTGAGACCTTAGCTGGAATGCCTACATATAGCCTCCACATGTGGCCTGAGTTTCTTCAACTGTGGTAGCTGGGTTCCAAGTCAAGCAGGAATAGAAAGAAGGAAGAGTAAGTGAGGTGGAAGCTGCATCCTTCTTATGACTCAGCCTTGGATCACAGGACACCAATTTTGCCATTATGATCAGGACAGTCACCAAGCCCTACCCAGCTTCAAGAAGAGGAAACCTAGACTCTAGCTCTCAATGGGGGAGGGCTACTCACATCATAAGAAGAACATGTGAAATGGAATAAATATCCAGGTGTGGCTATCTTTGGAAAGCACAACTTGCCACACTTGAAGAGCACCACAGTTATGAGTAAGAGAAAATTCGCTAGAAGAGGAGCAGAGACATAGAAAGAGAACCAAGGGGATTTACAGGAGCCAAGAGGAAAGAGAAAGTTTTGGTGAATTACCATTTGGAGACTGTGTGGAGCTCAGTTATGAGCAGCACATCTGGAAATGATGGTGGTGGCAGTGATGTGAACAATACCAGCAAAAATATCACTTTTAGGTTGGTGTTTACAAGAAAAGTCCCCAGATTAATTACAGACATTCATTACTTAAGTTCTCCAGCTGGGGAGCCAAGACCGCCTCATGTAGGTGAGAAGACAGGGAAATGTACAGTGTCCTTTTAAACAAACCATTATCTAACTCAGGATGTGTGCCTCAGTTTCCTTATTTTTAAAGTTCCATACCAGCCGAGTCAAAGAGCTCAGAATAAATAAAACCCATTAGATCCGTATTTGAAAGATTTAGTGTAAGTTCTCTCATGAAACTACAACAAGAACAAGGTGGCTTATCGAACCACCACCTTTCTCTCTTCTACTTGCACTCTGCAAAAGGCACAGTTCAAAGAGAAGACAGTAAAATTAGTTCAACAAACATATACTGAATACTTATTTTTAATTGATACATGCTATGTTCATATGTTAAGTTTCTAACATATGAACTCTCCCAAAGTTCATATGTTGGAAACTTAAACCACAATGCAACAGTGTTGGGAGATGGGGCCTAATGAGAGGTGTTTAGGTCATGAGGCTGTCACCCTCATGAATGGAATAACACCAATTATAAAAGGGCTAGAGGCTGCAAGTTTGGCCTCTTAATCTTTTGCGCTCACTGTCTCTTGCTCTTCTGCCTTAAGCCATGGGATGATGCAGTAAGAGGGCCCTCACCCGATGCTGGCACCATGCTCTTGGACTTCACAGCCTCCAGGACTGTGAGCCAATACATTTCTGTTCTTTATAAATGACCCAGTCTCGGGTATTCTGTTATAGCTGCACGAACAGACTAAGACAATAATATACTTAGCACTAGGGATGCAAAGACAAGAAGGCACAGGAATACAAAGACAAGGGATGCACAGTCCCTCCCTGGAGGGACTGACAGGTTTAAAAAGAGAGACAAATAGATTATTTATAACTCAGCATGATGAGTAGGTTGATAATTAAGGGAAACTGAGAACACCTCTAATTCTAACTCAATCTGGAGGAATTCCCAAAGCAAATGATCTAAGCTGAGTCTTGCAAGGGGGAGTGTTTGGCAAAGGTCGGGGGCGGGATAGGGAACTTAGTTTTTAAAAAAAACAGCATGAAAATGAGAGAAAGCTTGCCTTGGAATGGGGCCTGTGACAGATTCTGGGAAATGTGTCTGGTTCTTTGTGGCTAAAATACAAGTAAAAGTGAAAGAGTTAGGGAGATGGAGCTAGTGAGGGAAGCACAGGGCAGGTTTTAAGGAACTTTGTGCTTTGCTAAAGATAAATGAAACTTGAGAGGCTTTTTAGCTGAGTAATCACATAATCCAGTTTTCATTTTAGGCAGATCACACTGACCACCATGTGCAGGACAGGTGTGGGGAGCAGTGAGGGGATTACTAGAGGTAGGGACTCAAGACATGTGGGCTGATAGACTGTGCCGCAACCCAGGTGGTATGGGTTCAGTTGTGACCACTCCACCCAAGATGCTGAGGTCTTAATCTCTAGTAACCCAGAATGTGAAGTTTTTTGGAAATGGGGTTGTTGCAGATGTAATAGTTCAGATGAGGTGATTCTAGAGAGGGTCCCTAATCCCACATGACAGGTGTCCCTATAAAAAGAGCATCACGTGATGAGGCAGGCACATGCACAGGGTGAGTGCCATGTGAAGACTGGAGTTGGGCTTGCACAAGCCAAGGAGCTCCTGGGATCCAGGAGAGAGGCCTGGAGCAAATTCTTCTCCTTCAAAGGAGGCATGGCCCTACTCAGACCTTGATTTTGGACTTCTGCCTCTAGACCTGTTAGACAACAAATGTCAGTTGTTCAAAGCCACCCAGTTCGTGGCACATTGTTGCAGCAGCCGTGGGAAACGGGTGCAGCTGGGGAGAAATGATGAATGCCCAGTGAAGGAGAGGTAGCAGCAACGGGACAGAGGACAGCAAGAGGCACTTGCCAGGACCCCAGCATTGATGATGGCAGAGGTGGGGAGAAAGAGGAATTAGGATGACTCTCAGGTTTCTGGCACCATGACTATTTGGTGATGCCATCCTCTGAAAAAGAGGAAATGGCCCCAAACTGCAAGCTGTATTACTGTGTTTTGCGCAATGCTGGATCCTAGTACCTAAAACAAATATTTATTGAACGAATGAAAAATGACTAAAAGAAGGAAAAGAGAAAGAATATATTTTTCTATCCATAATACACACATAGATCTTTTCTTTCCCCTTTCCTTATCAAATTTTAAAGTTGCATATAATTTTTTTCTGTATAGCCTTATTTGCAATGTTCTCCATTGTCCAGCTTTTATCCCTCATATTTATTACTTCCTCCCTTTAAGGTGCATATTCTTAGTAAAAAAAATAGAACCCTTGATCCCTTAAAGAAAATACGCTTACAGATACCACCACAGTGCCGAGCACCTAGTAAGTGCTCAATAAAAGCTTCCTATTGTTACTGTTATCAGAAGAATTGAACGTGTGCTATTCTGAAATATCTGGGACTTTTCTTTTTCCCCTTCTTTTCCCTTCAGTTGACATCTTTTTAGCCTCCTTTTTTGACCTTCATTTCATCCCTAACTTCCTTCTGACCTGCCTGCCTCTTTCTCCCACCATCACTTTTGACCAAAAATGAAAGAAAAAGAGTATCATGTGATGAGGCAAGCATGTCAATATTAGTTACCTATGGCAGCATAACAAATTACCCCCAAAACGTGACGACTAAAAATAACAATAAGCACTTATTATCTCTCACATCATCTTTGGCGAGCCAAGGTTGCCATCATCTGAATGCTTGAGTAGGGCTGAAGGGACTGCTTCCCGTGAACTCACTCACATGGCTGGCAAGTTACTGCATCTGCTGGTGGGGGGCCTTGGTGCCTCTCCAAGGGGGCTCTCCACAGGGCTGCCTGAGCATCCTCACAGCACGGCGACTGAATTTCCCCAGAGCAAGCAAGTCAGGAAACCCAGGTAGACTCTGTGATGCCTTTTAAGACGTTGCACACCATCATGCCAGCCATATTCTATTGGTCATAGACCAACTCTTAGATGATGTGGGAGGAAACTCTATGGGGTTATGAATTCTAGAAGGCCAGAGGGACTTGGGCCACCTTGGAAACGAACTACTGGAGAAAGATGAGGGGTAGGTGAGGGGCTGAAGAAGTACAGTTGGGGAGCAGGGATTGACTGCATAATAAAGGAAAAACAGATATTACAGGTGTATCCTTTTTTGTGAATACTATATTCATTTCATGTTCTTAACTTCATTTTAAAAACTTTCTGTGAATTAAACTCATCAAAGTAAACATGAATCAACATTTCAATCTATGTGAAGTTATCTGTTGAAAATCTGTAATTTCGGCAGGTCATGGTGTTTTATGCCTGTAATCCCAGCACTTTGGGAGGCCAAGGTAGGCAGGTCACCTGAGGTGAGGAGTTCAAGACCAGCCTGGCCAACATAGCGAAACCCCTACTAAAAAGACAAAAATTAGCCAGGCGTGGTGGTGTGTGCCTCTAATCCCACCTACTGGGAGGCTGAGGCAGGAGAATCGCTTGAACCCAGGAGGCAGAGGTTGCATTGAGCCAAGATTGCACCACTGCACTCCAGCCTGGATGACAGAGTGAGACTCTGCCTCAAAAAAAAAAGAAAAAGAAAAAGAAAAGAAAGAAAATCTGTAATTTCATTCCAGTGCTTATTAAAAATTTTTAATCTTATTCCAGTTGATGTTTGTGTGTCTTTTAAAAATGGAGTGTCCAGTATTTTATGATAAATTATAAAATATCCTTTTCATTTTCTCATGCCCCTCCTTATCCCTCTATTCACATTAGCATGTAGAATTTCAGTTCCTAAGAACTGAATTCGTCACTATGGACACATTAATTGCAGCAGGCCTACGTCATTGGTGCTCTGTGTAAAAGGCAGCATTGGCACACGTCACAAAACATGCAAGCCTATCCCAAGAAATTCTCCCAGTGGAGCTGGTAGCAGAGAGAGCTTTGGGCTTCTGGCTTAGACTCTAGCCTCTGCCTACCAGCTCTTTGACGTTGAACAGGTTGTTTAATCTCAACTCCACTTTCTTCATCTTGAACAAGGGTCAACAAACTTTCTGTAGAGGGACAGATAATACATATGTTAGGCTTTGTGGACAATATGGTCTCTGTCACAACCACTCAATCTGTGATCCTAGCACGAAAACAGGTATAAGCAATACATAATCATGTGAACGTGGCTGTGTTCCAATAAAATTTTATTTACAAAACAGGCAGCTGGCCAGATTTGGTGCAAAGGCTATAATTTGCCAACCTCTGATCTAGAAAATGACATATGTAGAGGACATTGTAGCTGACTGCTCAATATCTATTTACCCCAACTAACAAGTCTAAGCCAATCAAGATGTCTATCCCCTGGGCCGTATTAGTATAGAAACAGGCCTGCCTAAGCCATTCTGTGCCCGTGGGACATGAGCAGAGGATTACTGGTGGCTTCTGGGCAATCAGCATCCTCGCTCTTAAGAAAATGCTGCCTCACAAAGCTGGCCTCTCTCTATGCTAGGTCTGGACAAGGAAGCAGATAGGCCCAGATAGGACCAGCACTATACTACCAGCCTTAGGAAAAATCTGATGGCAAGAATGGCAGAGAGGAATCTTCCTCTGGAATTCTTATGTAAGCTAAAAAATTTTCCAGCTTGTCTTTATTAACTCTGAATTGGGTCATCTGTTATTTTGGCTAAAGGCATCCTAAGTGAAAACCTTATTCCAAGGGTAGTTATGAGAGCTAAATGGAAAAATTTGTGTGATCACGGCATGCAAGTTATAAAACTCTACCAATACAACTCAGTAATAGTGAAATAATCACCAACTACCTCCCAAGTCGTCCCTGGGTCTCAGTCACAGTAACTGTATGTATGCACATGCCTTTGATACACATATTCCATTGAAAGTGAAAACACTTCATCCTCCTTAATAATTAAAAAAGATCACAAACTATCACTTCGCTTAGCTAGAGTTTCCCAACCCACATAAGATAAATCTCAGGGGAAAGAAAACAACAGTAATTATTAACCTGTGAAAGTGATGAAGTAGCGGTATCCTAATGACCCCTGCAGGGGTAGGTGAAGGGCCATACAGGGCAGTTTCTCGTCCTTTCTTTCTTTCCTTCCTTCCTTTCTTCGCTCCATCCCTCCTTCCCTCATTCCCTCCCTCCCTCCCTCACTCCATTCTTTCCTTCCTTCCTTCCTTCCTTCCTCTTTCCTTCCTTCCTTCCCTCTTTCCTTCCTTCCCTTTTTCCTCCCTTCCTTCTCTTTCTTCCTTCTTTCCTTCCTTCCTTCTTTCCTTCCTTTCTCCCTTCTTTCCTTCCTTTCTCCTTTTCTTTTCTTTCTCTTTCTTCCTTCCTTCCTTTTTTTTTTTCCTTCCTTCCTTCCTTGCTTCCATTCTCCCTTCCTTCCTTCCTTTTTATGTTTCTTTTCTGGAAAATAGCAATTGGTAAAGTTCGGTTTGAGGAATGTGGGCCTGGAATCAAAAACAGGTCCTCTGTGACTTTCCAACTTCTGCTTCTGAGTAAATCATTGCATACTGGGTATTACTAGTCGTCATAAGTAATATTCAGTAGTATCAAGAAAGGTATAAATAAGGATTTGTGATTATTTATTAAAATCAAAAAGTGCCTAAAACCTTATAAAGTTACAACATTCATAGTCTTTTTCTTTTTCTCTAATTTTCTCTTCCTGGGGAGGTTTAGTAGGATCAGTAGTATTTGTTTTTCTATTTCTTTTTTATCTTTCCATGATGACCCAGTTCTATGGTGATTTAAAATTTGAAACAAATAAATCAATTAATCCAATATCATGTTTCATAACTTGTGTTGCTTGCAACTATGTTGCATGTACAGCCTACCAGAGATGGATGATGAATTGCAGCTCTAACTTGGAAGTCCCCACTTTGGACCATGTCTTGGACTGAGAGATTGACAATCAACTCTCCCCACAACCCTGTAAGGTATTATTCCCTTAATTTCACACATAAACAAATTGAGGTTCCAAGCAGCTAAGCAACTTGCCTAAGATTACAGAACAAGGAAGTAGAGGGGCGTGGACTTAGATCCAGGTCCTCAAGACATCAAAGGCATTTACAGAGAGAACCACTCAGTGTGGAAACAATGGGAAGTGTGTATCTGTCAGGAGTTTGTGCTTATCCAGTGCTACTGGCCGCGGCACTGAGTTCAAGGGTGGGACATGCCACGCTTGGGGAGATATGCAGGGCCCTGGGGAGGTGCACGTTGGACCATGAGCGAGAAAAGGGACAGCAAGCCGTCTACCAGGGAGAGGGGTGAACTCAAGCTGGGATCAGCGACCTGGAAATGTCACAGCTGCTTTTGCACCCGGGGAAGTCATAATGGGCTCCAGTTCACACGTTTGATTAACGACAGAACTGGGACCCAGGGGAATCCTAGTTTCTGACGCCAATTCCATTCTTTCCCATAAACCAACTGTCTTTCCTTCAAACCCAGCACAAAACTCTCCTTCTCCAAGACACCCGGCTTGCCCCACTTAGGCCCTAGTGACTGCTATTCCAAATGCCAGGGACACCCCTTAGCTCTGACTCTCGTTTGGCACTTACTGTATACCATCTTGTATCACTAGGCAGTTTTCCATTTTTTGCATTTATTTCGGTATGCTCAAAGGCAGGGGCTACAGTTTATATTCTTTTTGTCCCTACATCGTGTTATTTTGTGTGTCTTCCCAGGACCTAGTACAAGGCCAAGCATGTAACAACATTCATGTGCTAGATGTTTGAGTTTTTAAAATACATTTGTAAAAGTTATTATTATTATTATTTTTTAGAGAGAGTCCCAGTCTGTCACCCAGGCTGGAAGGCTGTGGTGCAATCATAGCTCACTGCATCCTCAAACTCCTTGGCTCAAGGTATCCTCTCACCTCAGCCTCCCAAGTAGCTGAAATTACAGTTGTGTGCCACCATGCCCAGCTTATTTTTTTTTTTCTTTCAGAGATGGCATTTCACTATGTTGCCCAGGCTGGAGTGCTGGATGTTGACTGACATAGGAAAGTGTGCTCGGGGGACCCTCAGGGGCCATGGGACCCTTTCAAAGCATCTGTGAGGTCAAAGCTATTTTTATAATACTGCAAGACATCTTTTGCTTTTTTCACTCTCATGTGCACGTATGTGAGCAGTATTGTCTCCCAGAGGCAATCTGATGTGTAATGATGTCATCTCTCCACTAACGGCACACAGGCTTGAGTATTCCTGCGTGTTTATATTTTCTCCATTATAATCTTGACTATGGTAAATATCAATTGATTCAACTTACATTTTAAAAAATCTCTTTGATTTTAAGAGTGCAAAGTGGTGCTGAAACCAAAACGTTTGGGAACCTCGGACCTGGATGCTTCCGTGGCTACCTGCACTTAGCATCACTTGACACCAGCTCACCATATCCATAAGTCACTCCACCGCCCTCGTTATCTTTGTGAGAAAACCATTTGAGCAACAAGGAGGGTGCCCTTTGATTTTATGCCACATTTTTCTGACAGGTCTGTTTAAGTCAGTCCTGCCAACAGTCCTAAAAAATAACTGTTGCCAAACAAGCAGGAACAAGGTCTTCCCACCATGCCAGGCCTACAGACACTCTCATGGAAGTATCAATCTCTTTAGGTTAAAAAAAAAAGCCTTTGGTTACAGGCTGCTGCTCCAGAAAATGGTCCCTGAAAGGCAGCTGTTTCTAACTGCCCCTGTGCTCTGCGCTAGATTTTGCACCTTAAAGCGGTGCTTTGCTGTTAGGCAATTCAGTTCTTGAGTTTGTGAAATAGCTACAATGTGATTACTGAGCAGCTTTTACAAGGATTTCCTGTTTCCCAAGAGTGTACTATAGGGTTTGTGGTCACGGAAGTTGCAAAGGCTGGGGGCAGTGAAGGGGGACTAATTATATATGGATTATTGCTTTACATTTTCTGTCCCACAGACTCCATGCAGATGGTGTGATTGTTCACACAGCAGGGGCAGATTTGCCATCAAAGGGGCAGGAAATCTTGGCGGGAGGCACATGGGCACCAGGAGTGTGTCCCCCTACTGACCTTGGCGTCCCTCCAGCAAATCTCACCTTTTTGGTGAATGAGGAAGGCAGCTTGTGTGGCCTCTGCCAAGGGGAATCGGGCTCAGGGGTTCCCATCACTGGAACTTGCTAGCTTTAGGCTAGGAGAGAAATCAGATGCGTTTTACAAATGAGTAGCAAATGCACACTCCCCTTTAACTGTACAGGTGTCATTAACTGTTTAATCATTTATAAGTGGAACCCCTTCTGGGGGTCTCCGCCTGGGGATGACTGTTCAGGAGACAAGGTGGATCCTGTGTGTGTCGATAGAAGACAGCTGCTTTCTTTGGCTTGCTGTTGCCATTCATCAAGATTTCTGTGGCCTGGCTAGTCCTTGGCAGAACAAAAACAAAAGCCGATGACCCTGAAAGGTCGAAAAAGGTGTATGGACTGAAAAAGGATTTACAAATCAAACAAATATGCAGAACTAGTCTCCGAGGGTCCTTGAAATGATGAATAAGATCCTTAACTTAGAGCACACACAGGACACCAGAGTCTCCACATACAAAACAAGTCATCATAGTTCTGATCTTTCCAGACTCCAAAGCTGCCCCCAGGCCAGGTCCCCATCAGCTCCAGCCTCCTGATGACCTTCTGCCTTTCTCTGTGTCGCACCTACACTGCAGCCTCCGGGCACATTTTATAGTGTTTGGATGCTTTAGAATCAGGTTTTCAAAGCTTTCATCAGTGAATTTCCCCACTCAGCTCTCCAATCCGACCCTGCCCCAAAGTCCGTCACTTGTAACCTGAGGGCCCCTGAGTGTTGGCAAATACTTGGCAATTCGGCCCAGAAGCCACAAGCCTCAAGGCCAGGTGAGAAGATTCAGATGCAGATTCACAGAGCAGCTTTGCTGCTCCTAGCGCTGGTACAGGAGGAGGATGGGAGGAAGAGGTCTGCTCTAGGGGAAAGCGAAAGATTGAGAGAGCACAGGTCAGGCAGCCCCGCGTTTGAAAGGGGTGAAGGAACCGGCTGGCAGAGACCCACTTCTAGCTGCTCTTGGGGAGGATGCCCGGCCTGTTGTCTGACAATCCGCTGGTTTTAGTTGACTCAGCCTGTGCCTCAAGACTTTCCAATCCATCACCCGAGGGCCCCAAATGCTCCAAAATCCCCCTAGAACAGAAGATGGAGGTGCTTGTGGAAGTAAACTTCCTGGGGAAGAAGGTTGGGCAAGAGGAGGGGAAATGACGGAAGCAGTGTTTAACTCCCAGCAGGAAAGTGCAGAGAGTTACACACCCCCCTGGGGAATGGGGAAACCCCACCTTCAGAGTGGGAAATGTGTATGAAGATCAGAGCCATTTTCCACCCGAAAGACAGCGTGCATCCTGTAAGTGTGATGAGGGAACCTGAGGGTCATTCAGAGTGTAGATACAGGAAGGTCCCGGGGAAGGGGTCCAGCCCCTTACCTTGCAGGGCTGAGTGAGGAGCATAAACACCAGATAGAAACTTCAGGAAAACTCAAGAGTGCTTAGCCACTGAAGCTGCAAAACCAAAAGAGAATTCCCAGGCCCACAGGGCACCTGAGTGGTTGGGTAGCACCAGTCCTGAGGTACATGCTCTGGTAGATGGGCTTGAGAGAAGCTTCGCAGGGTGGGGGGATCAGGGCGGCAAGGACATGGCTACAGTAGCTGGGAGGCCAGTGGTCCCGAAGGGGCTCTCCCAACTGGGATAAAGAGGACTAACAAAGTTGCCCCAATAATAATGTATGTCTTGCAGGGCAGTGCACGTCTTCGGAGGTATCAGCCTAAAATAATCAACAAGGTCAGAATCTGGTTTAAAAAGTTTATTCAAGCACAATGGTTGAGAATGGACACCCAGGAGCATAGCTTCAAGTTGCCCTGGATACGAACACACAAAGATGGTCCTTTCACAGTCCAAAGTGATCCCTGGTACCCTAAAAGCCAAAGAGATCAGGTCATGTAATGCAAAAGAAAGCCAAGCTTTAGACCTGAGAGGAAGCTACCTGTCCACGACTCCTCAGACTCCACGGGAAGACAAGATCCCAGAAAGGGGGTGGATGGCACCTTTTTCTGTGTTTTTTAGGGGCCTGAGTCACTAGAATTCCTCTCTAGATTCCTTCATATGCTACTAAAGACAGCAGGAAGAAGCAGGGGCTTGAAAATCAGCTTCTAATTCAGCCAACTTTGACCATCGAGTTTTTTGTTTGTTTTGTTTTGTTTGACAGGATCTCACTCTGTCACCCAGGCTGGAGTGCAGTGACACAATCACAGCTCACTGCAGCTTCAATCTCCCAGTCTCAAGTGATCCTTCCCGCTCAGCCTCCCGAGTGGGTGGGACCACTAGCATGCACCACCACGCGAGGCTAATTTTTAAATTTTTTTTTGAGACAGATCTCACTATGTTACCCAGGCTGGTCTCAAACTCCTGGGTTCAAGCAATCCCCTCACCTCAGCCTCCTAGAGTGCTGGGACTACAGGTGTAAGCCACTGCACCTGGCCACAGCTCCTTTTTAAAAACTCTTTTAAAAATCTCTTATTATCAGATTATTGCTGAGACAAAGAGATGAGATTCCTGGCTTTTGAGCTTTTTTTTTTTTTTTCACCCAAGTACCCTCCCAAGTGAATTACTAAAACCAGTAAGCCTTAACCAAGGTTGTAATTAATCAAGAACGCTTGAGGTGTCTCCAAAGAGGTGCAAAGCAGTCCTCACAAGATTCAGAACCACCCCAAAGACAGCTCAATGACAGGATAGTTTCACAAACCACAAATGGAGTACAACTCACATTCTGTCCAGCTTTGTGGGCAGCTGAGCACCTACACATGAAGGCCTCAAGGCCCCCCTGTGTCCCACTAATGGAAAGACAAGAAACCAAAAGCTGTCCATGAAAGGGAACAGGGTCAATAACAAACAGGTATCCCCAAAGCCAAAAGTCACCCAAATACCAAACCAAAGGGATGGTTCTCTGACCAAGGCCATGGCAGCGAAGGTACAGGATTTCACCTTCCAGAATTCCAGGTAGAGCAGCCTTCACTGTGAATCCCACAGGGCATCTGAAGCAGGCACCTTGAGCTTACAAAGGATTTTAACTTTGTTTTTGGTCAAATTTTTGCTCTTTACTTTTGTCAAGAGAATTTCTAAAGCTGGCTGTGATACCATTATGTGTCTTTTAGAAAATCTGATCTTGGCTGGGCACAGTGGCTCACGCCTGTAATCCCAACACTTTGGGAGGCCAAGGCGGGTGGATCACCTGACGTCAGGAGTTTGAGACCAGCCTGACCAACATGGTGAAACCCTGTCTCTGCTAAACATACAAAAATTAGCCAGGCATGGTGGCGGGTGGCTGTAATCCCAGCTACTCGGGGGATTGAGGCAGGAGGATCGCTTCAACCTGGGAGGCGGGGGCTGCAGTGAGCCGAGATCATGCCATTGCCCTCCAGCAGCCTGGGTGGCAGAGCAAGATTCAGTCTCAAAAGAAAAAAAAATTCTTAGCTTCCCATAAGTACAAATAATGCAATTTGTTTAGAATGAGAGATCATATATATATATATATATATATATATATATGTATATGTTATTATAATTCAAAGGATCCATCTCGTGGCCACTGATGATTAGAATTTTTAATAGTGTACTTATTCTAAGAGCAACTCGATCCCATATGTGTACCAAGAAGTACACCAAGGTTGCTATACCCGAGACCAGTCATACAAATCCTTTCCTCCCATTAGCCAACATTTTGCAGAGGAAAAAGAGACAAACATGGTTTTACTGTCCGCTCAACCAGATTTCACAAAATGAAAAACAGGGAGGCTGGCTGGTAAGAAGTTCTTACCCTTCTGCTGGCCTGTCAGGTCCTGGGTTCCCTTCACTGTGGCTTACAGCAGAGCAGGTTGGGTACTCTGCTCATAGCACTAAAGCTGTAGGGGCCATGGGAAAGCTTTCCCCTCACCCTCTGAATGTTCATTGAAAAAAACTCACAAAAAGAGATTAATGGGGGAAATGGCATGCAATTTATTAACAACCACACGGGGGATAACTCTCCCCCTTTGGAGAGAAAGAGATAGGTGTATTGTATAATTTCTAAAAGTCTCTGCCTGTCAGGTGGATGGGAGCTGAGGGAACCAAGAGGAAAACATGTTCCCTAAAGAGAACCTAACTGAAAATCAATTTTGGCAGCCTTTTTACAATTCAGAAATCATTGCGGACAATTGTTTTCCTCTTGCAAATGAAAGACTTTATTAGAAGCTTTGTAAAATAGAGATGGAGTCTCACTATGTTGCCCAGGCTGGTCTTGAACTCCTGGGCTTAAGTGATCCTTCCACCTCAGCCTCCCAAAATCCTGGGATTCCAGGTGTGAGCTATCACACCTGGCCTAGAAGCTTCTAAGTACATTGAAGATAGCTCTATCCGTTATTTTGTTTTGCTTCGGCCAGCATTTTCTGATTGAGTGCACAGATAAACTACTTTAGGTATTTTAAAGATACCCCACTCTGGCCATTGTAACTTGGGGTCTTCATAAGTTATGTGAGACCATTTTTCTGAATATATGAATGAAGAGGTATTATTAGTATCGTACATGCATCCAGACAGTATTTCTAAAGGCAGATCTCTCCTTTAGTAGTACAATTGTCCATAATTTAGATTTTCCTTTGAAAGACCAAAAAGACCTAGTGAGAGGAATTTCAGTCACTCAAGAAGAAATTTTAGATCTGTCAATTGCACCAAGTCGCAGAATCCTGCCAATTTTACAGATTACAAATTTTTCACTTAAGCCACAAGGATATCACTTTCTCTTTTCAGAGAAAACTGTTTTCTCTTTGATGACCAAGAGAAAAGGCTGTAAACTTTAATGAGTAAGACGCACAATACCTGAACCGCAGAGAAAAGTGAAAATCACAAACCCGCAGTCAGCAGAATTTCTTGAGATTAACAAGCGAAGCTCACACCTTAAAGCTTTAAAACAGAGCTTCAGTTCCAGCCCTGTCAGATGTGAAGTCAGGTGAGTTGAGTAAAGTTTGAATCTCAAACCAAAAATCAGGGAGATTCAAAATCTGAGAGGAGACTTCGCAGAGATTCCCGCTCACCTGGTGAGGCTGAGTGAACACAGATGTGTTCGTGTTGGCACCTAGGCCCTGATTGTTGGCAAAAGAGGGGTATCTCTGGAGGCTCATTTCAGGTCCCTTTGTAGTCATCTCACCTGAACCCAGGCACCACCTGGGATGAAAGGAAGAAGGGGAGAGGCTTGAAAGAATCTTGGGTTAGCTGAGTGGTTTCTCAAAAGAAACTCTAGTAAACTGGAGACAATTGAAGCATGGCAAGACATAGGTCTCCTCCATCAGAAGAAAAAAAAGTTGTTGGCTAAGCTGAATTCAGTTTTAGAGAAATCACATTTCTGCACACCTGAGTTTGTGGATGGAAAAATTTATGGCTTTTGTGGGTTACTGGCAATCTCCTGCTAAAAATATTGTAATTGTTTCCCTTGCACTTGTAAATTAATCCAAACTCTGGCCTCAGGCCTCTAAGACTCTGGTTCCACCTCTCCATCTCTAACCAAGCTTTTGTCCTACTGGGTCTCCTTTTTGACGGGCACACTTGCCAAGCTCTTTCCTACCTTGGGGCTTATGTGTGTATAGTTTCTTCTAGCAAAAATGGTATTTCCCATACTTGCTCCTTCTCAGATTTGGTGAGGTCTGTTGCAATTGGCTTAAATAGTTGTTCTGGCCACATCTCATTCTTTATCTCAACATTCTTTTTTTTTCTTTCTTAACTTTATAGCATTTCACACTTTATAGTTACTTGTTTATTTACTATATGTTTGATTCACAAGATTATGCACAAGTGCCTAGTGTAATACATGTATAAGGAATTCATTGAAATAGTTAATAGATCAATGAATGAGAAGATAATTTCCAATGGGTGATTATTTTCCACTTTTCCTAAGCACAGAGAGAGAAATGAGAGATAAATGCCAGGAGGAAATTTTTAGATTAGATATTTGTTACATGGCCTAACATCAAGATTGGGTCATACTGCAGGATAATCTATCGTGGCCTATTCATCATAGAGCTGAAAATCAAGTTCATATAGGAAGTTCTCTGTGACCTTTTCTCAGGTAAGAATCAAGTGATTCCATTCATCATTTGTTATTCGCCAGCCCCTTACCCTTCCTTAGTTGTGGTAAACACCATGGAAAGTCAGGAGAAGCATTAAAGAATCAACAGTTCAGCCACAGAGTTAAAAATAGCATCCCCTGGGAAATTGCAATTAGGGATTGCAAAGCAGTGTGTTATCATTCCCAGTATTTTGGGAATGATGGCATCTTTCTCTGGTTTGTGCAGATAATTTTCCTCTTTCCTCTCTAATCTCTCCATCCTTAATAGCTGTGTGGTGTGGCATTTTAAATGAATTAAAATTAATTTCATTTTGGGAATTTTTATACCTCTGAGATAGTGCAGCTGGAATTATCTGAAAACCAGGACTGGAAGATCTAAAACAGTGTTAGGGAGTATGATGAACAGGAAAGGCTTATAACAAAAATTCCATATTATCCATGGCATAGCTGACTTAAGAGAATATGCTTTACTTACTAATGGAAAAGAAAACATTATGCCTAGACAGGATTTAAAAAAAAAAAACCGTCCCTAATGTTTACATGCAGTGATGTTAATTCTAGAGGGGGCCCAATGACTCCCGACCAGGCCCCGTTGAGACAGAAGAAATCACATTTTTCAGGCTCCTCTTCTCTTAGTCTTAGTTAGTGAGAGAGGAGAATCTCCACTCACCACAGGCAACACTTTGGGGCATACTTCAATGTGTTCTGTTCTGAGTCCAAACCACATCCTAATGGTTCACCTCCCGCCAAACAGAACCCAGGCTCATTTTCTCATAGCCTGAAGAGCACTGTGCATAGAACACACTTCCTAAAGTTTGGATGAATGAACTCCAGGAGGATCCTGTATTTGTGGGGTGAGAGACCCTGGCTCCCAGAGAAGGAATGCTTTCAATGGGGCCACAGCTGCCATCATGTCTCTTGGTGCCAAGAGAGCAGCTGCAAAGAAAAGGATTCATCAGACCAGCAGGAGGGTCTGCCCTTACATGTTGGGGTCATGGAAGAATATATTTGTACACTGGAAGTTCATGAGGGTGTCTCTTGGTATTTCTTTGCCCAATTCTAATAGTGATTAGACATGATGCAGCAGCCATAGCCTGAGAAAGGCATGATTACCAAGATTTCCAACCCCTAGAGATGAGGGTTTAGATCATCCTACCAGGGTCAGGTAAGGTAACCAGACCAGCACAGGTGCTGGCTGAGGGGGAGGGAGATCTAGAATAGCTAGTAAAGAAGAGAGATGATAAACAGTGATTGTGGCCTCACCCACAGCAAAGGAGACAAATGTCTTGGACTGTTTTGTGCTGCTATAACAGAATACCACAGACTGGGTAATTTGTAAAGAAAAGAAATTCATTTCTCACAGTTCTCAAGGCTGGGAATGCTACATTAGGGCAATCCAAAATCAAAGTGTCAGCATCTGGTGAGGGCCTTCTTGCTGTATCACCTAATAGCAGAAGATGAAAGGGTGAATGAGCATGCAAGACAGAGAGCACACTGGGTGAGAGATTGAGCCCCGAAGGCCTCAGGCAGCCTCACCCACATGGCTTTGCTGGGCTCAGTCTACACTTCGGCTCTCTCAGGTTGGAGTCTCATGCCTGCAGCTCCCCCAGGCTGGAGTTGCACACTGGTAGCTACAGTTCTGGAGTCTCAATGGTGATCCCACTCCCATCAGGCATTACCCTTGTAATGACTCTCCGTGCTGGCCTTGTTCTAATGGCTTCACTAGGCATTGCCTTAGTAGGAACCCTCTGTGGTAGCTCTACCCCTGAAACAAGTTTCTTCCTGGGCCCCCATGTTGTCTGAACATTTTTTGAAACCTAAATGAAGGTTGCTATGCTCCCATATCTCTTGCTTCTGTAAGCCTGCAGACTTAACACCATGTGAATGCCACCAAGGTTTACTGCTTGCACCTTGTGGAGTCCAAGCTGCACCTGAACCTGCTTGAGCCACAGCTGTTACAGATGAGGGGTATTATATTGGAATGCAGAGAGCAGAGTCCTGAAGTGGCCCTGGCCAGTGAGTCCATGGACGGTGCCCTGGGCCTGCCATCTGAAACCATTCTGCCCTCCTAGATGCCCTAGGCCTGTGATGGGAAGGGCAGCCTCAAAGATCTTTGAAATGCCTTTGAGGTATTTCTCCCATTGTCTTGATGAATAACACCTGGCTTCCTTCCTGTTCATACTAATCTCTTAAACAAACAATTGCTTGACCATACCCTTGATTTGCTCTCCCCAACACACCTTTTTACTCTTCACACAGCCAGGCTGCAAATTTTTGAAATCTTTCCATTCTTCTTTTCTTTTCATTGCAAAAGCCTGTCTTTAAGTCATTTCTGGCCTCTCACATCTCACTGTGTGTGTTTAAAAGTAGCTACACAGCAGCCTGATTCTCAGTTGCTTAGAAGTTTCTTCTACCAAATACCTTAGTTCATCACTCTTACATTCTGTATTCCATAAAGTCCTAGGACAAGAACATAATCCTGCAAAGTTCTTTGAAACCATATAACGGGGATGGCCTTTACTCCAGTTCCCAATACCATCTGAGATATCAGAATGGCCTTTACTATCCTTGTTTCTACCAACATTCTGATCACAATCACTTAAGTAATCTCTAAGATTTAGGCTGTCTGTAGTTCTGGGGTCTTCTTCTTCTGAGCCCTCACCAGATTTGCCCTTAATGGCATTCTAGGCTTTTTCTAGCCTTCTCCTCTCAAGTCTTCCAGCCTGTACCCATTATCCAGTTCCAAAGCCACTTCCACTTTTCAGGTATTTGTTACAGCTACAACCCCACTCCTGCTACCAATTTTCTTTTAGTTTTGTTTTCTGCTGGTATAATGGAATACCACAGACTAGGTAATTTATAATGAGCAGAGATTTATTTCTCACAGTTCTGGAAGCTTGGAAGTCCAAGGTTAAGTGGCCCACATTTGGTGAGGGCCTTCTGTGTCACCCCATGGCAGAAAGTGGGAGGGTGAGTGAGTGTAAAAAAAGAGAGGAAGAGGGCCGAATGCCTGCAATAGCAAAACCATTTCTGCAATAACAGCATTAATCCATTCATGAGGGCAGAACCCTCATGACCTAATAGCTCCTTAAAGGTCCCACCTCTTAATACTGTCATAATGGCAATTAAATTTTAACATGAGTTTGGAGAAGGACATTCAAACCATAGCAACGAATATTACTGTCATAAATTTATCCAGGAAAAGAGAGTAACTAAGATCCTGAAGTAGCTGTTTCTAGATGAGATTAAATCACTATATGAAGCAGTTGAGCAAAAGGTAGGCTGTAGTGGATGCTGTGGTATGCTGTTCATATTCACCCTTCACATTCAAAGGCACTAATTTCTCCAGATTTAGAAAATGTTTTCTGCTTCACAGCTGTTTTCTTCTCTAGGTACAGTCCTCAGCTGAAAGCGGCTACCCCATCCAAGGTAACATCTTCTCCCCAAGGGCAGCCTGCATCCAATGATCAGTTTATGAAAAGATGCAGAGACTTAGTTCTCCTCTTCATTAGAGACATAAATGTGTATACTGGTACATATTTAACAAGTTGTTCCTGGTGGAGAGGGGAAGCCCTGGTTTGTAATATTGGGCAATATTCATGGTGTAAATATTCCCACTGTGCCAATGTCAAGATCAACCTGACATCACTGAATGAGGAGTTGGGAGGAGATCCACACAGCTGACTCAGGAATCCAGCTGGTGGGAACCAGGGGACCCAGTTCGGCACACCACAGCCATCCCTCAAAGGGCCATCGTGATTTCAGAGCTCCTCACGAGATCAGCTGAGGCCTCTGTTGAAACCACATCAGACTTCTACTTCTTTCTCCACCCAATCCAGCAATCCTCCCTCCTTACAGGTGTTGATTCTGGAACACTCCCCAATACACTTCCTGCTCATAAGTTTCCATCTCATAGTCTACTTCTCAAGGAACCCTGAGCTACAACACATTTAGATGCCAGTGTCCTTGTGGGTTCGTCCTTGGCTCTGTTTTCTTCTCACTCTGTACTCTTGCCCTGGGTGTCCTCACACATTCCTGAAGTTTGACATCACGTCTGAATCAGATGACACTGCTCCACTCAGGACTCCTTTTCTGAGTCCAATCCTAAATCTCTAGATTTCTGGGGACAGATAAACAGATTTCACTGGTACAAAAAACTCACCTTATACAAAACAAACTCACCATCTTCTTCACAAACCTACCTTTTCTCTCTCTAAAATGAATCCTCATCTTTCCAACAGCATAAGACTTTAAAACAAAACAAAACCTCAAACCCGCAATGACCTTGAATAGTTCCCTCTCCCTAAGCTCCTGGCAATTCTCTACTTCTGTCTCTGAGTGTCTGTCCATTACCTTACATTCCCTGCATCTCCATCTTATCTGGGTCCAGGTGATCTCTTGTCTGCACTATCACTATCATCATGGCCTGCAAGGGTCTTTCTGATTCTCTTTTCCCCATTTTCCTGCCCATACTGGTCTACAACAGCAATCTTCAAAGTCAGGGGACCCTGACATCCCATAGGATGCAAGAAGAAAATACTTGGGCTACTATTTTTTTAAATCACTTTAATCTCTTTCTTTTAATATACATCTTAAATTATACATGCTAGATCCATAAATGCTTATATTTTATAAGTAAAATGCTTTGGTTTGGTTGCATGCTCACTTAGTTGGTTTGGTTGGTTGGTTTGTTAGAGGTGCGTGATCAAAAAGTTTGTGGATCACTGCTCTAGTAGCTAGTAGCCCAGCGACCTTCCTGCCACACAGATTTTCTTATGTCCCTCCTTTACTCAAAGATATTCAGTGACTCCCTGGACTCAAACACCACTTTCTTCATCACCCTTCCCAGTGTCCAATGTTGTTTACTTCTTTCTATTTATCCAGAGCTCCTCATATAACACACATTTATTTTTTTTTTTGCCTTGTAATACAGGTATGTGTGAAAACTGTCCTTATTCTCTAGTTCATTGAAGCTCATTGAAGACAGAGACTATAATTATATATTTTTCACCAGAGCCTAGGATTGCTCCATGCATATAGGGAGATAAATATTTGCTAAATGAATATTTGAAGTTTCATACACCTCAAAGATTCATCTTAATGATAGATTTCCTATTTAAATAATCCATTCTTCATAGAAAGCATAATGGTAGTTAGTAAGACATTATGCAGGGCTAAGCACTTGTCCTTATCAGGATGAGTCCATATCTCTAACAGCCACAGATCACAATCACCACAGAATCCAGAGAATGATACTGCCACAAGATGGCAGAATGACATCGTGCTTCAATATAACATTTTCGGTTTGATTTATCTTCCAAAACATTGGTAGCCTCCCCACTAGGCTGCCCTTAGAGCACATTGCACGTCCCCAGGAGAAAATGGAATAGAAGTTGATTTGACTTCCAGGCCATCCTCACCGTGTCTCCCGGTCTTTGCAAAGGGCATTAGACGACAGGTAATGCCCATCTCCCGAGCACCTGCCACAAGAGACTCTAACACAGTAGGTCCTGCCTCCTGCAGGAGGAGCGGACTGCGGCCATCCGAGTGTCAGGACTTGTGGGTGGTCAGGGTGCCAGGGCGTCTTCTGCTGGCAGCTTCTTAGCACTGGGTGCCTCCTCTTAGCCCACAGAGAACCAGATGGAAGTTAACATTTGGACCTGTTGGTCGGGGCTTCCCCCTCCATTTCCCTGTGTCCTTGAGCCACCCACATGCAGTCACCCAGGGCACCCCCACCTGTGGCTCATTCAAGGGATGGCAGAATGCAGACAGAAAAGGAGTAGTAATTGGCCTTGCATTTTGAGAGACTGGTGGAGATATTTTTGAATGTCTTTTTTTCGGAGAATGCATGACGAGGAGTAGCGAGGCTTTCTGCTCTTGCACTTTCTCCCCAAGTCTGGATGAAGATTTCTGGAGCTAGACCTCTCTAAAGATGGAAGCCATAAGCAAGTAGATTGTGATGAGGCCCCGGGCCCTGCCCTCTCCATCCCTAGAATCCCCGGATCATTTTGAAGAGAAAGGATCAGAAGCACAAGAGCCAGCTTTCCTGGGTAGAGCCTGAAGGAACCAGGAGCCCAGGAAGAAGGGCAGACAAGCTCCCCTGACTCCAGTGTGACAAAATAAATGTCACTTACAGAAGACTCACTGTATTCCAGGCACTGCTCTAAGTACTGATTCCTTTAATTTTCACAACAACCGTATGACACAAACTATTTTTATTTATTTTTTTTTTTTATTTTTTTGAGACTGAGTTTTGCTCTGTCGCCCAGGCTGGAGTGCAGTGGCACAATCTCGGCTCACTGCAATCTCCACCTCCCAGGTTCAAGCGATTCTCCTGCCTCAGCATCCTGAGGAGCTGGGATTACAGGCACATACCACCACACCCAGCTAATTTTTGTATTTTTAGTAGAGATGGGTTTTCACCATGTTGGCCAAGCTGGTCTTGAACTCCTGAACTCAGATAATCCTCCCACCTCAGCCTCCCAAAGTGCTGGGATTACAGGCGTGAGCCACCACGCCCGACCTGAGTCAAACTATTTTTAATTAATGTGCATTGTTGTTTTCAGATGTGAAAACAAAGTTCCTGCCTTTGCTGGGAAATGTGGGACCTTCCTCCCATCCAAACAGTCTCTGAAGCCCATGCCGCTAACTTCTTTTTTTTATTTTTATTTTTTGTAGAGATGGGGTCTCCCCGTATTTCCTAGGCTGGTCTCAAACTCCTGGCCCTAAGCAACCCACCCACCTCAGTCTCCCAGAGTGCTGGGATTCCAGGCATGAGCCACCGTGTCACATGCCTCTGACTTCTGTGCGTGGAAGACGCCAAAGAGAGCTGAGCCTGAAGAGGCTTTAGGCTGCACCGGGAAGATCGAATCATGAGCCGTGGGTGCTCAGCCAGAGGAAGGTGGAGGGCACCGACTGCTGAGTAGCCCCCGACGAGGACAAGACCCCAGCAAGTGTCATGCCCAGAGGCCCCCACATAAACCTTCCTCAACTTAGAACTTACTCTGAGGAAGGGCACCAACCAAATTAATTGATTTCTACTCAATAGTGGGTCGATGGCTCAAAGTAGAAATTAAATTTAGTACCAGAAAAGTAAAGAAAAAAATCAATTTCTGGCATGTCTGACTTGGACTGAACTTCATTCCTACTAGAATAAGGAAAAGGAAGAAAACAAGCCAGGCACTCTTTAACACCACTCCATGAATCCTCCCCACGGGCGCAAGGGGCTAATAACCTCCAATGTTGACCCTGAGGACACACAGGCCAAAGAGTTGAGGGCCGCAAAGGACAACACTAGTGCCGGTGGCTGGTGGAGAATAAAGCCAACCCAGACCAATAGAAAACGATCAGTGTTTCCACTGCCATGAAGTCTTAGGTATTAAAGGTCATCTTATCCAAGGCTGCCATCTTAGCGATGAGAACACTCAACTTGAAGATGGAGTGAAGCCTCTTGGATTTGCTGACCTGCCAGCCCTGCTGTTCACCCTGGCCCGGTCGGGCTGACTGAATCCCTCTGGAGAAAACTCATGTGACTGGAAAACTTCCTCTTATTCAGTACAAATGACTCCATTTTATTTGCAGTTTTGGCACCTTCTTATCTCTGATTTTGATAAAGGGAGCTTTGCTGAAAAGCTCTTGGCAGTGGTTCAGTAAGGGATTTTTTTTTAATTTAAAAAGCTTTATTGGGGTATCATTAACATGCAATGACTTGCTTATTGACATACAATAAATTGTCCATTTAAATTGAACACCTTGGTAAGTTTTGACATATGCATACACCCATAAAACCATCAGCATCATCAAGATAGTGAACGCATCCATCCCCCATAAAACTGTCCTTTGTCCCTCCTTTGTATACCTTTCTGCCCCCTGCAAGCAACCACTGATCTGCCTTCTGTCTCCATAGATTAGAGGGAATTTTCTAATTTAATATAAATGGAACCATATAGTATGTACTCCTTTTTATGTGGATTCTTTTGCTCAGCATAATTTTGACATTTGTCTTCTGTGTATCAATAGTTCACTCAGTTTTATTGCTGAATAATATCCCACTGTATGGGTATACCAGTGTATCCATTCACCTATCGTTGGACATTTATCCTTTTTTGGGGGGTAAGTATCTAGGAGTGGAATGGATGGAATGCATGGTGGGTCTACTACTTGCAAAGATGGTTGCACCATTTTATATTCCCATCAGTACTGTCTGAGAGTTCCAGTTTTTCTACATCTTTGCCAACACTTGGTATCATCAGATTTTTACATTTCATCCATCTTAATGGGTATGTAGTGGTATTTCATTGTGGTTTTATTGATAATGTCTAATGATGTAGAACAGCTTTTCATGTGCTTATTTGCCATCCATATATCTTCTTTGTGAAGCGTCTGCTCAAAGTTTTTACCCATTTTTAAATGGGCTTGTTTGTTTCTTCATTGTTGAGTTCTGAGAGTTCTTTATATATTTTAGATAAAGTCCTTTTCACATACATGCTTGGCAAATCTTTTCTGCCCATTTATTGCTTATCTTTTCATTGTCTTAACAGACCCTTTTGAATGGCCAAGTTTTAAATTTTTATAAAGTACAGTTCATCACTTTTTTACTTTACGGATGGTGCTTTTGACATCATATGTAAGAAATCTTTCTTTGCCTAACCCAAGGTAACAAAGGTTTTCTCCTATAATTTGTAGAAATGCTATAGTTTTAGATTTTACATTTTAGTCTATAATCTCATTTGTTAGCTTTTTGTTTTTGTTTTTTTAGGGTCTCACTCCCATTGCTCAGGCTGGAGTGCAGTGACATGATCTCAGCTCACTGCAGCCTCAACTTCCTGAGCTCAGGTGATTCTCCCACCTCAGCCTCTCAAGTAGCTGGGACTACAGGTGCACGTCACCCCACCTGGCTAATTTTGTGTATTTCTTTTAGTAGAGATGGGGTCTCCCCATATTGCCCAGGCTGGTCTCAAACTCCTGGACCAAAGTGATCCACCTGCTTTGACCTCTCAAAGTGCTGGGATGATAGTCATGAACAACCGCACCCAGCATTTGTTAGTTTTTGAAGACACTTTAAATTATGGATTCAAGGAGCTAAGTTTCTTCTTCTTCTACTTCTTCTCTCTTCTTCTTCTTCTTCTTCTTCTTCTTCTTCTTCTTCTTCTTCTTCTTCTTCTTCTTCTTCTTCTTCTTCTTTCTTCTCCTTCTCCTTCTCCTTCTTCTTCTTCTTCTTCACCTGTTCCAGCATCTTTTGTCAAAAATCTGTTGTCCATATATGTGTCAGTATATTTCTGGACTCTCTACTCTGTTCCATTAATCTATTTGTCTATCTTTATGCCAATGGCATGCTGTTTTGACTGCAGTAGAGGAATTTGAGCATGAGAAGTTTAAAAGTGGCTCTGAGGTCCATTTTATCCTGGAGATTTGGAATTCCTTTTTCCTTCCAAGTCAAGGGGGAAAGCCTACAACCTCTTCTTAGAGGTGAGCATGGCCCGCCTTTTGCTCAAAGGGTCTTAGAACTACTGCCAACAGGTTGCAACAGAGAATTTTCTGGGCCTTTGTGGACGATGGGAAGCTCTGCAGAAAATTCATCCATCATTGGCTCCCCAAACCAGCCTCAGAGCCAAGCTGACAGCAAACCGAAGTCCTCATGTAGCCACTCCCACTGGCAAGGAGGAGTGCCCTCTCCTGTAGGAACAAGGACTACTGGGTGTTCCTAGCTCTGGGCCACCCAACTGGACACTTGCTAGCAGTTTCTGTAAAGATTTGCAGACACGGGGGCTGAAATGAGACGTTAAAATCAGATTTGGGACTATTAAAGAATTTATTGTACCTCCTTCCCATCCCTCATTTCCCTCTTCCAACATCACTCTCAATCTTCAGAAACTGTGAGACAGTTACATGCTAAGAAGGAAGTAGGAAAAGAGGCTGTCTCTAGCTGTGTCTCCCTAGGAGCATGGTATTGATGACCTGCATGAGCCTGGCACTGGGCAATGGGCAGGGCTGGACAGAAAGTTAGGGGAGCAGGGAACATGGAACCTTCTGTATGATCTGTGTGATTTGCCTGTAAATCTAAAACTATTCTAAAATAAAAAGTTGTTTTTTGTTAAAGGTCCAAGTAACTGTTTAGAAGAAAAGTTAGGGAAAGGAAAGGTTTATTAAAACTAATGGAAAACAACCTAGCCATTATAAAAAGTAACGATTCTCTTTTTCTATTATCTTCCCAACTGAAAAAATGACCATAAATCTTCAGTCTTCCAGAGACTCCTATTTGATTGGGTGTGCATTTCTTCAAGCTGTGAAATAGCCGTAGATGGCTCCATGCAGCAGGAGCGAACGTGTTTTTGTTTCTCCCCCAACCCTTCCTGGTTCAAACACCCTTCCCTTTGTTCCTCCTTCTCCTCAACACTGGTCATGTCATTTTTTTTCTGGTTTAATCAGAGATAAGAAAAACAGATCTTGAAAGTCTTTTCACAGGCGAATCTAAAAATCTCAGTGCTGATGGAAGGTATGAAAGCATGGGAAGTTAAAGAAGAGGATTTCAGGCTCTCATCATCTATCACCGCTGTTCTGGCATAATACAAATGGAGGATATGAAAACATCCATTCAGTGACCTGGGAATCAGCCCCCTGCTGAGAAAGGTCTTCTACTGAGGAGTGTCCCACTAATGGGATAATCTCACAGATGGATAAACACAAAGGCACAGGGCTCTGTCACACTCTAGCACCAACCAGGTTGCTGTGTTTCCTGGGTCACAGATCTGCCCAGGAGAAAGTCCATCCGGTAAACCCAAGTGTTAAAATGAAAGCAAATACGTTGGAGCCTGAACATAACAATGCATACTACGGAGTGGAATTCCATAAATGTCCTTTTACTACAATAAAATCACAAAGAACTCAAGATAAAACCATTGAACAGTGTGTACAATAAGGGCAGTGTCAGTCCAAGACTTGGAGACACTTACCAAATGGAATGGAGAAGGTATTAAATATTAATTGACATGTCAAGTCAGTCTTTCCACATAGAAGGTCCAATGGAGAATGTGGTGGAAAGACCCAAAGTGACCCCCAAAGACACCTACCTTCTGGGATCATACCTCTGGGTACTCTCCTCCCCTTGAGTGTGGGCAGGACCTGGGACTTACTCGTAACTAACAGTATATGGCAGAGATAATGGGATGTCCCTTTATGATTAAGTTACCATATATATAAGACTCCCTCCTAGGAGCAGACATGCTGTACTCCCCCTTACTGGCCTTGAAGAATCTGACATGAAGTAAGTGGCCATGGTGAAGAAGCCCATATGGCAAGGAACTGCAGGTAACCTGTCATTGCTGAGAGCAGCTTCAGCAAGAATGCAAAGCCTCAACCCTGCAAGAAGAAGGAAATGAATTCTGCCAACAAGCTGAGGGAGCTCGGGAGTGGATCCTTCCTTGGTTGAGTCTCTGATGACACTGCAGCTGAGTCAACACATTGACTGCAGCCTAGTGAGATGCTGAAGCTGAGAACCCAGATGAGCCATGCCCAGGCTTCTGACCTGCAGAAACACTGAGATAATAAGTGTGTGTTGTTCTGGCTGCTAAGTTCATAGTAATTTGTTACGCAGCAGTCGCTGACTAATACAGGAGATAAGAAATAGTTTGACTTGCTAGCCATTTTTACTTTCATAGAAATGTTGTTTCTAGTTATCCTTTCATGCCATGAGAGGCATCATTTCCAACTCCCACTGTCACAGAGGGGATCCCACATCTCAAGCTCATGGTGGTCCCCCAGCTGAAATAAGTGACTGACTGTAGAAGAGGGGTGGTTCCCCAAAGGAAATCCAGGGTCTCATTACCAAAAGAAAAAGGAGATAGAAAGTGAACATCAAAAAAATAGTAATTGCCCACCTGAGAGCCCTCCCCATTTAATTTGACAGGGGAAGGAACAGGTCCAGAGATGGTGAATGGCTTCCACGATCACACAACAACTTCATGGCAGGGCCAGAAGCAACACTTTTTCCTCATGCAGTCCAGGAGTCTTATCACCAGAGCACACTGTGTGACTAATGTCTTTAGATGATTTCATTTCTCTGTTATTTTAACCTATTTAGGAATATTTATTCAGTGAGAAGGCATGAAAATCAAAGTTAAATAATTAGTGAAGATAAATAAAAGTTTTTAAAAAATCCAACAGTGGAATCAAGCTTGTTATTTGGAAGAGAAATGCCTACTTGGCTGCCCTTTTAAAACATTTCCAACTGGTTTTTGCATACTTGAGACTTTGAATTACTGCCACGACCAAGAACAACAGAACAGCAAATATGAACCTGTTAAAGAAAGAAAAGAATTGAGTTTTTGGTTTCTATTTCCCCCCACCTCTTCTTCTTTTTCTGCTTTCACATATAAACTCTCAAGGGTCTTTTCGTATAAGAGAAATGCAGGCTCTTGCATTGAGATTATATACTCAAATGCCCCCCTTTACATGTAAATAAATGAGTGGCTAAAGGGGCCAGTTTTGTGCCGAGCACTATGCCGGGCACAGTAGAGGTGACTCTGGGCTTGAGTCTCCTTCCTTGACCTTGTGATTTCTGTCCAGTACATCTGTGGCCCAGGAGCACCAAAGCTTCCAAGAGTAGCAGCAGCTCCTGAGTTTGGATCACAGCTGCTCAGGACCCCACAGGGGCCCTGGGACCACAGAGCAGCTGCACAGAAAGGTCCTATAAGTAGCATGTCACTGCTCAGCCCCTCGGAAGCCAGTCAGGCATTTGCCTCTTGTGTTGCATTCTACTTTTTATTAAATTGATGCCAATTTCACCAGGCATGCTCTTAGGGATGCCCACAATTCCATGAAGGCTAAGGGGGCAGAGGAGGAGGGAGGATGCAAGTAGAACAGAAAGTAAGTATAGTGCTACATCTTAGGAATTCTGCCACCAGCTTGCCGTGTGAGTCAGAATAAGCTAACCTCTCTGAGTCTCAGCCTTTCCTGTGTAGAAGGAAAATAATAATGGCTGCTCTGCAACCTCAGCAGTTTGGGCATGTGAAAGCTGCCCGTAATGTGTTTAATAAGCATTATGGGTGCCAGTTTGAGCCAATTCTGTTTCCATAACCACTTCTCACCCATGGCTGAGGCACTGAGGGCTTAGAGGTGATCGTAACTGACACTGATGCAGTGCTTACTGTGTACTACATGCTATGCTATGCACTTTACACATGGCAACTCAGTTCATCTTCACAACTGCCTATGAGAAAAACATTATTATAATGGTCCCCCATGTATAGATAAGGAAACTGAGTTACAGAAGGTTCAGGTACTTGTTCGGAGTAAATAGCTAGTGTGCTGGTGCAGCCAGAATATAGGTTCTGGCAATGGGGCTCCAATGTTTGTGTTCTTCACCAACAAATTCTATGCCTTGCAGATAAATGCAGTATCACCCAAGAAAGGGACCAAACAGCCCAGGAAACCATGCGTCTCCCCGTCTCCCACCTCCTCTCTCCCATTCCCCATCAGCTGCCCCTGGCCTTCTAAACCCACTTCCGGTCTGTAACACCTCTATCCTGCTCCAGGTTTCTGGATCCTGGGCCCTGTGCATTGCTGCCTCTATTGAATTTGCCTCTTTGACTTCTCTTAAGCACGTGTGGCTTTCTCCAAACCACTCTTAGCTCTTGCACTGCAGCCTGGTGGCTGGGAGTTCTGTTGGTTCCAGGGCTTGTCTAGCTGTGGAATTAGGAAAATTGCAGTTGTTGGTCATTTGGCAAAGAAGGCTGCTTAGGTGACCCTTCGAAACCAATATTGAATGATGAGACAGCAAGCACCTGACCGTGCTAAGGTAGTAATGATGCTAGTCAACCATCGAGTGGAACTTACCAGGAGATTCAAAACCCTGGTGGTGAGTTCCCATTCAGGTAAGCTCCAGGAGAACAAAGAGACAGCACTGGGAAAAGAGATCACCCTTAAGTTCCCATCTGCTGCGACACAGATTTTTTAAAGGTTCTGAAAAGATCACAGTGGAGGGGGAGCTGGGGAATTGTGTATCTCCTCTCTAGCATCTGCTAAACAAGGATCTTGGGCATAAGGCCAAGCTGTGGGCTGCTTCTTAGAGCCACAATGCTCTTCCTACAAGTCAAAGTTATGCTAACACTTTTCATTTTATCAAAAAGGTCTTTTGAGTTCATGACAATCTCTTTTCTTCAGTTTTCAATCTCAGAAAGGTTCAGTGTATTTTTGGATTACTGGTCAATATATTTGACAAATGAGAGTCCCTCTATTCCTTATAGTCGTGCTTGGAAGCTCATATCTGATGTTACAGTAGCAGTAACTACCAGTATCCAACCTATCAATATTGCACAGGACCAGGCTTCATTGGTTGGCCACTCAAACTTTTGTTATTTTTTCATATCTAACCAATGAAACACTGGGTTGTATCTGATAAAGTGGGGCCAAAAATATACATGTGATCTGCCCTAGTAAGTAAAAGAATTACTCACTCTCCATCAAGTGATGGGGAACCTGGGGTTTTTGAACTCCAGACTTAGCTGCCCGGGCCATCTGGTCATAGGAGCTGCCACTCCACTGAGTAGTTCTGATTGGTTTCTGATATGGCAGGCCTGGGAGCATCCCTTTCTCCTGCATGTCCATGTCAAATATCTTTATCTGCAAAGACATTCACTTCATTTAAGGGCATGACCTTCAATATTCACTTGATTTAAGAGAAAATCCCTTCTTAGCTCAAGAATAACCTCCAAAGACGCCCACAAAGATATTTATGAGAGACACACCATCTGGGATTGCCTTTAAAATTCTTCAGCAGCAATAACTACGAATAACAACAAGACAGGAGTGGAGTTAAATAAAAAGGAACTATGGAATGTTGACAATTGTTGAGCCTAAGTAATTTTATTTATGTATTTATGTATTTTGTTAACTAAATTGAAAGGCCAAGAGGAAAACTAAAGCACCCCAAAGTAGCATCACAGGAAAAGATATCCTAGGACTGAGGGCACAGAGGGAAGGATTTGCATTATTAAAACTAGTAAATCTAGAGGAGACCCCATGGTGCTGGGATCCAGGCTTCTGAGGAAGGGGCACCTTCCTGGCAGCAAGAAAGTGCTGGGATCTCTGAAGTACGGCCTGATGATGATGGTGCTGCATGTGCTGGAACAACTGCAAAGTGGCCTCAGCTGCTGCTATGGAAGGACTTCCAGCTGCGAAGGTGAAGAAGCACGGCTGGAGGAAGATTGTTAAGGTGAGAATCATAGGATCACAAGCAGACATGGATCCCATAGGGGGCAAGCAGAAAGGACTGTGTTCCCTTTCCTCCTCCTCCAGCCTTCTCTCTTGAGCCCCCAGTTAGCAAAACCTAAGAGAGAGCCAGTGGCATAGCAGACATGTTTGCAGAGCCTTAGCTCGAGCATCACACAGCTGAGCTTAGACAGCTGCTTATTGAGGGACAACATAATAACTGGCACAGTGGACTTACTTTGCCCCCTGTGCTTGTGCTTATCTTTTCCAGCTTAGTTCATTCATTCAATAAACCTTGAGCACCTGCTAGATGTCAGGTGCTATTCTAGATTGGAGGATATGATACTAACAAGATGGGCATAATCCCTGTCCTGGGACTTGAGTCAACCTTGACTTTTTTTTCAGTCTTTCACTTTTCTAATAGATTCCAGCCTCTGGCTCCACCCCCGCTGCTGTGCACCCCACTGTAATGTGTTGTTCTTGTCTTTTTATTATATATAAAATATACATAACATAAAGTATACATAACATAAAATGTACCATCTTAACTATTTTTAAGGTACCATTCAGTGGCATTAAGGACATTCACATTGTTGTGAAACTGTCTTCATCATCCATCTCCAGAACTCTTTTTCATCTTGAAAAACTGAAACTCAGTAACGATCAAACTCTCACTCCCCACTCCCTCCTCCCTCCAGCCTCTGGCAACCACCATTCTACTTTCTGTCTCTATGCATTTGAGTACTCCAGGGACCTCATATAAGTGGAGGCATACAGCATTTGTCCTGTTACGACTGGCATATTTCACTTTGCATATTGTCCTCAAGGTTCATCCATGTCATAGCGTGTGTCAGAACTTCCTTTCTAAGGCTGAATAATATTCCATTGTGTATTTCACATTTTGCTGATCCATTCACTCGTTGACACGTGTTTGGTTTGTTTGCACCTTTTGGCTACTGTGAATAATGCTGCTATGAACATTGATGTGTAAGTATCTGTACAAGTCTGTGCTTTCAGCTCTTTTGGGTATATGCCTATGAGTAAAACTGGTTGTTCATGTGGTAATTCTATGTTTAACTTTTTGAGAAACCACTCTATGTGTTCACAGCAACCATACCATTTTACATTCCCACCAGCAACTGGTATCTGTGAGGGTTCCAGTTTCTCCACATCCATACCAACATTTGTTATTTTTCTTTTTTAATAACAGCCACAGGTGTGAAGTGGCCCACTGTGGGTGCTGACATAAATTTAGCCTGAACACATCAAGTTTCTGCACAGTGTCCTTATTGAGACAGTGCCTCAATTGTCACATTTACAGCCTTTTGTCAGCCCAGGCTTTCTCTCCTTTTCCAAACCAGTTTGATTTTATTGGCTTTTGGAAGTTTCACCATTTCTCAGAGAGAAGGTTTGTATTCTTTTGATAGAATGAGCTTAATGAAACGTCATAAGATCAGAGATGCAGAAAGAAACCAAGAAAGAACTTTCTACTTTGATGTGTAGGAGTGTGAACACTGACGGGGCAGGAGCCCTTTCCAGTCTCATCTGGAGGCACAGCAGCAGGGGTGGCCTGGGCCCCAGCAGCAACTGCAGAATTGGCTACCAGTGGGCCAGCTGGGTACCAACCTGAATGTCCAATAACTGGACAAACACACTATGACCATAGAGCGTAATTTCATGCTAGCATTAAATATGCTTCAAAAACATATTTAATGACACAGGAAAGGCATATGACTTAACTTAGGTGCAAAAACCTGAATACAAAGCAATAATGATGTTAAATATTATAAACATGCCCTTAAAAGACTAAGAAAAAATACATCAAAGTGTTAGTACTTATCTATGCTATAGGTCAGTTTTAAGTCTCTATTTTCCTATTCCCAGATGCTTTATGATAAGCATTTCACATGTTTTAATCAGAAAACAAGAAAAACATTTTTAAGCAAACACACCAGTGGCTGTAGTGGGTGCACTAAACTGGCTGCTAGCCAGGGAAAGCACATGGAACCGCCTGGAACTCTGTCAGGGAAAATCTGGAACAGGGATGGTGGCCGAGAGGATTCAGCTATTTTTATAACTGCTGCCACCGTTACCTGAGCCCTCGCTTCCCTCTCCAGCCTGGTGTGGTGTAGACAAGCAAGGGTGACAAAGAGTTTGCAGCAAACATACAACCCCAAGCTCATTGCCACCTTGTAATAGAAAGAACCCCGGAATTAGGGAAAGCACCATTAGCTACTGAGATGTTTACTGATGAAAGGCTCTCCTCTTTTTCCTCCGTAATTGTTCTATAAATGAGCCAGAGGTGGCCTCGTGTGTTGACCTACAATGGCTCCGTGTTGTTTAGGCCTTCACAGTAGGCTAGGACCACTAGCTCAAAGCCCACTGGCACCAAACTCAAATTCTTCCACATTGATTGCTTTAAATATAATCCAGAGAAATCTATTTTTGGCGATTTGGAGCCTACCTACTTCACATAGCCCACAAAACGGTGCCCAACATCTGTTAAGCCACAGGTAAGACGAATCCTGTTGCTATAAATTACCCTGTATTCGTCTGTATATTAACATAATGTCGTATATGTACATACATGATAGAATGTATATACAGTCATGTGTCACTTAACTACAGGGATACGTCATTAGGCGATTTTGTCATTATGCAAACATCAGAGTGAAGGGTATTTTAAAAGTTATTTAAATGGTACACCTGCATAGGGCACTTACCACGAATGAGGCCTGCAGGACTAGAGTTGCTCTGATGTCAGCGAGTGAGTGGTGAGTGAATGTGAAGGCCCAGGACTGTACTGCACACTATGATAGACTTTATGAGCACTGTACACTTAGGGAACACTACATTTATTTCTTCAATAATAAATTAACCTTACTTTACTGTAACTTAGTCACTTAATAAACTTTTTAATTTTTTTGTAACTTTGTGGCTCTTCTGTAATAATATTTAGCTTAAAACACAAACATACTGTACAGCTATACAAAATACTTTCTTTATATCCCTATTCTATAAGCTTTTTTCTATTAAAAATTTTTTTCACACTTTTTTGTTAAAGACTAAGACACAGACACACACATTAGACTAGGCCCACGTAGGGTCAGGATCATCCATATCACTGTCTTCCAACTCCACGTCTTGTCCCACTGGGAGGTCTTCAGGGACAATAACATACATGGAGCTGTCGTCTCCTGTGATCACAATGCCTTCTTCTGGATGCCTCCTGAAGGGCATGCCTGAGGCTGTGTTATAGTTAATTTTTTAATAAATAGGTGCACACTCTAAAATAACAATAAAAAGTATAGTATGGTAAATACATAAACCAGTATCATAGTTGCTTATTATCATTTCCAAGTATTGTGTACTATACATAACTGTATATGCTATACTATCTTATGATTGCAGCTCAGTAGGCTTGTACACACAAGCAGCACCACAAACACATGAATAAAGTGTTACATTACAACATTACAGAAGCAACAATGTCACCAAGCAATAGGGATTTTTCAGCTCCATTATCTTAGGAAATCACCATCATATATGAGGTCCATCGTTGACTAAAATGTCGTTATGCAGTGGATAACTGCACATATTCTTATATATTATATACACAGGTATCTATACATATATACACACACTATATATATTCTGTATGTGTACACACACGTAATATATATTATATAACCTATATTTATATAGGTTATATAACATATAACATATGTTTATATAGGTTGTATAACATATAACATATATTTATATAGGTTGTATAACATATAACATATATTTATATAGGTTGTATAACATATAACATATATTTATATAGGTTATATATTATATATACGTATATATAACTTTTAGAGGCAGAGTCTCGCTCTGTCACCCAGGCTAGTGTGCAGTGGCATGATCTTGGCTCACTGCAACCTCCACCTCCTGGGTTCAAGCAATTCTCCTGCCTCAGCCTCCAGAGTAGCTGGGATTACAGGTATGCACCACCACACCTGGCTAATTTTTGTAGTTTTAGTAGAGACAGCATTTCACCATGTTGGCCAGGCTGGTCTTGAACTCCTGACCTCAAATGATCCACCCACTTCGGCCTCCCAAAGTGCTGGGATTACAGGCATGAGCCACTGTGCCCGGCAAATACGTTCTCTCTCTATGTATATATACACACACAGAGGGAGAGAGATTTATAAGGAATTGCCTCATGCAATTACAGAGGCTGAGAAGTCCCAGGACCTGTAGTTGGCAAGCTGGAGATCCAGGAGAGCCCATGGTGTAAGTTTCAGTCCAACTTTTAAGGCAAGAGAAGACCCCTGTCCTGGTGCAAAGATGGTCAGGCCAAGCCAGTGAATTCTCCCTTATTCAGCCTTTTTTGTTCTGCTCAGGCCTCCAGCAGATTGGATGAGGTCCATCCACGCTGGGGAAGGCAGTTTCCTTGACTTGGTCTTACAATTCAAATATTGATCTCATCCAGAAATGCCTTCACAGATAAAACAGAATAACATTTAACCACATTTCTGAGTATATCAATACCTAGTCAAGCTGATGTGAAATTAACCACCACAGGTCTCAAACTGCTTTGGCCATTTGGAAGTCTCTGACCCAGAGATTCCCCACCTTGTTGCTGAGTGACGTGACCTAGACACATAAGCCCCCTCTTTGACTCTCTCTGGCCCTGGAGTTCCCTTGCCCTCTTCTCCTTCTGGGAGGGTCTCCTGCTGTGAGGGAGCCCCCTCTTCTCAGGCAGCCCCACTCAAGCATCACCCAGTAAAGCTTATTGTGCAGGGCTGCCTCTTCCTGATTTGCCTTGAAACCCTCAAGCTGACCACAGCAGTCCTCATTGTATCATTAAAGAACTTTCTTTTGACCCTTTCTGTCTCTGTCCAAACTCTTGGGAAAAAAATGATCATTTTCGAATCACCATGTCCTTTGCATCAAATCTGTCCCCAAGGGGCTGGGTGCAGTGGCTCACGCCTGTAATCCCAGCACTGTGGGAGGCTGAGGTGGGTGGATCACTTGAGGTCAGGAGTTCGAGACTAGCCTGGCCAACAGAGCAAAACCTCGTCTCTACTAAAAATACTAAAATTAGCCAGGCACAGTGGCAGGCGCCTGTAGTCCCAGCTACTTGGGAGGCTGAGGCATGGAATCACTTGAACCCAGGAGGCAGAGTTTGCAGTGAGCCAAGATCGCACCACTGCACTCCAGCCTGAGCAACACAGCAAGACTGTGTCTCAAAAAAAAAAAAAAAAAAAAAAATCTGTCTCCAAGCTCATTGCATTTCTTATCCCTAGCTCAGGAATTCTGGGTAGAGGGTGCACTAGGAAAGGAGAAGCAGGCAGGGTGAATTAAGTATCCTTTCTTCCACTGAAGCTTCTCTCAATCAACTTGGCAAAGTCAGAGCTTAAAACACAAACTACTTTGAGAACTTTAGTGGTTCCCAAGTACTGAAAAGATTATGACACCCACTATGAACTTCAAATAAGAACAATATTAAACCATAAAACTCAAAACTTATATGTATGCTGAAAGTAAAAATAATTTCTAGATCCTTCTGGATGCAAAATGCTAAAAGAGTTTATTGAAAATGAATGTTTTATTGAAATTTTTCTTATTCTGCTTTGTTTTTGAGCCCCTGACTTGCTGGCATGCTTAGCACAAAGCAATCCTGTATGGCTCACATTCAAGCGTGGTAAGAAATCAAAAATCTCTGAACCAGGATCACATAATTTGTGCTTAGCATGGTGCATGGCATGCAGAAGGTGCTTAATAAATGTTTACACTAATTTGGAAAATAAAGTAGAGAATTGTAATGGCCACTTTAAAGCCACACACTGTGGAGAACTGCATTTTTCTTCCAGCTGACCTTAAGCTACTGAAATAATGTGTTATGGAAAGTATTGTACTATATTTATTGTTGTTTCTTTTTAAAAAAGTATATAAAGCTCCAGTTTCAATAAAGCCTGTAAAAAATGTCAAATGGGAAAACAGTTCCTTCTTAACCAAACATTCAAGATTTCTAAATTTAAATAGTGACGTTTTTTTTTCCCCTCAGATCTCTTTTTTGTAGATGGAGGCTGCACTATTATATAACCCTTTCTGTTGCCAAAATACAATGTAAATTAACCAAAAGGTTAAAACTCTACCTTTAAAAATATCTTAAACATTTGTTTGAATCATGGAAAGAAAGGGTGGAAGGCAACTGACCTCTGATCTTTCATTTGCCTTATTATTTGGTAATTAATAAATATATTTAGAAATGTTCTTTCTGTCACAAAAATATTGGAAATAATGTTCCTCATAAAAAGATGTCAGACAGAACTTGTAAAATGCTATTTATAGCCTTTTCAGCAGAAAACTAAAGAATAATTGATTTGGCTTATTAAGTTCTGCCTATCTCTGGAAGCCAACAAAACTCCAAACTCCCAAGTTCTTAAACGTCAGAACCCTGTGATTAAATGTCTTGATATCTACAATCTGTCTGAGGCTATTATCTGTGGAAATGTATTTGCTTCTACCAAATATATTATTCCCAAAAACACAGGGTAGTTGGGATTTTCTCTTGGTTAAAAGTTATTTAACATTAAAATGAGCACCTATTTGCAACTCCTGGAGAGATGTACCCCAACAGGGGAGTGCAAACCAGAGAGAGGCAACATCCTCCAAAACTGCAGATCAGCCTCAAGTTAGCTCAGTTCGTGATTAGATTAAGATGATCAAACTCACTCTATCTTCCTAACCAATGCTTGCAGCACACACCTCTGGAAGGAGATAACAATATCACCCATAACTGCAGCATTCTTAACTAGGGTTCCTGATATGGTTTGGCTCTGTGTCCCCAACCAAATCTCATCTTGTAGTTCCGATAATTTCTACCTGTTGTAGGAGGTACCTGGTGGGAAATGATTGAATCATGGGGTGGGGTCTTTCCTGTGCTGTTCTCATGATATTGAATGGGTCTCATGAGATCTGACAGTTTTAGAAACTCGAGTTTCTCTGCACAAGCTCTCTCTTTGCCTGCTGCCATCCATGTAAGATGTGACTTGCTCCTCCTTGTCTTCTGCCATGATTGTGAGGCTTCCCCAGCCACGTGGAGCTGTAAGTCTAATTAAACCCCTCTCTTTTGTAAATTGCCCAGTCTTGGGTATGTCTTTATTAGCAGCATGAAAACAGACTAATACAGTTACATTTTCATATAATTGGTTTCTTTATAATCTCAGATTTTATTTTCTGCATTTAAAAATATTCTTCAAGAAGGAGTCCTTAGGCTTCTCTAGATTGGCAAAGGATTCCTGAGACACATTTCTTATATACAGTGTCCAGAATTCAACCAAAAGTTTCCAGGCACATACACAAACAATAGAACCAAGAATAAAAATAAATTTCATTTCTATATACTAGCAACAGGAAACATAATTATAGCAACCCCCCACCATCTACAATAGCAACAAAAACTGTAGGGTGCCTAGAAATAAATCTAATAAAATATGTGCAAGACCATTACTCAGAAAATCATTAAAACTATTGAAAGTTATTTTAAAAGAATGATAAATGGAAAAATATTTCATATTCACATGTAAAAAAGTACTTATTATAAGGGCAAAATTGTGCTCCAAAACTGATCTGTACATTCTATATAATTCCAAAACAAAATCTCAACAGTATTTTCATATAACCTGAAAAGAAATTCCAAAATGTATGTGGGATGTTTTTTAAAATAAGTTAGTTCCGAAGAAAACGCTGAGACAGGGATACATGTGAAAGTAATTTATTAGGAAGTACTCCCAGAAAAAACTGGTAGTGCAATGGAGAATGCAAATGAATCCAAAAGGATTTGGAGAGAGCCCTGGCAACAGTTGCTCTATTATCCTAAACAAAATGAACAGCAGAGGGAATTGCCCTCCAGATATCAAGACTTATATAAGGCTATGGCAATTACAGCATTATGGACATTATGGACTTGCCAGAGAAATTTTTTAACATTGACCAGGGGAAAAAAGTCAGAGTGCTGGCAGAGCCATGCTCATTCTGAAAGCACTAGAGAAGAATCCTTCATTGTCTCTTCCCAGCTCCTGGAGGTTGCTGGCAATATTTGGGGTTCGCTGGCTTGTAGATGCCTCACTCCAACGTATCCTTTTTCTATTAGTCACTTTTCACAAGACTGGGCAATGTACAAAAGAAAGAGATTTATTGGACTTTTAGTTCCAATAAACCTGGGGAGGTCTCACAATCATGGTGAAGGTGAGAGGCACATCTTATATGGCAGGAGACAAGAGAAGGGAGCTTGTGCAAGGAAACTCCCCTCTTTAAAACCATCAGATCTCATAAGACTCATTCACTATCAAGAGAACAGTGCAGGAAAGATCCATCCCCATAATTAAATCACCTTTCACTGGGTTCCTCCCATGACATGTGGGAATCATGGGAGTTACAATTCAAGATGATATTTGGGTGGGGACACAGCTAAGCCATATCATTCCACCCCTGGCCCCTGCCAAATCTCATGTTCTCACATTTCAAAACCAATCATGCCTTCCTAACAGTCCCCCAAATTCTTTACTGATTTCAGCATTAACTCAAAAGTTCACAGTCCAATGTCTCATCTGAGACAAGGCAATCCCTTCCACCTATGAGACTGTAAAATCAAAAGCAAGCTAGTTACTTCCTAGACACAATGGGGGTACAGACATTGGGTAAATACAGCCATTCCAAATGGGAGAAATTGGCCAAAACAAAGGGGCTACAGGCCCCCTGCAAGTCCAAAATCCAGTAGGGCATATTAAATCTTAAAGCTCCAAAATTATCTTCTTTGACTGGTCATGCTGATGCAAAATGTGGGCTCCCATCATCTTGGGCAGCTCTGCCTTTGTGGCTCTGCAGGGTACAGCCTCCCTCCCGGCTGCTTTCACAGGCTGGTGTTGAGTGTCTGCGGCTTTTCCAGGCACATGGTGCAAGCTGTCAGTGGATCTACCATTCTGGGGTCTGGAGGACAGTGGCCTTCCTCTCACAGCTTCACTAGGTGGTACCCCAGTAGGGACTGTGTGGGGGCTCCAACTGACATTCCCCTTCTGCACTGCCCTTGCAGAGATTCTCCATGAGAGCCCCGCCCCTGCAGCAAACTTCTGCCTGGGCATCCAGGTGTTTCTATACATCTTCTGAAATCTAGGCAGAGGTTCCCAAACCCCAATTCTTGACTCCTGTGCACTCGCAAGCTCAACACTGCATGGAAGCTGCCAAGGCTTGGGGCTTGCACCCTCTGAAGCCATGGCCCAAGCTCTATGTTGGCCCCTTTCAACCATGGCTGTAGCAACTGAGATGCAGGGCACCAAGTCCCTAGGCTGCAAACAGCATGGGGACCCTGGGCCCAGCCCACGAAACCACTTTTTCCTCCTAAAACTCCAGGCCTGTGATGGGAGGGGCTGCTGTGAAGACCTCTGACATGCCCTCGAGACATTTTCCCCCTTGTCTTGAGGATTAACATTCAGCTCCTCGTTACTTATGCAAATTTCTGCAGCCGGCTTGAATTTCACCTCAGAAAATAGTATTTTCTTTTCTATCTCATTGTCAGGCTGCAAATTTTCCAAACTTTCCAAAGCTCTATTTCCCTCTTAAAACTGAATGCCTTTAACAGCACCCAAGTCACCTCTTAAATGCTTTGCTGCTTAGAAATTTCTTCTACCAGACACCCTAAAACATCTCTCTCAAGTTCAAAGTTCCAGAAATCTCTAGGGCAAGGCAAAGTGCCATTAGTCTCTTTGCTAAAACATAACAAGAGTCACCTTTGCTCCAGTTCCCAAGAAGTTCCTCATCTCCATCTGAGACCACCTCAGCCTGGACCTTATTGTTCCTATCACCATCAGCATTTTTGTCAAAGCCATTCAACAAGTCTCTAGGAAGTTCCAAACTTTTCCACATCTTCCTGTCTTCTTCTGAGCCCTCCAAACTGTTCCAAACTCTGCCTGTTACCCAGTTCCAAAGTCACTTCCACATTTTTGGTTATCTTTTCAGCAATGCCCCACTCTACTGGTACCAGTTTAGTCCATTTTCACGCTGCTGATAAAGACATACCTGAGACTGGGCAATTTACAAAAGAAAGAGTTTTCTTCCCACGACATGTGGGAATTGTGGGAGTTACAATTCAAGATGATATTTGGGTGGGGACACATCCTAACCATATCACTTCTGTCTTCACATGGTTCTCTTATAAGGACATATGTCATTGTATTTAGGGTCAACCCTAATCCAGTATAATGTCAATATAATTAAACTAATTACAGTTATAATACCCTATTTCCAAATCAGGTCACATTCTGAGGTCCAGGTGGGCAGGAATTTTGGGGGAGGCAGGGACACTATTCAACTCAGTATACCATATGGCTAAGAGTCATAAAAGATGCTCAACCACTTTTGTAATCTGGTAAATGTAAATAAGCCCACAACGTTATACCATTTTACACCCTGCAGATTGGCAAACATTGAGAAGTACAGAGAGAATGTGAAGGACGTAGACTCATATATCATGGATGGGAGTGTAAATTGGTTCACTTGATCTGACTGGCCCACCTTGAAAGCACTTTGGTATTGTTTTATAAATCTGACCTCGTAATCTTATTCCTAGGTATACACCCAAGAGAAATTCTTGTGGAAGTGTACAAGGAGACATATATAGAAAAGTTTTTTAAATAGCAATATTTCCACATTTCAAAAAATACCTGGAAACAGTCCACTGACAAGAGGATAAATAAAATTTAATATATTTACTCAGTGGAATATATTTTAGCAGTCAAAATAAATGAACTACACTACACACAAAGACACTGAACCACTCTGCATAATGCTGAGTGGAAAAAACAACATGAAGAAAACTACATAGAATAGGATATGATTTTTATAGCCTTCAAAAACACAAAAACTGTATATTATGTAGCACACAGGTATGACAAAATGTTAATTGCAAGAGAGTGATAAAGAGAAAAAAGTTAGGGTAGCAGTTGATGCAGACATAAGTAGATTAAACATGGCCATCATAGCTGCCTTGATGGAATTTTCAAAAGCAAAATCTGAATGTGGTACGCAGGAAGGCAAAAAGGTAAATCACTTATTTATGTATATATGTGTGTGTGTGTGTATATGTAGCCTCTCCGGAGACTTGCTGCTGAGAACAAAGGGTGGGGGCCACCTGGGCTGGATCATTCTGGAAAAGGAAGGGCTCCAAACTTCGGAGAGAGGTAGGAGGCATAACGACATTTTGTTTATTTTATTTTTTTTTTCATTTTGTTTATTTTAAAACATTTAAGCTCCTTAGTCAAAGAAGATGTATAAGGTTGGTGTAAAAGTAGTCGTGAGTTTTTGCCTTTACTTTCCATGGCAAAAACCTCAATAACTTTGGCACCAACCTATAGATACCTGCTAATTATTACATAATGCATCTTTTATTCATAACTGCGTGTACTGTTAATTCTTATCTTTATCAAATCAATTTCATTCTTCTTGGTTCCTTATTTTGCCATGCCCTTGGCCTTGTGCATTATCATCTAATTTATCTCCTATTCTCCCCAAGACACTTTAGAACTGCCCTTCATGCTTCCACCCCCATCTTCTTATGTCTTCCCTCTGTACCCTCCCACTTCCAGGCTCTGCTCCAGAACATTTATGCTGTTTGTGGCCCTCAGGGCACAAGACCACGGGATCCTTTTTCAGTAGGAACAACCACCAGGTGAGATGGACCGGCGAGGTGGGAATTTCCAGATACTCCCTGGAATCCATACCCAAGTCCCTGCACAACGTTCTCCACTCTCTCGGTTCTTTTCTTGTTTGCAAGCAGTGTTGGTGCAGCTGAATGCAGAACCTTCCATTAAAACCTGAAAAGAGAACATTGGAGCAGCACCAGTTCCGTTTCCTCCATGAAGTGTAAGCGTAACATGCCACACTGCAGCAGCTGGGCTGGAGGAGGAAGGCAGGCGAACAAGTGAAGAGCCAGCACACCAAGACTCATTTCTCAACAGCACAACTCCACACTACTTATCTCTCTGAAAGATCTGAAGCTTGAAGGAACATCTTAATCTCTCCCCAGTGATTCCTCATAGCATCTACATGACATGTCAATTTCTCAACTTACTTTTCATGATAACAGTGAAAGCAAATCTTCGGTCAATATGGGAATGAATGTAATACTGGGTAAGATGAAGAGCAGAGCTCTGGGCTCAGACCGTCAGTTTGAATTCTGGTTCTAACACTGACTAGTTTCAGGACAGTGGGAATGCATGGAAAGGTGGAATCTCCTCCGACTCAATCTCCGTTCTAATTCCAGGCTGTGTATCAGCCAGGGGCTGAGACCTCTGCTGGGAATGCTTCCTGAGAAAGTTTTCTCTGTGAAGATCTCCATCATCCAACAGACACTTCTGCGATCTAAGGTCCACTTTCTGCCTCATCTTCCACATCAGCCCTTTTACTGAACTCAGATCAGCTCTGATGAGCCCCTCTGGTCACTCGGGGTCATCTCTTACCACGTGACAGAAAGAGCATGGCCTCATCAGGCCTCACAGGCCACTTCCCAAGCGTTATAACTTCATTCTGTTCTTCACCATACTCTTGTCTGTGCAGGGAGGGGAAGTGCAGGGGCCCAGGGGCTGTCATCTTTCTGCAGCCCTCAGCAATATTCTGCTGTCACTGGCATCATCTTCCCTCACTTCTGTTCAGCAACTTTATGAAAAATAAGGAAAATGATCAAAAGTTGGTGTCTTAGTCTGTTCAGGCTGCTATAACAAAATCCCATAAACTGGATGGCTCATAAACAACAGAAATTTGTTTCTCACACTTTTGGAGGCTGAAAAGTCTAAGATCAAGGCACTGGCAGATTCAGTGTCTGGTGAGGGCTGCTTCCTGGTTCATGGACAGCACCTTCTCACTGTGTCCTCACATGGTGGAAGGGGTGGGGGAGGTAATGGGAGGCCTCCTTTTCAAGGGCACTAATGTCATTCATGAGGACCTTCAGCACCCATTTACCTCCCAAGAACTCCACCTCCAAATACCATCACATGAAGGGTTAGGATTTCAACATATGAATCTGGGAGTACACAAGCTGAAAGGCCATACCAGTTGGGCAGAAGGTCTGCAAGAAGAAGTCAAAGCAAGCAGGAACAGTCTAGCACGACAGTGCTCGAAGCGTTGTGGGAGAGGGTGCTGAGCCACTGTCCTGGAGGAGAAAATGACTGGACGTTGAGGACTGACACAGGCTACTAGGCTGACAGGCAAGCTTTATCCATGTAAAGATAATATAGATTATTCATTTCCATATGTCTACACCTAAAATTCAGCTGGAAAATATCCTTGTTCTTGGTCTGTAGAAATATAAGAAAAGATTTGGGGATGCTAAACCCTCCAAAAATGCAATCAGCATTGTCATGCACTCACTGGGTTAGCAAGCTCCTAGCTTAGTCACGTGCAGAAGGAAGACTGCTTCTCAGCCCTCATCTGTTTTCTCTCCTCTTGGAAGAAGACAGGAAGTGCTCAGTGGCTCAATTCAATTCTCATAAACATTCAACCATCTTCAACTAGAGCTAATGAGCCTGAAGGATTTTTAATGATGTTTTATTGTGTCATTATTTTGTTTTAAGTGTTTTAAGGAATGTTTTGAGCTTTTGACATTTGCCTAAGAGCAACTAATTCTAAAGCGTACATTTGATTAAAAGCATACATCAAGAAATCAATGTAATAATGACCTTTGCAACTGAGTTCCTGAAATATTTATCCTGCAACTTGGGACAAGGCTTATGTTCCTTGTTGAGGATAGTGATGGTACAGAACCTGCAAGTGCTAATCAACCCAATATGAGGAATGTTCTGGTTTTTAATTTGTTAGCAACTACATTTTATTCATGCTGTACCCAGAAGCCATATGTGAGATCCTTATCCTTCTAAAAGCCCAACACAAAATTCTTGTGCATGAACATTTTATTCCTGATCTCTGAAAAGTTCCAATAATTCCCTCTGAATCCAGAGGATATAGTCTGATACAAGTGAACAAAATGGTCCCTGAGCATGTAGAATTGGAATTCTATTTACAGCCAATGTACTTACTACAGAAAATCTCTCATTTTTTAAATCACCTTGTGATTAATCCAAAACAGAATTTCTCGACTTTACACCAATCTCATCCATCAGGTTTGGGTCAGGATGTCTGCTGGTCCTTCTGCAAAGTTAAATCCACCAGGAAACAAGGAAGATTTGCCACCACTGAGGTCAGGATTGTCAAATGGACATGCTGCAGCCACACTGGAGAACATTTCAGAAAGGGGAATTCCCAAAACACTCCAGGCTGGAGGTGGCAAAGTCCGGCCACTACCAAATCTGGCTGCCACCTGTTTTTGTAAAACCCGCAAGCTGAGAATAGTTTTTTTACATTTTTAAATGGTTGAAGGGGAAAAGAAAGAATTTCTATGACATGAAAATTACATGAAATTCAATTTTTAGTGTCCAAAATGAATTTGTTGGCGTGCAGCCATCCTCGTTCATCTAAGCACTGTCTGCTTTCACACACCCACAGAGTTGTCATTGCAGCACAGACTGTACGGCCCTCAAAGCCAAGAGTGGCTGCTCTCCGGCCCTCGACAGCAGCTTCATTGGAATCAGGGGAGTCTGCACTCACTTGGAAATACAGGTTTGAGGTGGGTTGTTGAATTGGCCTCATGTCTTTGCCCCTCACTGGCGACAGTGCCAGTGCCCCACTCACTGGAGTGAAGAGAAGAGGATGTTTGTCTTCATCCCTCATCACCCAAGTATTGACTTGGTGCCTGTCTCGGGGCCATGTGCTGCCCAGCATCCTGAGAAACACACCGAGTGCCTTGAAAGTACAATAACTAACTTTTTTTTATTGTGGTAAAATATACATAACATAAAATTTACCATCTGAAATATTTTTAAGAATACAGTACAGTGGGGTTAGCTACATGCCCATTGTTGTGCAATAGATCCCCAGAACATTTTCATCTCCACAAACTGAAATTCAATTCCTACTAAACACTAACTCCCCACCCCCTCCTCCCTCCAGCCCCTGGCCACCACCATTCTACCTTCTGTCTCTATGAGTCCACAACTCTAAGCCCCTCGTATGAGTGGAATCATACAGTCGTTGTCCTTCCAGGCCTGGCTTATTTCACTTTGCATAATGTCCTCAAGAAATAACTAACATTTGCTTGATGCTTGAAAGTTTACACAGAATTCCCTTGTGCATTATTTCACTTACTTGGCACAGCTACTTTGTGGGGTAGGTTACTTTAATTCCATGATAGCAGATGCCATTGGTCAGCCCTGAAGCCAATCCTGTGGTCACTTGCAGGTGGATCCTGTACCTGCCCATGGCTCCCTGTGTTGCTCTGCCTAGACATATTCTCTGCTTTGGGCCATGCTCGGCCTGAGCACAGGGCAGGCCAAGAAGAGCTGGGAGTTGACGTCAGGGAGTGATGCTCCCTATTGAGGGGCATGAGGTGGGGGTCAGCACCACGGCTCCTTCGCCCTTCCAGGAGGGCAGTTCTGAGGTGGGGCCTCACTGTCCTGGGCCCTTGTTCTCCTTCACTCACCCTTTGCTAACTTCCTCCTTTCCCTGTCTAAATTCCCCACTCTCTCCCATGCTCCTCTGGATGACGGCCACATGAATTACTTGCACTAAATCCTTGTCTCAGGATCTGCTTTGGGTGGAATTCCAACTAAGTCACCAGTCATAGAGATTAACTTGTTGACACTTGCCAAGCTACTAAGTAGACAGTCAGGCTTCTAGTCCTGCTTTCTCAGTCCTAAGGCCTCTGCCTCAGGCGTTGACAGGCTGGTGTTGGCCAAAAGGTACCATACAGAGAATGTTAGCATCAAGCCTGCAAATCATTCCTTCCCCACAGGAATGCCTGCAGGAACGATAACCTCAACCAGGGCACCTTGCAAAGACGCTGAAGACCTCAATCAGACTGCTCTGTAGAAACGTTATACTCAGTGAACTAGTCCTATTTCCAGCAGGATATACCTAATCTGTCAAGATTGTTTATTATAAATAAATTTGGGATTTATAGATTTATGGGGCAGGGAGGCTGGAGAAGGGGTACGGGTAGTCACGTAAGTATATTCTACCTGTGTAATGAACAACGTGCAAAATGGAGGCACCCCCAAACTTCACCAGTATCCTTTGAGAACAATGTTTCTTTTTTTTTTTGAGACGGAGTCTCGCTCTGTCGCCCAGGCTGGAGTGCAGTGGCGCAATCTCGGCTCACTGCAAGCTCCGCCTCCCGGGTTCACGCCATTCTCCTGCCTCAGCCTCCGGAGTAGCTGGGACTACAGGCGCCCGCCACCACGCCCGGCTAATTTTTTTGTATTTTTAGTAGAGACGGGGTTTCACCGTGGTCTCGATCTCCTGACCTCGTGATCCGCCCGCCTCGGCCTCACCAAAGTGCTGGGATTACAAGCGTGAGCCACCGCGCCCGGCCGAGAACAATGTTTCTTTGTATACGTTGCTCAAAACTCATCAGTCAATGTGAAACTAAAGTGTGTGCCAATGTAGAAGGGGACATTTTGGGGGAGCTCAACAAGATGGCAGAATCGAAGATTCTCTGGAACCATTCCCCCTACAGAAATATATTCCAACTATTCAAAGACAAGAACACCACCCTGAATTCACCAGAACTTTGGGGAGAAGCTGAGAAACCCCCTGGGTCCACAGAATTGAAAGAAGCCAGAACTGGTAAGAGAAACAATCAATTTGGACTGTGCCACCACTCCCAGCTGGCATAATGCCACTCAGAGAATGTCCCTAGATCCACGGTTTCCAAGGTGACAGGAGAGAATTAGAGGTGAACATTTTGTTTCTCCACTGATCTGGCAATCTTCATGGGTCACCCACTCTGGCCCCATCCCACAGGAACCACTGGAAATGCCAGGATGGCTGAACGATCTGGGGTGAACTGCGAAAAAAAAGCCAAGAACTGATTGCAGCAACCGGTGCACTGGTGCACTCTGAGCTGTGATCAGTGGGGATACCATGGTGAAGGGACTGGCTGGCACAATCCACAGGGAGGTCCAAATCCCTGGCTGCATTTTCCACAGAGCCCAGGTTTACTCAAGAGCCCTCCCCTGGCCTGGAAACAACGAAAAGCTTAAGATTAAGTTCTGATACCCACTTACATCTTCCCGGACTGGGAAATGTTGACAGAGCAGCAATATAGTTCCAGGGCAATGTTTAAGTTCCAGTGCTCACTGCAAGTCTCACTCAGAACAGGAAGAAACAACAGACCAGAGTTTAAGTTCCAATACTAAGTAGCAAAGCTCTGACACCACCAAAGAACACTTGAAAAACCGTCAGAGGTGACTATCTTCTCAATTGCACGGGGGTCGACGTGAAGTGCAAGGACTGTGAAAACTCAGGAGAAAACGACACCATCAAAAGAGATAACAAAGCTGTAGCAATGGACCCAGAAGAATTGAAGATCTCCGAAATGTCTGACAGAGAATTCAGAATAATCCTCCTAAAGAAGTTCAGGGAATCACAAAAAGTACAGATAGAAAACTAAATGACATTTGGAAAACAATCTAGAGACAAAATGAGAAATGTGACCCAAAAACCCCCAGAAACAATTAAAACTGTTGGTCTCCTCCAGAAAAGAGTGTTTCATTTGTGCCTGGCACTTGCCTCTTATCATTTGAATCATTAGTTTCATGTTGGGTAAGATCTGTAAGTCACTCTGAATTTGCTTTAACAATTCAACCCTTTGTGTTAACATGTATATGTACACATTTAAATAATTAGTGTAAGAGGATCTCCTTATTCATGAATGACTGATTTTAGTAAAAGATTGTTAAAAAGGAATCTTGTTAAAATGAGGACCAAAATTTCATAGAAAATCATGAAAAAAGTGAAATTAAAATCATGAAAATTGTTTTAATTTTGCTTTGCTAAAATTCATTATAATTTCAACAACATGCCAATAATTTTAAGCAAATGAGACCCCAATAGCTGATTTTTGGCCTTTAAGAAAAGCTAAGTCTCAGGAGAATTCCTTCCAGAACGCAATCACCATGTTGTAAGAAACCCAAACCGCATCAAAGGGCCTCATGCAGGAACTCTGGTCCACCTTTCCAGCTGAGCCCCGGGAATGACCAGCCTTGTGAGTGCACCACCTCGATTGCCCTGCCTAGTCAAGCCTTCAGCCAACAACTCACTACAACTACAAGAGACGCCAAATGAGAAACTGAGTTCAATCAACCCATGGAGCCTTGAGAAATTACAATACATTGTTCTTTTAGGCCACAAAAATACTTTTTGGGCATAATTTTTCTTTTTTTTGAGATGGAGTCTCACTCTGTCACCCAGGCTGGAGAGCAGTGGTGCGATCTCAGCTTACTGCAACCTCCGCCTCCCAGGTTCAAGCAATTCTCCTGCCTCAGCCTCCCAAGTAGCTGAGATTACAGGTGCCCACCACCACACCCAGCTAATTTTTGTGTTTCCAGTAGAGATGGGGTTTCACCATGTTGGCCAGGCTGGTCTCAAACTCCTGACCTCAGGTGATCTGCTCACCTCAGCCTCCCAAAGTGGCGGGATTACGGGCATGAGCCACTGTACCCAGCCAATTTTTCTGTCTTTACTTAATGGTTACTTTTGCTGAATATCAAAAAGTGGGTAATTTTTGCAAAAATATCTAAAGACTTCAGCAGTTTTTCCAAGAGCCTCTCTTCAACATTTGATATTAAAACGCTTCTTTTTGGAAGCTCCCATCTCATCATCATCCTTGTTTATTTTCCTCTGATTCAGCTGCTAACTGGTCTAACTCTGCTCCATGCTCTTTTACCAATAGTTGAAGTGTATTTTAGCAGTTCTGTGACACCTCTCCTACCAACTTCATGGAATCCTGAATGTTTGTCAAGATCATCAATTAAAGTTCAAGGACAGTTTGCACACTGACTCTCAGGCATCACAAGACTGATCCACAAAACTGTAGATGAGGCAGTGAGAGAGTCTGTGGTGCTAAGCAGAGGGAGGCCTGATGGTACCCATTTTATAAGTGATACATTTGCTAATGTTTTCATATCGAGGATTTTTGTTTCCCACATAACCTTGCAAAGTTAAACAGTCAAATGTTAGGTTAAACAGAAAAGAAGCTTCCTGTTTGTGGAAGCAAGCAAGCAAATACTTGATTGCTCCCACCTCCTCCTTTCTTCACTTCTACCACCCACTCCTCACCATCTCATTCAGCAGCCTGAACAGCTGGGTGTCTTGTCTTGTGCTGCTCCTCTCCATGAGAAAAACACAGGAAAAAGTATGTATGACTTGATGTGTTTTCCTTTCCAGGGGTAATTTCTAATTTAAGAAGAGGTTGAGTAAAAAGACAAATTTCAACCCAACAGAACTACACTTCTAATGGTGAAATTGTAGGGACGCCCATAAAGCATCTTCTAAGTGCTCCTTAAACAACTCCATGAAGGCAGCCAATGATCCCATCTCCATCTCCATCAGTCACTGGGGCTGTGAGGCACAAAGGGAGGGGATGGCTGCTGGTGGCTCTCCAGTTGCTCATCTCAGTGCATACAATGCTGTCTCCAGAGAAACAACCAGGATGTGTGGCAGGGAGCAGGCTAGTCAAGGCCAGTGGTGCTGTTCACCAACCCTCCTCCATCCTGCTTCCTGAAAATTCTGTCCTCCCTTATCCTGGACTGAAATTGATGGTGCAGGACAGAGAGGGAGAATTGCTGGAGAAATGCCATTGGGCAGGCAACAGGGGAAGGGGCTGGAGCATCTTAGCCAGGGTGTCACCTTAGCCAGGGAGGGGCATAGTGAGTTCCCCCTGAGCACACAGGGGAGAGGCTGATATGAAGGAGATGTAGCTAGGTCAGCAGAAGGGATGGCGGGGATGTCTGGAAGAGTTCTTCCAGTTGCTTCTATTCCCCTTGTGTAAAGGGGAGCCAGCCATCATTTGCCAAGAGTGAGGAAGGGAAAGATGTGGAAAGTCTGGGAAAGAAAAGGTATGGCATGGTTATCCAGGAACTCAGCTTCCAGAGGTTCTCCTGAGTCTCTAATGCTTGAGCTGGATGTAGATGGATAAATGGAGTTGGCTAGATTAAAAAAAGGTAGAGCAATCTGTGCGAAGGGAATAGCATAGCAAGGGGGACAGGGTGACCAGCGGTGTCCTTCACTGAAAAAATAATAGGGGCAGGCCCGGTGCAGTGGCTCACACCTGTAATCCCAGCTACTTGGAAGGCTGAGGCAGGAGAATTGCTTGAACCTGGGAGGTGGAGGTTGCAGTGAACCGAGATCATGCCACCGCACTCCAGCTGGGGCAACAGAGCAAGACTCTGTCTCAAAAAAAAAAAAAAAAGAAAGAAAAGAAAAGAAAAAAGAAATTGGTAGGGAAATGAATGGATTACAAGCACCTCTAGGACACTGGGTCAAAAAGTCCATTAGATGGTTGGACACACAGGACTGGAGCCCAGCAAAGGGTTCTGGTCAGCAAATGTCTATTTGAGGTTCATTAATAAGCAGGTGATTATGGATCAGGATCCAGGGAGAGTTCTCAGAAAGAGGAGAGCAGAGGCCCAGCCACTGAACTGTGGAAAATGTGTCCATTTAAGGGAGGAACAGTAGAAGAGGGAGGAAACAAGTGAGAAGAATCCAATCAGGAAGATAGGATTCAAAAAGAGAGCTGGAGACAAATGTAGCAAACTAGAATCCAAGAAAAGAGATAATTTCAGGAAGACTGTGGGTATTAAATGCCACAAAAGGCATAGGTAGAAATCAGCCCATCAGATTTGGCACTATGGAAGTTACTTCACCTTCCTATCTGGACCAATCTCTCTACGATGGTCAGGCTGCAAGACAAATGGCAGGATGTTGAGGGGTGAATTGTGGCAAGAGTCAGGACAGTGAGTGTGGAAGAGCCTTTCCAGAAGGTGATTTGGAAGGAAGGGAGGGAGGGGAGATAGAAACTGGAAAGGACTGTGGGGCAAGGAATGGCTTCTGGTTAGGTGGAAGCAATTTGAGTCTATTTATATGTGCAAGGGAAACAGCCCAGAGAGGGGTGCAGTGGATTCGACCACCACAGCAAATAAGCTGGGGCTACAGCAGTGAGCAAAGCTACGTCCCTGCCCTCAAGGAGCTTATAGTCTAGCGTGAAGAGACAGAGAACGAGCAAATAAGCAAATCGATATACGGCATGACGAGTGCTGAGGAGAAACCCCAGTGGGCAGGGGAGGGAACGGAAGAGGCTGAGTGCAGTATGGGGGTGGCAGGAAGAGCCCCCTGCTGCGGTGACCTCTGCCACACAATTTCGTTCCTAACGCTTGTCAAACAAACTTGTGTGCAGCCTGGCATTGTAGCTATGTGGTGTCTGTCTCTCCTATGACACAGGACAGCGGCTTCCACTTCCCCGTCTTTGCCTTGTCCGCATCATGGTGTTCTGCAGAGAAGGCCGTACATGAATCTTTATAGTAGGAATGCTACAAACCCTTCCCGTTCAGTTAGGACAGGCATTATCCAAACAATCTCCTCCCCATCCCCAGGGAATTCTCGGAAGTGGCACCTAGTAACCTACAATGACTTAGGCAAATTGTCTGAATGCCTAAAGGGTACAAATGATTTAGTATTCTCTACATATTTGCAAATTTACGTAAATCTTCTTGTTTTAGTTTTAACCTTACAGTTCACTTTGGGAATGGGTTTGGGGGAAGAGAGAAAGAAATTAGTCTTTATAACCCTGCCAAACTCTGAATCCTACCTCCTACCTCTTGGTAAGGCATCATTCTAAAAGGTTAGAATAATTTTTATATTCATTATCACATTCGATTTCCCCACTTTATCTGCAGAAAAACAATAAATAGGGGCTTCCTATTAGTTCGCCATATTTTCCTTAGGTAGAAAGTCCTTGTATCTGATAGTCTTTAGGGTCCTCTTTGAGACTAAGTTCCCCTTAGAGAGGAGACGAGGTTGGCCCCCTTTCCCTACCCCAGAGGCCAGCACACAGCACACACAGGAGAGGACAGGAAACAGAGGGGAGTCGCTCTGATCTCCATATTCTGTTCTTTCCCAGGGAAGATGCTCTGTTTTCAACCAAAAACAAGATCATTCTAAATGTCATTGCTCCACACCCCATCTGGGCTCCTGTAAGCAAAGCTGCCTTGTTTCTGAATCAGATGTCGTCACCCACTGAAAAGCCTCCTGCATCCAAGCTTGGCTGGCAGTGGGGTCCTTGCTCAAGGGGAGAGACTCCTCTCCCCCAGTGAAGCTACCCTGCATCATTTCATTTGAGAAAGGAAGAGGATGGGGAAGGACCAGCAGCAACAGAGAACCGTTTCATCACTGCCTCTCTGACCTTTTAAAGAGCAAATGGTTAAAATAAATACTATTGGGCTCATTTCTATGGACTTGAACATTTTACAACCTGTAGAATCATGTGACATATCGCCCTTTTGTGGAACTCCTAGAAGGGACAGAAGGAAATAAACACAGCTATGCGGTGGGCTTCACAGCTAAAACCCAGGACGTGCAGTGTCTGGAGGGCAACTCATGGCAGGCAAGAGGCAGAGCCCACCCTGGAGTGCTGAGTGAAGATGCTGAGGAAGTCATGCAAGGATCTGTCATGAGCAAAAATATCAGAGTCCTCCAGGATGTGACCACATTTTCATTAGCCCTTGCCACTGAGCCTCCTTCCAGGTATGATGAAAAAAAAAAAAAAAAGCCTCAGGAGGAAAGGAGGCAGACAGGTGCAGAGACCCGCACTTGGCCGCAGGTGAGAACTCTGGCTATAAATAACCCACCTCTTCATGGGGGAGGAGGGTCCCAGTCACCCCCAGAAGGTCATAAATTCAACTCCATTCGTAAAAATGTTTATGCAATCAAAGGATTTCAAAACACAGACTTTCACTTCATCTACTATTCCCACAGAGGTTAGGGAAGCCATGAGATACTCCTCTACTGGTGGCCAAATGATTTTCTTCACAACCTGAAATGATGCACTAGCACATGGCTGGTTAGATCATAACATTCGCGATGTTTTTCAATAGAGGTGTAATGCCATGAAATGCTTTCATGCTGCAAGCAAAAAGAAGACCTTCGTAAATTTACATTCAACATGTAAAAACACACAACAACTTCTGTACATGATAGAGCTGTGTGTATGTCTGTGTGTGTGCTTTACAAAACAAAAATTTATATCTTGTCTACCATTGAAGGGAGTGAGGAGAGACTGATGTTTATTGAACATCCACAATGTGCCAGGTGCTTTACAAGCCTCATCTTCTCATTTCATCCTCACAGCAGACCAAGGAGGTATAGACTATTGCCGTGACCATTTTATGAGTGAGAAAATGAGGCTCTGAGAGGTTTAACAACTTGCCTGAGGTCACACAGGAAGCGACCCTTGTTCTTCCTGCTACAGCAAGCTGCCTCCTCAAGTTCCAACAAATACTTTTGTTACCTTGTCCAGTACACATCTGTAAATCTTCTTGCTAGAGTCATTTTTATGGTTCATGATAAGATGCTGCCAAAAGAGCTGAAAGAAATAGAAAGAGTCTTTGTCAAGTACAGCAATGACAGGTCATTTCCAGAAGATACAGTACAAGAGTTCAATTTCATCATTAATTAGTATCTCATGCATATGGGATGAGATGTCCTTCTGTATCACATTTAGGAGATACTTAAGTTATATTCCAAGTACAAACTAAAAATGACCTGTGTTCCACCATTTTTATCCACAACTTCCCTCACAGTTCTTAGACGACAGTCTCAACTGTGACCGTATTACAATTGTCTTCCTGGCGCCGAGGTTGCATTTCATCTTTGAAAGCCCTGGTCAGAACAACTTTTAAGGACTCCTTGAATCGCTTCTTCTTACTGCTTCCCACAAAGAAGTAAATGAAAGGGTTGGCGCTACTGTTGATTGTGGAGAAGAGCAGAGAAATGTGGTGTAGGTTCCCAAAGGTTGACCAATACTCATAGTACAGCAGGTAAAGGAGTCTCATGGGCATGGCAAAGATGAGGAATATAATGATGGTGACCATGATGACTATGTAAAGCTTGGAGGAATGGGAAGCCCACGTGTTCTTCCGGATCTTCACGACCAAGATGGTGCTGGACACCAGCATGAGGGGCGTGAAGACCAGGAAGCTCAGGACGGCTATAAAGATGATGACTGCCCGGCAGTCATTTCGCGAGTGACTCTCTTCTTCTCTGTCGATGCACATGACATACTCCGTGGTGGTCACCAAGCAAGAAAGAGCCCACAGAAGGGCACAGACCAACGCCGACTGATACTTGGGGCGATGGCATCGGTACCAGATGGGGTAAAGGACTGACAGGCACCTCTCCACACTAATGGCCGTCAGCAGATAGAGGCCCGTGTTGTAGCCAAACAGAAAAGTCACTGATAATGTGACAATTGTGTAGTAATGGCCAGAAGAAAGCTCATAATCTAAAGCATAGTCGATAGACAAGATGAAAATACAGAAGAGCAGTGAGATGTCCGCAATAGACAGGTGGGTGATGTAGACCGTGAAGGGATTTCTTCTCATCCGGAAGCACAGGAACCAGAGGAGAATCCCATTCTCAACAAACCCCACTGGGGAGATGCTCATAATGACCCAGTGCACGATGGGGATTTGCCGATGTGCATTCCCGACCGAGGCGTTCCTGCCGGTTGAGATGTTCGTGGGTTCCTCAACAACAAATGATGTCACGTTTGACCCATCCATGAGGAGGCCTCAGGCTGGAACTCTTAAGGTAATTTTCTGTAAATATGTCCAAAACAAAACAAACACAAAAAGCCATGAAAATTGTTGGATTGGAATAAAATGGAGAAATTCAGCTATAAATCATAATCTTCATGTTATTAAAAAAAAGTTTAACAGACTCTACAGTTATCTTTGTCACAATGATAAGATTAGGCCTTTAGGACCTGATAAGAAAGGAACTTAGATCTGATAAGACAGAGAACTGATTGAATGACCCTTCTGGATCCCCAGTGATAACCATTCATTCTATATCATTGTGTGCTTATGGCTTAGTGCCAAAAAGGAGATGGTCAGGCAAGAGTAGCCAAGTGCCCTGTGCAGGACCCATTTCCAGTTCTGGCCCGAGCTTTCCTAATGGCATTTTGAAAATCATTTCATTTTCTGTGCCTCCATTCATTTGCCTGAGGACCAGGTTGATTGCATTAAGACTTGATGACAAAATGCATGTCTGGGCAATGCTGCCATTGTCATTTTTTAATACATGAAGTGCCATAAGCAGTAAGGAGAGGGAGTGCCTGGGACAATGGGTTTAATATTGTACCAATATTGCTTAAAGTGTGAACAATCAAAAGGCATTTATTTTACGCGGCTTCAATATCTGCGACAAAGCTGGGCACCTGCTCAGACTACGTAAGCCAGGCAAGCCATCGACGTGTGGAGTGGATGAGAGCCCCAACAAGATGTATGTACATCCCCACAGACCACAGGCCAGATGGTGTAGGAAACACCATTGCCAGATGCCAGACAAAGCACTCAAAAAATTTTTTTTTCTAGTTTGTGTGCATGCATGTGTATGTGTGTGTAGTAAAACATTGTTCTTTGCTTTCTGAACTTTGTCCAGAGGAGGTTGATCAAATTTTTTTTTTTTTTTTTGAGACAGAGCCTTGCTCTGTCACCAGGCTGGAGTGCAGTGGCGAGATGTTGGCTCACTGCAATCTCTGCCTCCTGGGTTCAAGCAATTCTCCTGCCTCAGCTTCCTGAGTAGCTGGGACTACAGGCGCGTGCCACAATGCTCGGCTAATTTTTTGTATTTTAGTAGAGACGGGGTTTCACTACGTTGGTGAGGCTGGTCTTGAACTCCCGACCTCAGGTGATCTACCTGCCTTGGCCTCCCAAAGTGCTGGGATTACAGGCGTAAGCCACTGTGCCGGCCAATCAAAAGAATATTTTTAGTGAATAGATACCTGTCTTTTCCTCATGAGCTCACCTGAAGCAGAATAATACATAAATGTGTTATTTTGTGGCACTTAAATGGCTTTGGTGATATTAGACATTTCTAGAATCGAGTCAGCAGAGCCCCAGCACGTGCAGGGCCCTGAGCTGTGATCTTAGTACAGCCGGGCCTGGATCCTGGGCCAGCAGGTAGCCTTTGGGTTGGCGAAACAGGTGTTTCCTTCCAGCAATGTGATCCAGGCACCCAGGAGGACCCTGTCTCCGTGGTCCCGATCACGCCTATCCCACTGACACTTCCCTCAGCTGTTCTAATGGGATGTAGGAAATTACTTTCACTGGAGGAGAGCTTCCTTTTACTTCATAATTAGAAGACAGAGACCCCGACAGGAACCCACACAGGACCAGAGCTCGTGTGCCCTGTCATGGCTAACCAAAGGCCTGCTGTAGAGACCAGGCTTTGTTAGAAGTTTGCAAGTAAGACCACCATGTTCCCCAAATTCTCCCCCCACACATTTAGCCCATGCCAGGCACTGTTCTAGGCACTGGGACATGGCAGTAAATAAAACAGAGAAAGCGCCGGCCTGGTGGAGTCTGTATTCCAGTGGGGAGGCAGTCAAGGAAAATACAATAACAGCAACAACAATCAAACTGACGTCAGCGCATGAACAGCGCTATGGAAAAAAGTAAAGCAGCATTAAAGGAAAGGAGTGGCAGGGACCTGGGGGTTCCATCGTCCATAGAGTGATGGGAAAAGTCTCACTCATGAGGTCACACCTGGGCAAAGACACGAAGGAAGTAGGTGACCGAGGCCTACAGGTTCTTAGGGGAAAGTATTCCAGGCAAAGGGAACAGCAAGTGAGAAGTTCCAGAAGCAGGAGGCAGCCAGGAGTGAAGAACCGCAGAAAGGCCAGCGAGGGAGGAACGGGCTGGCAAGGAGAACAGTGAGGTGCTGAAGGCAGGGGTCTTTGGCAACCAGGTCCAAATGGGCTTTGCGGGCTGGTGCTTTTACTCCCAGTGAGACAATAAACCACAGGAGGTTCCGAGAGGAGGAATGTGGTTAACTTGGGGGACTGAGGCGTGAACAGCCTCGGTATGGCCCCTGTGTTCAGGTGACACTCTAGGGGCCATGGCAGGAAGGAGGAGGCCAGGTGGGAGGTGAAGGCACTGGCCTAGACACAGGGAGGATGTTAGCATAAACCAGGTTGTGGCAGAGGTAGTAATATCTGGTGGGAGGTCTTTGATTTGATTCACTGACGGAAGAGATACGTGTTGTGGTAGAAAGAGAGAATACGTGTTTAGCCATTTGCTGAGTGGACAGGTGCAGGTGAAGCGGGTTAGCAGGGCCTGTGGAGTTTGAGAAGCCTGTGAGGCAGCCAGGCCATGTCCAGGGGAGCGTCAGGAGCCGGGGGAAAGTCGTAGCCTGGGGATATAAATGTGGGTGTTGTCTGCAAACAGGTGGAATTTGAAGCCGTGAGGCAAGATGAGAGTATCTGCGAAATACTGGCCATTAAAAAGGAGAAGAGGTCCAAGGACTGGGCCTCGAGGCATTTCAAAGTTAGAGGCTGGGGAGATGAGGAGGAAGAATGAGAGGAAACTGAGGATGACCTGACAGGGAGGCAGGAGGACAATTGGGGAAGAAGAGCTCCCAGGAGACCAAGTAAGAACGAGTTTGAGGGGAAGAAAGAGTAATCAACTGGGCTAAATCATACTGCAAGTTCAAGTGGGCTGAGACCTGGAACTTGATATTGACCACGGGAACAGAGCCATTGCTGACCTTGGTAGGAGTATTTTCAGTAGACTGGACAAAATGAATGCCTGATGCAAGTGGTTTAAAGAGAATGGGAGGAGAACAGGTGGAGACAGTGACTGTAGACAACCCTCTTGGGGGCTGTGGGGTTGAGAAGTGATAAACGGATAAGAATTATCCAGTAGAAAGCAAACAACTGAGGAGTCGGGAAGTAGGGGTCTAGAGCTGGGAGGAGTCGCAACCTTGCCAGAGCATAATTTATACCTGGTGAAGGGGAAGGCAGGGTGCGTGGCTGCAGATCCGGTGAGGTGGGTAGATGTGGTTGTGGGAGTGCCCAAGGCAAGAAGTTGTCTCCTGAAAGTGCAGTATCTCTTTTACAGTAAAGTAAGGAGCAAGGTCATCAGCTAAGAGTGAGGAGATGTTAACGGTTTAAGGAGAGAGGGCATGGTGTGAAACAAATGAGGGAAAGAGAGGGCTAGGGACATACGCAAAGTGCAGGATCTCCAGCAGGCTAACCTAGAGCCCGCCCAGTTTAGTGCTGGGGAACCTGGGAGAGACCACTCAGCCTCACCTGTGCTCCTCTACAGCTCGGTTCAGCTGTCCAGGTGCCAGCATGGAGAAAGGGGAGAGGTGGATTTAACCAGGGCTGGGGTTTACCAGGCGGGTAGGACACACAGTGGGGGTCAAAGGAAGCAAAGCATGTAGAAGAGAAGGGCTATGATGATGGACTCTGGAGCCCAATGGGGTTAGGAGAAAAATGAGGGCACGAGGGAGGTAACAGACGTGAACAGGAAATAGGAGCTACATATCAGAGGTCCCAGCAGTGTCAGGGAATCATTGAAGTCCCCGTACTAAAGGCACTGAAGGGGAAGGAGGAGGTGGGGGCTGGAGAACGTGATGCTTAAAACTGAGCTTGGGGCAGTGTACTTTTGGGGTTATCAGTATTAAGTGCAGAGGGTGACTGTGGAAAAGAAGGGCTGAGGGAGAGTGGAGGGTAAGATCATTTGAGCTGAGAGCAGAACCTGGAGCTGCAGGGCTGGAAGAATTATCCACAGATGCTGAAATTGCTGAGAAATAGTGTTGGAGACCAGGAATATTGTTGGAAAACGTGGCTATAATCCAGGTGCTAAAATCATCAAGGAATTTGGGACAGCAGCCCAGGGGTCCGAAGCAACCACAGCAAGGAGGGTGGGAGGCGATACGGTGGCCAGCATGCATGTCAGAGACGTGTGTTTTGTTGCTTCTGCTGCTGCTGGTGTTGGAGACAGAGGAGAGAGGGAAGAAAAGTAATTCAGAGTACACAAAAGGTAGGGGTAACAAGGGCCTGGACCAGCGCCGTCCAACAGAAACACAACGTGGGCCACCTGTGTAAGTGAAGTTCTAGTAGCCATGTTAAAGAAAGTAAAAAGAAACCAGCAAAATCCATTTTAATAATGTACTTTGTTTAGCCTAATGTGTTTAAAATATTATTTCAACATGTCATCAATACCGAAAATATGGATGAGGTATTTCACATTCCTTTCTATGTATTAAGTCCCCCAGATGTAGCGGGTATTTCACTCTTGCAGGGCATCTCGCTTCCGATGAGCCTGGTTCCCTATGCTCAGAAGCCTCATGTGACTCGGGGCTCCCGTGTTGGTCAACACAGGTAGACAGCCATGGCAAAACTTCCTTATGCAAGGAAGCCAAGTGCTTTCATCTTTTAATTACAAACCTAAACCAAAGACCAGAGATGGAAATTCAGGACCTAATTCGAGTTTTTGAGGATACTGACAAGATCATCTTTCTGCTTCCAGTCCATGACCTAGGATCTCTCATGGACCACATCCTTCAGCTGCAGCTTCTTGCTGTGTGGAGAGAGCTCTGTTACCCCAGGTCACCTCCCCTTCTCTGTCACCCTGCTTGCTCATCCTAGATTCAAGGCATGCTCTATTTTCACCACTGACCCATTCTCCCAAGCAGCCTGTCCTAACCCTTTCCTTTTACAATACCAGTTTCTATTTCTGTATTCAACTTTTCTTCTTTTCCCCAAAAGTTTCCAAATAAATTCACAGAAGTCAGCTGGGAAAGGTATTTCAACTTGCATCTTCTTTCTTTAATTTTTTTTTTTTAGAGATAGGGTCTTGCTCTGTTGCCCAGGCTAGAGTGCAGTTGTGTGGTCATAACTAACTGCAGGTTGAACTCCTAGGCTCAGGTGACACTCCTGCCTCAGCCTCCCAAATCACTGGGACTACAGGTGCATGCCACCACACCTGGCTCATTTTTGTTTTATTTTTATTTTTGTAGAGATGGGGTCTCGCTATGTTCATACCCAAGACATTTCTCCTTGTAACAGAGCAGAGTTAAAATTTTTTAATTAAAAAAAAATTTTAGAGATAGTCTCACTCTGTTGACCAGGCTAAAGTACAATGGTGCAATCATAGCTCACTGCAGCTTCAAACGCCTGGGCCCAAGCAATCATCCCCTCTCAGCCTCCTTTACAGCTAGGACAACAGGCATGCACCATCACACCTGGCTAATTTTGTTTTTAATTTTTTGTAGTGTTGCCAGGCTGGTCTCAAACTCCTAAGCTCAAGCAATCCCCCTGCTTCAGCCTCCCAAAGTGCTGGGATTGCAGGTGAGAGCCACTGTGCCTGGCCTCAGAGTTAAAATTATATCTTATTGATTGTTGTGGACAGAATTGTGTTCCTTTCCAAAACTCATATGTTGAAGTCCTAATCCTCAATGTGACTGTATTCGGTGATAGGGCCTTTAGGGAGGTAATTATGGCTAAATAAGGTCCTAAGAGTGGGGCCCTAATCCAATAGAAGTGGTGTCCTTGTAAGAAGGGGAAGAGACATAAGAGATCTCTCTTTGTGAGGGCACAGAGGAAAAGCCATGTACGGACAGAGGGAGAAGGCAGCCTTCTGCAAACCAGGAAGAGAGCCCTCACCAGACCAGCCCTGATGGTGCCTCGATCTTGGACTTCTGGCCTCCAGAACTGTCAGAAAATAAATTTCTGTTGTGTAAGTCACCCAGTCCATAGTATTTTTTATGGCAGTCAGAGCAGCCTAATACACTCACTAAACAGCAAACTCCTTGAAACCAGGACCTTATCCTTTTTGCGTCTGAATCTCCAACACTTGCACACAGTAGGCATTTAAAAAATACTTATCAAACTGTTTCAAGAAATAAAGCCATTATAACAGTTCTAAGAATACACTGTGCTTCCCCACGAGAGAAAACCACCGCTTTCAGTGCAGGGCTCCACACTGAATAAACATGGGTTTCTAATGGTTAGAGTACAACTCATGAAGCACATACAGTATTCAGGCAGACTTTGATCATGATGCGGATTTTAGTCATGATTGGAATGCACATTAAAAATTCCATTAAAACTAGTTCTCATTTAAAAACGAATCATAATCCTCCAAATTGTTTTTATAGCGGGGTTCTATTTAAATGAACACATTACTAAAAATCACATTCCCAGTCTTACCCAACCAACTGGGTTCCGGTCTCTGAAGTGAAATAGCAGATGGCAAGAAATGCCTTGACAACAGCCGGCCCAACGTGCTCGTCACCCCAACCCTTTCCTCCCCCAGCTCCTTGGTCATTTTGTGTATTTTTCATCTCTGTCAGTGGATGACTGACGGGGATATTTGAGGTTGGGAAGTGTGAGGGGAGTAGAAGGGTAATTGCTGCTAGCTGACAAAACAGTCTAGCTCAGAATAATTTAGTGTTGGCTCAGTGAGCCTTCCCCAGCAGCAGAGAGAAGACCACAGAGTTGAGATCTCAGAAAGCCATGCAGATGAGGTAGGCACTTGCACTGCAGGGTGAATCAGTAGGGTAACTTCTCTCTGGGTCAACCCAATTCTAGGACCAGAGGCTCTCTGCCCAGACATGCCAAACATTTTTCATTTTTATTATTATTATTTTTTGAGATGGAGTCTCATTCTATCGCCCAGGCTGGACTGGAGTGTCACGATCTCGTCTCACTGCAACCTCTCCCACCCGGGTTCAAGCGATTCTCCTGCCTCAGTCTCCCGAGTATCTGGGAATACAGGCACCTGCCACCAGACCCGGCTAATTTCTCTATTTTTAGTAGAGACGGGGTTTCGCCACCTTGGCCAGACTGGTTGTGAACTCCTGACCTCGTGATCCACCCGCCTCGGCCTCCCAAAGTGCTGGGATTACAGGCGTGAGCTACCGCGCCCAGCCTCATTATCTTTTTTTTTTTTTTGAAACAGGGTCTTGCTCTGCTGCCCAAACTGGAGCACAGTGGTGCAGTCATAGCTCACTGCAGCCTTGACTTCCTGGGCTCAAGTGATCCTCCCACCTCAGCCTCCTGAGTAGCTGGGACTACAGGCACACATGACCATGCCAGCTAATTTTTGTTGTCATTGTTGTTTATTTCTTACAGAGATGGGGTCTCACCATGTTGCCTAGGCTGGTCTCAAACTCCTGGGCTCAAGCCATCCTCCTGCCTCAGCCTCTCAAAGTTCTGGGATTACAGGCATCAGCCACCACACCCAGCCACCAATCATTTTTCTTACACGGCACTTGCATTTGCAGGGATGCATGTTTACCTGGCAGTGACAGCCTGGGGTGGAAGGATAGCTCATCCTGACAGCCCTCAGTGGCCCCTGGAGTGGTCAGTTACGCTGCAACGGAAACCTCAGTTGGGAACAGATTGCAAAGACAGCCGAGGAGGTGACAGCACCACGACTGGTCAGCATTACTGGCAGCATCACAGAGCATCTTCCCTCCTCTCTTTCTTCTCACAAAAGAGATGTCTAGGGGGAAAGAAATAAGTTAGACTGTGAGAATATCGCGGTGTGGGGCTCTTGAGGCCAAAGCACCTTTCCTTCCATCCTAGCTTTGGAGCCTTGAAATCAGCTTGGGAGGCTGATAAGGATGACATCATTGCCCCCTTTTTAGAAGGAAAAACCTAAGGATTAATAAACATGCCAGGCTCAGAGCCACCGTGTTGCGCAGCCCCAAAGGGCCTACCATCTGCCTTTGCTCCAGTGTGTCCGGTGCTCCCTGGGTCCTGCAGGGCTGTAGTGCCCAGAAACTTATGTGGATCTTAATCACAGTGCTGGCCAGGCAGAAATCCAGGTCACTTGACTTCTGACCATGAGCTGAGACAGTAAGAAGAAAGAAGAAGGGAGAGGGGAGGAGAAGGAGAAGAAGGGAGAAGGGGAAGGAGAAGAAGGGAGAAGGGGAAGGAGAAGAAGGGAGAAGGGGAAGGAGAAGAAGGGAGGAGGAGAGGGAGGAGGAGGAGGAAGAGGGAGGAGAGGAGAGGGAGGAGGAAGAGGGAGGAGGAGGAAGAGGGAGGAGGAGGAGGAAGGAGGAGAGAGGAGGAAGAGGGAGGAGAGGAAGAGGGAGGAGGAAGAGGGAGGAGGAGGAAGAGGGAGGAGGAGGAAGAGGGAGGAGGAGGAAGAGGGAGGAGGAGGGAGGGAGGAGGAGGAAGAGGGAGGAGGGAGGAGGAGGGAGGGGAGGAGGAGGGAGGGGGAGGGGGGAGGAGGGGGAGGGGGGGGGGGGGGGGGGGGGGGGGGGGGGAGGAGGGAGGGGAGGGGGGGGGGGGAGGAGGAGGAAGAGGGAGGAGGAGAGGAGGAGGAGGGAGGAGGAGGAAGAGGAGGGAGGGAGGAGGAGGGAGGAGGAGGAAGAGGGAGGAGGAGGAGGAGGAGGAGGGAGGAGGAGGAAGAGGGAGGAAGAGGAAGAGGGAGGAGGATGGAGGAGGAAGAGGAGGGAGGAGGGAGGAGGAGGAAGAGGAAGAGGAGGAGGGAGGAGGAGGAAGAGGGAGGAGGAGGGAGAAGAAGGAAGAGAGAGGAGGAAAGGAGGGAGGAGGAGGAAGAAGAAGGAGGAGGAGGGAAAAGGAAGAGGAGGGAGGAGGAGGAAGAGGCAGGAGGAGGGAGGAGGAGGAAGAAGGAGGAAGAGGGAGGAGGAGAGAGGAGGAGGAAGAAGGAGGAAGAGGGGGGAGGAGGAGGAAGAGGGAGGAGGAGAGAGGAGGAGGAAGAGGGAGGAGGAGAGAGGAGGAGGAGGAGGGAGGAGGAAGAGGAGGAGGAGGGAGAAGAAGGAAGAGAGAGGAGGAGGAAGGAGGAGGAGGAGGAGGAGTCTGGAAATCACTCTTCTACCAAACCCCTCAACTTTACAGGACAGTAGGTGGTTGCTGGAGAGCCTGTGAGGCAGGCCAACCTTCACAACCGGTTTGAGAAGCCCTGTGGCCCAGCGTGCCTGATCTTAGCCCGGAGCTCTCTTCACTACACTCTGGGGCCTAATCCTATTTTTAAGACTTTACCGTTTATAGCCTCTCTATACTTAAGTTTTCTAATCTAGTCTGCCTCTAACCTTTCCTATTTAAGGAATTAAAGTCACCATATTGTAGGGAATATTTTTTATTGAGACTTGTTTAGGCTGGGTGGAGTGGCTCACAGTTGTAAATCCCAGCACTTTGGGAGACCGAAGCAGGCAAATTACCTGAGGTCAGGAGTTCGAGACCAGCCTGGCCAACATGGTAAAACCCTGTCTCTACTAAAAATACAAAAATTAGCCGGGCGTGGTGGCATGTACCTGTAATCCCAGCTACTTGGAAGCAGAGGCAGGAGAACCACTTGAACCCGGGAGACAGAGGATGCAGTGAGCCGAGATCGCGCCACTGCACTCTAGCCTGGCAAAAAGAGTGAGACTCCATCTCAAAAAAGAGAAAAAAAAGACTTGTTTAATTACCAGTTGTGACTTTGCCACTATGTGGTCTCTGCATGTGAAATAGTCCATTGTGAAGTAGTCCGCAGGGACTGATCAAACCACTCCTGCCCGTTCAAAGAGCTCTGCCACTAAAAAAATGATTAGCCTGAAAACCACCTTTGCAAAAATTATAACGGTGAGAAAATTATGGCAGTGTGAGGTCTCACCTAACTGATTCCATCTTGCTTCTAAACTCTAAGCTGCCCTTGTTCATTCCTGAGCATAGGCTGAACTAACTTTGGGAGAAACTTACTTTATCGTTTAACTTTGAAACAAAGACAATAACAGCCCTTTCCCAAAACAAACCCACTTCTTGCCTGGGTACCAGAATGCCTTTGTAAGACTAACAAGTTAGGCACAAGATTCAAAATTATGGTTTAGGAGTCATGCAGCCAGAGGCCACAAGATTCTGTACCTCCCCATTGCTCCTAGGGATGACATCACTATTGTAAAACCTGTTATTTGTGCTCAAGATATTTTTCAGACCCTGCATTCTGATGCACCAGCTGATGCCACTCAGACAGATAATCGGCCTCAACTAGTTCTGTGATCCCACCCAGAAATAGAAGATGGCAAAAACAAACTGCTTCAACTTCCTGTGACTTCATCCTCCAACCTGACCAATCAGCACTCCCCATTTCCTGGTTCCCCTACACGCCAAATTATCCTTAAAAAAAAACCCAGTCTCCGGCCGGGCATGGTGGCTCACGCCTGTAATCCCAGCACTTTGGGAGGCTGAGGCAGGCAGATCACAAGGTCAGGAGATCGAGACCATCCTGGCCAACATGGTGAAACCCCGTCTCTACTAAAAATACAAAAAAATTAGCCGGGCGTGGTGGCGGGCACCTGTAGTCCCAGCTACTCGGGAGGCTGAGGCAGGAGAATGGCGTGAACCTGGGAGGCGGAGCTTGCAGTGAGCTGAGATCGCACCACTGCACTCCAGCCTGGGCCACAGAGCGAGACTCCGACTCAAAAACAAACAAACAAACAAACAAAAAAACCCGGTCTCTGGATTTTCAGGGAGACTGATTTGAGTAGTAAAACTCTGGTCTCTCGTTTAGCTGGCTCTGTATGAATTAAACTCTTTCTCTATTGCAATTCTCCTGTTTTGATAAATCGGCTCTGGGCAGCGGGCAAAGAGAACCCTTTAGGCAGTTACAGTCCCAACAGGGCTCATTTTACAGCTTCTTTATTCTTAACACAAAATGGGGGTATTTTCTTTTAAATGTTTATCACCTTTCTTCGAATTTTAAAGCAGTATGTGCTCATTGAAGAAAATTCAGAAAATCCACACATACAACTACTATTAAAAATTAACCTGATTCAACATTTAGGATATTCCATTAGTCTTTGTTCAATGTCTTACACACACTCGTTTTTAAAATTGAGATTGCATTTTATAATCTTTTGGTATCCTTTGTACATTTTTTTCACTCAGTATCATATTGCAAACATTTACTCATGTCAGTATATACTCTAAAAGTATGACTTCAGTATCACTAACTGAAGGTATCATGATTTATTTATTTATTTATTTATTTTTATTTATAATTTTGAGACAGGGTCTCACCCTGTCACCCAGGCTGGAGTGCAGCGGCAAGATCACAGCTCACTGCAGCCTCAATCTCCTGGGCTTAAGTGAGCCTCCCAGGTAGATGGGACTAGAGCACACGCCACCATGCCAGCTAATATTTTGTATTTTTTGTAGAGACAGGGTTTTGCCATGTTGCCCAGGATGGTCTCGAACTCTTGGACTCAACTGATTCTCCTGTCTTGGCCTCCCGCAGTGCTGGGATTACAGGCGTGAGCCACTGTGCCCAGCTTTCATTATTTATTTTTAATAATCCCTTAGCCTTGGACATACCATTTGCTTCTGATTTTTCACCGCTATTTTTAAAAACAAAGCACTGTAATGAATTTATATGGATGCGAATTTTGTGCACATCTCTAATTATTCCCCTAGGACATATTTCTAAAAGTGGAATTGCTAGACCAAAGGGTATAAACATTCTTCAAGATTTAAATATGTATTAACAAACTGTCACCCGAAATAACCACGCCAGTTATATTAATACCAACATCAACAGTATATAAATTTTTTTCACAGTATATATATGTTTCTTTTTCTACAACATCTTCAGTTTCTTAAATTCCCAAATTTGATAGATGATAAAAGATACCTTGTTTTAATTTGCATTTATTTGATTCCTAATGAGATTGGACATTCTTTTATGTTAACAGTTACTTGTATTTTTCAATGGATTGTTTTTTCATACTCTATGTTCATTTCTTTTATTGAACTGCAAGAAACATTTGTAAATAAGGCAATTTGTTATATGTTACATGTTACAAATCATTTTTCCCCAGAAACTGGAGTATTTTATAAAAGACATGAAAGGATGCTGCTTGGAGTTTTCTTAAAAACACTTCCTTATGGTAAAGTCAGACCGTCCTGTGCTGATCATTAAGATTTAGAGCTTGAAAAAATCATGCAGATACTGCAAACCACCCCCTTGTTTTTCCAGGTGAGGAAATTAACTCAGGACTAGTCCAAGGGTACATACTTAGTAACAAAGGCAGCAGCAGAGCGTGGATTGCCCCAGGTCCAAATTGGCGCTATTTCTAGCCCTCCCCTACCCCACCCAACATACACACACACCAGCTCATTGTCAACAGTCCATCTGTGAGTGAAGTTCACACACCCATTCATGGGGCTGTTAGGACTTTTGGAACATTTATTAATGGCTCTTATGTCACCAGAAGCAACTGCACAATCAACTGGGTTGTCAGTAATTAAAATCCTTAAAAGATGGAGTTTTTGATTTATCAAAGGATGGATCTTATTTATCAAAGAATGGATTTTTATTTATTAAAGCACCATCTACTCAATACTAAACCCATAACCAAAACAACACAAACACACAGGAATGAGTTGTCTTCAGAAATATTGTCTCTGTTTTCACTTTCTTCTGTGAAACAGAGTGGCTCCTAACTATCACTGTCATCAATAAACACATCTATTGATGAAGGACACCACGCTTCACCATCATGGGTAAAGATAATTGATGTCAGAGGGGGCAATTCAGGCATGTCCTTTCATCAGAACAAATAAGAGAAAGGAGCCAGTGCATTCAACAGCGCAGCGCTCTCAGCCAAGTCCTCCAGAAGCGGGTGAGACAAGATCTGGGGCTCGGGCCCCTCCCCAATGCATGAATGTTGCTATGGAACCCCACTTCACGTCTCCTCGCCTCTGTCTCTGAGACGATGCCAGAGCCTAGAGTATTTCTTCCCTCTGGCTCTCCTCCTGCCTTCCTGCAGTTCTTCTTCTGTCTCCTTCGCTGGATCTCTTCTTACGCTGCCCTTTGCACCTCGGAGTTCCACCAGGCTCCATTCTTTTTTTTTTTTCTTTGGTTTGAGACAGGGTCTCACTCTGTCGCCCAGGCTGGAGTGCAGTGGTGCCATGCCATCTCTGCTCACTTCAGCCTCCGCCTCCCGGGTTCAAGTGACTCTCCTGCCTCAGCCTCCTAAGTAGCTGGGATTACAGGCACCCACCACCACGCCTGACTAATGTTTTGTATTTTTAGTAGAGATGGGGTTTTGCCGTGTTGGCCAGTCTGCAGGTCTTCCCTTCCTACTCTACAGACTCTCCTTGGGTGGTCTTGTTCAATCCCACCGTTTCAACCATCACCATTTGCTGATGAAATCCAAATGCACAGCTTTAGCTCACACATCTCCCCAGCATGTCAGACCCATATAACCAACAGCCCTGGGTGTCTCCAACTGGGCCTCATGGTGGCACAGCAGCCTCAGTGGGCCAAAACAGCAATCCAACCTTCCCTGCTGGTCCACACTTCTTCCAATATGCCTCATAGCCTTCCAACACAAAAAACTGGACACTTTACCATAATCTTGTATGTCCCCTGCACCAATGCCTAGAATCAGCCATTTCTCCAGGGAGCCCTGGTTCCTTTCAGTAAATAATTATATTTAGAAGCGAAGATCTGGGTGTAAAATGCGCTCATTGCCAGGAGGCTGTCGCTGCTCCCAGCCCCTCTCAGTGGCAGGGCTAAGGAATATATGGACATAGATACATTTATGTATAGTCATACATACACATACCTACAGCTGTATTTCTATATCTTTATAAAATATATACATATAATCATGAATTGACACCAATATCGCCAGTTTTGACCCACCACCAGTGAATTCGAGTTTTCTCCCTCTCCACATTTGTAACTCACTTCTCCAAGGAACCTGGCTTCTGTGGCCCTCTATGCATTTACTCATTTGATCAACTCACCTATGAACGGTTGCCTATGTCTGCCATTGCTCTTCCCCTGCCCCTGCACAGATGCCCTCCTCACTTTGTTGGGCCCTTTTACTTCCTGTTGGACCAGTGCTGCCCCTGCCCCCCACCCTGAGACACAGACCTCACACAGCAGGAGCTCCAACACCCAGCACCAGTTCCCTGTACCCCCCATGCAGATATCCTGCCCTACCCAGCACTGACATCCCCTGTCATATCACCACTGCCACTGCCCTCACCCCGGCGTGGCTGCCCCCATGGGGATGATCCTTGCCTGTTCAGGCGCCAGCACCTCACACAAGACACCACAAGCCAGGCTGACCACGGTGGAAAGTAAGACTTAACACCTACCGCCTTCCTGCAAAACTCAAAGAACTGTAGGCAGTATCGCATCTGAATGTAGAAGAGACATTTGAGAAGAGGGGTTTTGACATTGATCAAAGTACAGTGCAGAGGCCACTGCCTATTCTGCTTGTGCCTACAGCTGCTTGGCCTGGAAGCTGCACTTTCAGTCAAACCGACCACGAGAGGCAAGTCCTCCATCAAGCAGATTAACCCCACTGGGTCTCAACTGCTTCACATACTGGCACTTTAATGTAGTTTTGAAAGGCTGGGGTATGAGAAATGCTAGAGATTGAACAGCACTTTGCCAATATGAGATTCATGGAAATGCCAAACTGAGATAATGAGTCAATGAGCAGGGAAAACAAGCATGGTGGTTTCCATCAATGTGTAAGGATGTGGGCTTTGCAGAGCCTGTGTCCTGGCAGGTCCACCTGAGATTGCTGGCTGCATTTACCTCTCAATGAAAGTGAGAGGAGCAGATGGCTGGTGGAGCTGATAGAAAAAACAAGGAGACTCAGAGTCAGCAGAGAGTTCTAAATGCCATACATTTATGCTGCTCAAGTGTTCTCTAGAGACCTCAGAAGCAAACAACCCCTTCCACATTCCCGTTCAGTTGAGCACAGTCCTCCCATGGCCCCAGATTCCCAGCCTAGCACATCACTCTTAGAAGAAAGAAAGAGGGGGCTGGGGAGAAAGGCAGGGAAAAAAAAGGAAAGAGAGAAAAGCCAATAGAACTCAGGTTGGAGGAGTGGGCCATCTGAAAGCGCCTGTTGTTCCCACGCAACTTAAAAGAGAGCCTGACCCTAGGCTGGATTTCTAGGTGTGCAGATCCAGAGAAAAGGGCAAATTCTTCCCTGTGTGTGTGTGCAGTCACCTGGACAAACAGAAACCCATTTGTGAGATGGAATTTCCATGGCAGGCAAGGGCTGTGATGGGAATGTACAGGGCAGGACCATCTGTCCTGGTATTAAATGCATCATTCCCGTCTTCCCCACACTAGGGCCGTCTGCATGCAGAAGCAGAGACTTCTTGCTCCCTTTCCACACATACCACAGGATCAATTTAGAGCCCTGGTCTAAAAGGGGGGAAGGTGATTTTGTCCCCTAAGGGATGTTTGGCATGCCTGGAGATATTTTTGGTTGTCACAACGGAGAGGAGTGTGCTACTGGTATCTAGTTGGTAGAGGCCAGAGATGCTGCTAAACATCCTACAATATACAGGCCAGCCCACACGGCAAAGAATTACCCAGCCCAAAATGCCAGTAGTGCCGAGGCCGTGGCACTCTGCTAGAGGCCAGCTTCTTACCACCTTTTCACTGCTGCACTCCCAGCAATCTAACAACACACTATCCATTCTCTCACCAAGTTACTCCCAAGTATCCTGGCTGGGAAGTGTTGCTGAGACTCTCATACCAAAGATCGAGAACGAGCAGGAGATTCCTTTTAACAGACACCTTGTCACCAGAGGACTGCATATGATTTCATAAGCAACAGAAGCTAATACTGACGCCAGTGCCCACTAAGGAAAACACGAAGAAAAATCAATACAGCTTGCCCCTGTGATGCCGAAGAGCTGATAGCCAAGTGATTTCTCCAGCGGAATCAAATTCAGTAACAACCCTTTCAAACCTCAACTTCTTTATCATTCATAAGCTTTCATTAAGCAGCCTTGAAAACCTCCAAGTCCACCATTCGGACTGTGAATTGATCCTAAGATTCTTTCCCCTGCAACAAGTTAAAAAAGAAAATGCTACTGCAGAAGTTTCAACCCTGAAGTTGAAAAACAATGTCTAGGAACAGTTAACTCAGCAAAGAAGTAAATTTTCCAAAACAAAGGCAGGAGGAAAGGGAAGTTTTTGCCAACACACACCAACGGCAAACGTCTAACACACCGAAAAAAAAAAAGAAAGAAAGAAAAACCAGCACAGAAAAGAGTTACCCAAGAAATAGCTTTTTAAAGAGAGAAAATCTTACTCTGGTTGTCAAGGACAGCTAAGCAATGAAAAACTGGGACGCGGACTCGCTGGTGTCATTTGCTCAGGAAGGGTCAGACGTGGCCACAGCTTGGCGGCCCCTTCACATCTGGGGCATCAATGCCCAGCCAGCCTGCAAGGTCTCCGGTCCCAACATCTCGAAGGATGGCTGCAGCCTCTCATCTCTGAAGGAATCAGAGCTGCTCTCCCACTGCTGAAAATATTTGAGATGTGCCAAGCAGATGGTCCCACGCTTATCAGCAGAAGCTTCCAATGGCATCATTCAGTGACACACTCAAGTGAAAATCTTCACGCCAATCCAGAGCGGGGTGTGAGCTGGTGATAATGCAAGGCAGTGGACCACCTTGAACCACTAAGGCCAGCCAGGGCTAAAGAGAAAGATGACGTGGAGAAATGCCACATGGAAGGGCAAAACCGCATGTGTAGTAGAAAGACAGAACCAGCTCAAATTCCCAGCTCAGCTTCTAATAAGTTATGTGACCTCTGCCATGCTCCCTAAGACTTGGTTTTCTCACCTGTAAAATGGAGCTAATAATATTAACTCAAAACCTTGTCATGAAGAGATGAGTCTATGTATAGACCCAGAGAGACATACGGGAGACACATGGCTAGATAGTTAAGGATTTGTTCCCTTTTCGCAACCCAGTTTCGGAGAGTATCGTGCTCAGTGTAGTATATAAGACCCATAGGATGCTATGAAAAGCGAGCAAGCCAAGGAGTGTGTTCAGGGGTGAAGGCAGGGGTCTGCACCATTGGCCATGCCCAGACTGCTTCCCAGCCTGGTCCAAGGACTCCTCCTGGGAGCAGCTGTTTCTGTTAGATGCAGACTCTCACCCGTGCAGTCAGGAACATGAGAGCAAATTCCTTTTCCCCGATCCCTGTTCTGCATTTTTTGTGTTTGTTTGTTTGTTTGGTTAGGTTTTTTGTTTTTCTGTCTTTTAAAAACCAAAAATGGTCAATATGTTACCCATTTTTCAAAGAACACAATGTGAAGCCCCAAAGGCTGAGAATTCTGGATCTCTTGGATCTCAGGTAGCCAAGCGTGAGATCCCAAGCCTGAAGACCCACCCCTCACTCAGGGTAGCATTTTCCCTTTTTTAAAGGGATTCCTTCATAGATATTGTGCCAAAGTATTAAGGGACCCCGGGGACCAACTATATCAAAAGGGTTAAAAAGGCAGTTTCAGACTCTGTGGGAAAGCAGACATAGGAACCCACAGATGAAGTTCCCTTCCGACTGTTTTCGTAAGCAGGAAGACCATAGTCCCAGGGCAGAGCCAAACTACTCTTGTGGGAAGCCTGACCAGCAGCTCAGTCCTCCCAGTGGGAAGAAGAAAGGGGAGAGAAGAGAGCTTCCCCTGAAGCCAGCAGGCATCTACTGGGTAGGCAGTGCTGAGCAGCAAATCAACACCAGGTGAACTCAGTCTTGAAGTTGGAAAGGAGTTCTTATTACCTGATTCCGATGTTCCAAGGAAGGAGAAGTTCAGCCTCCTGGAGAACTTTAGTTTCCCAGAGGATGGTCAGAAACTAAAAAGGAAACGGGCACCATCTAAAGCAGACTGCAAGGCAGAAAAGAGGAGCACCTGGTGGGAAAGGATCAGACCCACGGAAGAAAACATGATTAGGGAAAAATAACAGGCTGCCCGGGGAGGTTCCAATCCCAGCAGGGGAGGAATTGATCCCGAAGGAAACAAGGGATGAAGGAGATGGGATGGGACAGAGGGATCCTCTCTGCTCCACATTCGCTGCTTCTCAGATCAGGGGCTGCCCAGATTTTATGAACATTTCACCCTGTCCCCATGGGTGCTGTGAAACCCTGTGCAGAGTGACCAACTAGAAGGAGGACTCCAACGTCATTATGTAAGTCAACAGAACAGAGGGCCTCACCAATTTTCTTTTTCCAGTGCCTAACAGAACAGAAATCTGTCCACACAGGCAGAGGACAACAAGCTGCCCAATTTGGAAATTGATAATGGTCCCAAGGTGAATGAAGAGCAAGCCGCCAGGAAGCCAGGGTGGCCCGATGGCTTCTAGATAGGGGGAGAGTCTCCAAAGGGGTTGGTGGCTGGCCGGGGGAGTCTGAAAGAGGTGGCTCTCTTTGCCCCTAGCTTGAGTGGGTGGCGGAAGACCCCAGTTGTTTTGTGACTAATTGGCACCACTAACAAAGCAGGAACTATCGCAGATGGAGCTGGAGTCGCATTTTTGGTAGATAATGATTTATCTTTAGAGAAAATACAGCAACTCACTGTAAAAATAAAACTGCTTGCATTTAAGCCACAAATAGGTTGGCTATTTCTGTGCTTGGTTTGTCTTTGTGAGTAATCATTCTCCCCTTCAGAGGTGGGCAGAGTTTGAGGGGAAGGAGGTGTAGCAAGAGTGGGTAACAAAGCAACTGAACCTAGGGAACAGGAGGGTATGGAGCTCCAACTTCCGGCGGAAGTTCTAGCATCCACCTCCAAGTCACACCTTCCAAAGTTACCTAGAGAAACAACATCCCTCTTTCTGCCATCAAACAACAGAGAACCATAATGAAGGGGGCCTGGTGGAGGGCCTTATGGGAGCAGGGAAGAAGGAAGCTTATTTACCCATGGCCACGCAGTGGACCCGTAAGTGGCAGTATGCACAAGTGGTAAGTCCCTTTAAGTAGGGTACAGTGGTAGAATCCCTACGTAGACCATAAGTGGGAGAGCCCATAGGCACCCCAGTAAGTGGCAGAATTCCTTTCTTCTATCAGTGCTTTACCCTAAAGCTCCAAACCCTCTCCGTGCCTCTTCACTCAGCACTAAACCCAAGGAAGTCTAGAGAATTCAAGTCACATCCTCAGATGTGTTCCTTATCTGGAAGGAACTCTTCTATGCCCTCGATGCCGAGCCTATATTCTGGGGAGATAACTATTAAGTGCCTCACAAAAGCCCAGCACTCCCCTCCGTGTTAGAAAGATGGAGAGTCAGGAGGGCAGGGGGCTGGGCTTCACCGATGGAAGGAACGGTCAGTGCCTGAGTGCTCACTTTCACAGAAGACGGTTCCAGAATAAAAAGTGGAAACACATGGAAGGTCCACAGAATGGCAGGCAACTGGCTTAGGACACATTGTCTCGGTTCACCATTCAGGAGCAGAACAACTTCAGGTATGCTAGAAATTTAGACTTGCAAACTTGACCGGAGGGACAAGTGATTATCCCATCCGTTTTATTGACAGGGTCTCAGAGTGGAACTGGTCTGCCCTCTGCCCTCTGGAGCTGCAAAAGAGGCTTCAGATCTCATTGGCCCGATAAAAGCCCAAGATAAAACCCTGAGAACAGAACTCTCCCAGGCTGATCGGATCCCCATCAGCCTCAGGGAATCTTCTCCAGGCTTCTGCTAGCCAACCCTGCCCTGGAATTGGTTGGGTCTGTCCCCAGTAATAATCTTTACACTCAGCATACATTTCTTAAACATCAGATCTGAAAGACAAATGACATTTTCTCCCCCACGTGCTTGGTTTCTTCCAGCTAGTCAGGTCCACATGGGGGAGCACAGTGAGAGTACTACAAACGGCAGAAACTATATAGGTATGAAAATGGGGAAGCAAACCCGCCGGACACGGTGCAAGTAGCCCTCCAAGATGCACCCCGGGAAGGGCCCAAACAGAGCATAGCTGCAGATAAGAATTCAGCATGTGGGAGGCTTTGCTTCCAGCCCCCAGGGCCCCCCCGCCAGCCTCCCCTCAATCGTAGGAGTCTGCCCAAAAGGAGACTTCTCATCCGGCACAAGTGCCTTTGCGGAGCAGCGAGGAGGATGTGAAGGGACCCAGAGCTGGGCATCCCTAATCCAGGATAGCCCTTACACTGAGGGGCGGGGCAAGGCTCAGGGAGCTGCTTCCCTCCTGCGGGACAGCCTGGGATGGTGTCTGCCACCCAAGAGATCATCGCAGTGGACAAACTAGACCTCACTAGTTCCGAAAGGAGAACTCCCAACTAATATAGCTCAGATAAATAAGAAAATAAATAAATGCCTCTCCGAGTCTCCCAGAATCACCAGATATCTCATCTGCAGGGCTGGCTACAGTTTGCAGCAGGAGAAAATAATTAGAAAATAAACCGAGCATGGTGTGAGGCAGCCTGGGCCAACATAATAAAGATGGGGAGGAGGCAGGGGTGGCACTGGGTGCCAGGGCAGGGTGGGGAAGGAGGGAAGAGGAGAGGAGCACACTCCACCCCCAGGGGGAGATCGGGGTCTGCCTGAAGAGGCTCACCCGCTCTGACGATTTGGGAAAATACCTTTACCCCAACTAATTTTCCTCCCTTCCTCTCCCCTCTTTCCCTGGGAATCTTTGTAAAAAGGGCCCCTGAGGAAAACCAGTGCCAGAGCCCTTTGCCCAGGACGGATGATCTTGCTCACAGGGACATCCCTAGAGAAAGTTTGCATTGAGTCACAGGTGAAAATGTACGAGCACTTCGTGGATGACTCGCTCGATCCAATCTCAGAGCTCATCTGCGCTTCAGGTGTGTATATTCCCATCCGTCCCTCCTCCAGTTCAGCACCATCTGGTTAACATGGCTATACAGGAAGTCCTCAAAATTCCTGTTTTTATTTTTTTTTTTTTTGGCCCCCAGGAGTCACAAGGACATTCTTAAGTGCTTAATATTTTATCCCCATTTTACAGATGAGGAAAGTGAGGCTTGCAAAGTTTAAGTAACTTGCCCTATCTCCCTTGTCAGAGCAAGGAGAGAGTGACTCCAGAGTGCACAATCCCCACCTATACCTAGGACGTAAAAGCTGTAAAGTATAAACTCATTTTCATTCTCCTCTTCTTTTTTAATCTCATTTTTCTCTTTTTTCTAAATCCAGAACACCATACTAGAAAGTTTGTTCTTGAAACAAGTTTGGAAATAATTGTGGAGTGGGAGATGTTCAAAAGTATGTGCTCATAATAAATTCACAGCAAAAGGGACTTCATGACGTTCACGGCACTCACAGCTCAATATGAGAATAAATGACTGGTGATGCACACCCATAGATACTTTATGGTATCTCTGATTTGGGAAGTAGGATAGATGTCTGAAGCCTTGTAGTTTATTAAAGGAGGATTTCAAGTTAAAGTATGATACTCCACTTGACTTCAAGATTTATTACAAAGCTACAGTAATTAAGACTGCGTATGCAGGGTGCAGTGGTTCATGCCTATAATCCCAGCATTTTGGGAGGCTGAGGCAGGCTGGTGTTGGCAAAAGAATAGGCAAATAGATTAATGAAATAGAATAATGAGTACAGTTATGACACACACATATGACAAGATGACTTTCAAAAAAGGGTGACAAAACAATTCAATGAGGAAAGCCAAGTCTTTACAGAGAAGATGAATATTCACAGCGAAATAAGTGAACCTCAGCTGCTACCTCACACCATACACAAGAGTGACGTTGAGAGGGATCACAGATGTGAGTATAAAAGCTAAATCACAAAGTTTCTAGAGTGAGCAAGAGAATATCTTCCTGATATTGACATAGGCAAAGATTTCTTAGGATACAGAAAGCACAAACTGTAAAAAAAATTATTAAATGGGCTTTATTAAAATTAAAAATGCCTGTTCAACAAAGACACAAAATTTCTAGGCAAGCCACAATCTTGGAGAAAATTCTTGCAAAACGTATATCAGACAAAGGACTTGTATCGAGAATATATAAAGACTTCCTACAACTTAAAAAAGACAATACAGTTTTGTTTTTGAAATGGACAAAAGTCTCAAACAAATACTTTATAAGTGAAGATAAGCAAATGGCCAAGAAGCTCATGAAAAAGTATTCAATGGCCGGGCACGGTGGTTCAAGCCTGTAATCCCAGCACTTTGGGAGGCCGAGGTGGGCGGATCACAAGGTCAGGAGATTGAGACCATCCTGGCTAACACGGTGAAACCCCGTCTCTACTAAAAATACAAAAAATTAGCCGGGCGAGGTGGCGGGCACCTGTAGTCCCAGCTACTGGGAGGCTGAGGCAGGAGAATGGCGTGAACCCCAGGGGCGGAGCCTGCAGTGAGCCGAAATCGCTCCACTGCACTCCAGCCTGGGCGACAGCGAGACTCCGTCGGAAAAAAAAAAAGAAAGAGTATTCAATATCGGCCAGGCACCGTGGCTCATGCCTATAATCCCAGCACCGTGGGAGGCTGAGGCGGGCAGGTCACCAGGTCAGGAGATCAAGACCATCCTGGCTAACACGGTGAAACCCCATCTCTACTAAAAATACAAAAATTAGCCAGGCGTGGTGGTGGGCACCTGTAATCTCTGCTACTCAGGAGGCTGAGGCAGGAGAATGGCGTGAACCCGGGAGGCGGAGCTTGCAGTGAGCGGAGATAGTGCCACTGCAGTCCGGGCTGGGCGAAAGAGCGAGACTCTGCCTCAAAAAAAAAAAAAAAAAAAAAAAAAAAAAGTATTCAATATCATTAATCATCAGAGGAAGGTAAATTAAAACTGTAATGACATACCATTTCATACCTACCAAAATGTGGGTACAAAGGTTGTTCACACCAAATGTTGGTGAAAATGTAGACTAATTAGAACTCTAACATAGCTCTGGAGGGAGTATAAATAGCACAGCCACTTTGGGAAACTGTGGAAGTTTCTTAAACATTAAACACGCGTCTACCCTACGACCCAGAAATTTCACTCTTAGGTATTTATCCATCAGAAGTTAAAGCCTATAGCCACAAAAACCCTTGTGTAAGAATGCTCATGGCAATTTTACTTACAAAAATTAAAATTAGGGCTGGGCGCAGAGGCTCACGCCCATAATTTCAGCACTTTAGGAGGCCAAGGTGGGTGGATCATCTGAGGTCAAGAGTTGGAGACTAGCCTGGCCAAAATGGCAAAACCCCGTCTCTACTAAAAATACAAAAGCTGGCCAGTCATGGTGGCATGCGCCTGTAATCCCAGCTATTCAGGAGGCTGAGACATGGGAATCACTTAAACCGGGGAGGGAGAGGTTGCAGTGAGCTGAGATTGCACCACTGCACTCCAACCTGAGTGACAGACCGAGACTCTGTCTCAAAAAAAATAATAATAATAGTAAAATAATAAATAAATAAATAATAAAAATAAATAAAAATTAGACACAGCCCAGATGTCCATCAGCTGGAAGCTGGATCAACAAAGTGAAGACCATTCATACCATAGAACAATGGAATATTATTTGCCAACAGAAGGGAGCAACCCACAGATACAGCTGCATACAACAACATGGGTAAGCATAAGGCTGAGTGACAGGAGCCGGACACTAAAGAGCACGTATATATTATCTGTATCCATATGCGTATACGAAGTTCTGGAAGAGGCAAACTTGTCTATGGTGATGGAAATCTGATTGTTTTTTACTAGAAGTGGCAGATTGACTAGGAAGGGGCACCAGAGAACTCTCTGAGGAGAAGATAACATCCTGTATCTTGGAGGTATGGCCAATGTAGATGTATGCATTTATCAAAACTCACCAAACTCAATAACTAAGATTTGTGCATTTCACTATATGTAAATTTTATACCTCAATAAAAGTATTTCTTAATTTAAAAAAAGTATTATAGCTGAGCTTAGTCATTGAAATCTTCACACGTTTTTTTCCCTTAGTGGCTAAGGAAAGTGATTTGTTACAAAACTACAAAATACACATAGACGCATGCATACAGAAGCATATTCTTATATAATGTCAAACTGAAATGGTTTCTTTGCAAACTATGAAAGGAAATGGAATTCTGAATTCATATTTTAATAATTTCAAATTATGTGCTAAAGTTACATGTTGTTTTGTGGCCCCCATTTCTTCTCCGCCACTGCCTCACACCAAAATTATTACTAAAGCAGCTTACATTGTCTGCTGCTAGTCTTTTGGGGAGTAAAGATAGGTTTAAAAATGAATTACAAGCAAAGGGTTTTGATACCAGCCTAAAGCATCATAGCATTATGGTACTTTTTTTTTTTTTTGATATGGAGTCTTGCTCTGTTGCCCAGGCTGGAGAGCAGTGGCACAAACTCAACTCACTGCAACCTCCGCCTCCTGGGTTCAAGCAAGTCTCCTGCCTCAGCCTCAGCCTCCTGAGTATCTGGGACTACAGGCATGCACCACCACACCCAGCTAATGTTTGTATTTTTAGTAGAGACAGGGTTTCACCATATTGGCCAGGCTGGTCTCAAACTCCTGGCCTCAGGTGATCTGCCAACCTCAGCCTTCCAAAGTGCTGGGATTACAGGTGTGAGCCACTGCGCCCGGCCACATTACAGTACTTTAAATCAACTAGACCCACCACGCTTTCCAAAACTGGTCTTGGATTCTGCTGGCCGCTTTATATTTCCACTAAGGAGTGGCTCAAGATCCAGGTTAATAGGGATGGACATGCTGAGTATATAGAGAGCCCATGCAAATTGATAAGAAAAAAACAGTAAGACTCCAAATAGACAAATGGTCAAAGCACATGGAAAATATCCAACCTCATTATTAGCTAAAGAAATGCACACTTAAAAAATATATTTCCCTTTTTCACCCACTGGGTTGGCAAACACTTAAAAATTAAAATATTCAGTGCTAGTAAGGGTGCTAAGAGGCAGGCATTCATACATGTGGCTACTACAGATATTACTAACACTAGCTGGTACGCAAGGTGGCAGAATTCCCGGGGCCTTCCTGGGCCATAGTCAGGTGGCTATCCATGCAGACGTGAGCATTGGGATGGTGATGCGATTTTTAAAATAAATGAAACATTTTCTTGTCCTCTGAATCGGCACCTAATCTGCTATACAGACACTTTGCCATCTAATTCCTTACCTAGATTATAATCCTGTGCTCTTTCTTACCCGAACATCTTGAAAAAAAAATCCAGTTGTGAGAAAGAGTATTTTCGGACTATTGCCTTGGATCATGGAATCTATCCATTCCTCTAGCTGTTCTAATATATGCATACATTAGATACCCTGGGTTTAGCCCTGCATACTTGGCCCCTCATGGAACTGTACCATCTCAATTATCCTTCGGAGATATTCATCAGCTAGCATTTCAGGGCTCTACAAAAGAGAGACACAAAAAGATCAAAATTGTCCTCATAAAGGTTGGCTAACACCCTTCCCACGATACCTACAAAGTTTCCTTTTTGAGATTTCTACATCTGGAGTAGCTGAGTTTCTTCTGAGCAGCAGCCAATCTGTTTGTATTGATAGAAAACTATAAATTGGGTAGGTGGAATGTTTGTTTCTCTTTTCCTGCTAAGAAGCCTGAAGATACATATTTGACCTGTCTTTGCAAATGTACCATATGGCTACCTAGAAGAAAAATACTCAAAATTATTTAGTCAGAGGTCAAATCTGGGCACCATAAATTTGTATTGTCCTTTTTCTGTCAGTAAATATAGATTTTGGCAATGTTTTTTCACCTATCATATCCTCAAAGATACTGAAAAAAAGTCACCTCCGAATGATAATAACTTGGGAATACTACAAATAGCTAACAAAATAGCAGTGACTCTGAATTCCCGAAGAAAGGAGCCTCTAAATTCTCAATGGCACTTGCTAAATTCTATTAGAGTTACTTTATTACATGTCTGTTTACCTGATTAAAAATAGCACTTTATTTTTAAAGCAAGAGTCATGCCTAACTCATCTAGTACTGGCTTAGCCTAACAATAAGTTGAATAAATCAATTATGTTTAGAATGGTTACCACAATTTTAAATACTGGTTATCATTATTTCTTGAATGTTAGTCTAATTCCTTCAGTTAGACTGTATGTAAGTCATACAGGAAATGAACTGAGAACATAGTAGGGGCTGAACACTGTTCTGCGTTATTGTTATTGTTTTTGTTGTTGTTTGGAGACAGGGTCTGACTCTGTCGCCCATGCTGGAGTGCAGTGGCATGAACACGGCTCACCAAAGCCTCGATTCTCTGGGTTCAAGTGATCCTCCCAACTCAGCCTCCTGAGTAGCTGGGACAACAAGCATGCCACCATGCCTGGCTAATATATATATATATTTTTATATAGAGACGGGGTCTCACTATGTTGCCCAGGCTGGTCTCAAGCAATCTTCCTACCTCAGCCTCCCAAAGTGGTGGGATTACACGTGTAAGCCACCATGCCTGCCACTGCTAAGTGGTTTAACAAACATCTGTAACTGTCAGTAAATTGACTAGAGCCCTTCGCTGACGTTTTGCTGAACCAATATGTCTCTGTTGATCATAACTAGCATTTAGCAAACCTTTTCCCTGAATATAGCATGGTATAATACTAATAATTTACATATGTTTAGGGGATGCTTGGGACATCTTTGTCATTACTGCTTGTCATATTTTAGAGGGTAAGGACTTGCTAACTTTTTTTTGTAAAGCCAGGATACCTTATCACGGTATTCTGTGCATCATAAAATGTACTTACTAAATGATTTTGGTGGCAGATTACAATGGTAAAAATGTATCCAACTAGCCTTGCCTCATTGATCTGAAAACAGCCTGCACATCATCCACATTCCACACCATCTGCTAGGCTCATTATTGGTAAGTCAGTGCCCATACATTGCTCTAATGAGGTGCACTTGGCATCTGCAATGAGGAAAATCATAGCTTAATGATTTCTGGCAACTGTCAGCTACTTAAGAGCTATTCAACTACCCAATGTTTAATAATAAAAATTATAGGCACCACGTACAGGGACTTATGCTTGTTATCCCAGGGACTCAGGAGGCTGAGGTGGGAGGATCACTTAAGCCCAGAAGGTCAAGGTTGCAGTGAGCCACAATTGTACCACTGCGCTCCAGCCTGGGTGACAGAGAGAGATGCTGTTTCTAAAATTAAAAAAAAAAAAAAAAAAAAAAAAAATATATATATATATATATAGTAGACAAAAACAAAAATGTGTCCAGCCCACACAATACAGCAAAATAAATAAAATAGACCTTCTTAATTTTGTCCCAACTTTAAGCATTGTTCAAGGGAAAGAGGAAAATACAGTCACCTTCCCACGGCTCAGGCTCACCCACACAGTGTGCGGCTCTCCGTTCCTCCCAGGCTTCTCTTTCTTCATTTCCGCAGACCTACCACCACGGAAAGGGAACGAGCCGACCAGCATGGGGCAAGCTCACCATACTCGTGTTCTTAAGAGAATGTGCTGGAGAAGGAGCCTGTACCATTGGCCAAAATGAGACTAAGGGATTTTCAGTGTTCTCCACTGTGCTCTGCTGACATGGAAAATTAATGGTTGACTATTGGCCTCTGGTAGCCACTTCAGGCCACTAACCCTGAGCCAGAAGACACCAGCCCTTATATGGCCTGATGTGGTCTGGATCCCTGTCCCCGCCCTAATCTCCTGGCTAATTGTAATCCCCAATGTTGGAAGTGGGGCCTGGTGGGAGGCGATTAGCTCATGGGGGCGGTTTCTCATGGTTTAACGCCATCCCCCTTGGTTCTGTCGTCACAACAGTGAATTCTTGTGAGATCCCGTTGTTTAAACATGTGTGGCACCTGCCCCGCCACTCTCTTCCTCCCGCTGTGGCCATGTGAGACACCTGCTCCCACTTTGCCTTCTGCCATGACTATAAGTTTCCTGAGGCCTCCCCAGAAGCTGATGCTGCCAGCTTTCTGTACAGCCTGCAGAACCATGAGCCAGTTAAACCTCTTTTCTTGCAAATTACCCATTCTCAGACATTTCTTTATAGCAGTATGAGAACAGACTAATACATGGCCTCTCTTCCATAGTGAAGTGGAGGTGAGGGTTGGGTTCCTAAGTGCTGACAGGAAAGAAGTGGATAATGGGGATAATGGGGAAAGCAGAAGGCTCCCATGCACACGGCAAAAAATGAGTGGCCCCTAGGAAGTACACCTCCCCTATCAGGGAATCCCTGGAATCCCTGGGGAGAGGTCAGGGTCAGAGGGCACAGACCTGTTGATACAGGTGAAGTCACGCTAACCAAGGTTCATAGCACAATTTGTCCAAGTTACATTCCAATCCCTTAAATAGTTCTGATACCCTGGGATTATAAAAGGCTTAAGCTGAGCTGAATATTCTAGAAAGCTCTAGAATAGGAAAGTTCTAAGATTGGAGACCTTTCCCAAGCGATTCCACAGGCATAAACCCTGCAACGCTGTGTGCTTCTGCCCTGGGTGCGCAGTCCCGACAGGATACCACGCCAGCACACTCTGCTTCCCAGGGGAGGTGGGCCCTCCCTGGGAGCTGCTTTACCAGAGGCCAAACTTGAGGTTTTCTCTTCATTGGCACAACAAGCAGCCTTGGAGCCAGAAGGACCGACTGCCTGCCTTTACCAGGAGGTGGGACTTTAAGCACCACACTCAGGAAATAGACTTGCTCATTCTCGTTATACCCCAAGATGCAGCAAGGTTGTACGTTCCGCACGTCCACCTCTGACAGGAGCTTCACACCTTGAGCTGCTGTGAAGGAGGCTCATCCACACTTGCACAATGATTCTTGGTGGAGCTGGGGGGAGATCAGCCCACCTAACACCACACATGGCACTGTGTGTCCAAACAGCAATCCACTTCGCCACTGTTGACCTTAAGCAAGTTACTTCACTTCCCAAAGCCTCAGCTTCTTTGTCTGTAAAATGGGGACAATGACGTATCCACCCAATAAAGGCTGTTGGGATAATTAAATGGGATGATGCAAGAAGGACTCCTGGTAAGTGTGGATAAATCTTAGCCATCATTGCATTGTTGTTTCTACAGCTATCGTGGGACGTACCAGTGTGGCCCCTAGGATATGTAATTTGAAATTTTATCTAAATCTTCAATAAGTCAGTCAGTTGTTTTCATAATACAAACTATAAAGAGTAGGACTCAATAAAGGCACCTTGGCAGCATGGGATGGAGAAAATGGAGTGTGAGACATTGTATGGTGCTCAGTGTGCAGCACGCTGCTCTACCAGATCACCTAGGGCTATGGCAAAAGGGCCCCACACCCTGGGTGGTTTAAACAGCAGAAATGTATTTTCTCATTGTTCTGGAGGCTGGAAGTCCCAAATCCAGGTGTCACCAGAACCTTGGTCCTTCTGAGACTAGGTGGAGCCCTTCCTTGCTTCTTCCCAGTTTCTGGGGTGGCTGGCTGTCCATCCTTGGCACTCTTTGGCTTGCACAGTCTCTGCCTTTGTGGTCATGTCATTGTCATCACATGACCATCTTCTTATAAGGACATCAGTCACACTGGATTCATTCAATATGAGTTCCTTCTACTCCAATATGACCTCATCATAACTAATTACGCCTGCAACAACTTCCAAATAAAGCCACATTCTGAGGTACTGGGGGTTGGGACTTCAGCGTGTCTTTTTGGGGGACACAGTTCAACCTGTAACAAGTGCTTTATGAAGTTGAATTGTGTTGCACTGCTGTACACTGGGATGGCATTGGAACATGTTCTTGAGACCGTACTTAGGCAGCTCTGGGGAATGAGCCCCAGGCAATAGTGGGTGTCCTGTGAGCCCTGAGTGGTCTCCCTGACCACCAGTACCCTCCCAGACCCCAAACCAGCCCACTGCTGGCATGTGTCCAAGGCAGCCAGAAGCAATCCAATATTATTCAAAAATCTGTCATGTATGTTGAGGGATGGTGACTGGGGGAAGGAATGATTTGCAAAGAAAGAAAAGAAACAGTTCTCTGTTGTCATCCTTTTAAAAATGTCTGCTCCCGTTATCTTGAGTAAGGTGGTGGTTATACAGGTATCTGCTTATATCAGCAGTCATTGACCTGTACACTTAAAGTTTGTTAATATTTCTGTATACACATTTTATATCCATAAAAAATGTCCAGAAAAGAGTAAGAGAGTGGAAAACTTAGGTATACCATTATTAGTCACTAAGTGTTTTTAGTGGATGGCTTTGCTAGATCAAAAACATGTAATCAGTATATAAATGGAGGGTGGGAGGGGGTGAGCGTTGAAAAATTACCTATTAGGTACAATGTTCACTGATTGGGTGATAGGTATACTATCAGCCTAAACCTCACCATTATGCAATATATCTACGTAACCAACCTGCACGTGTATCCCCTGAATCTAAAATTTTAAAAAATTAGTAATTTTAAAAGCATATACATTGAATAATAACAGAGCTGCTCTATTTTGTGCCGCTCCAGCAGGAATCAGGGTTTTCCCTGTGTGCCTCATTAGTCCAAAGATGTGCAAGTTTCCTGCTGTGTTCTAGAGGATTATGGAGTAGAGAGTTGTCCACTCCACAAGGTGGGCGGTAGAGCTGGGTGGGGTCTGCGGCACAGAGAAGTGCCTCACTGCACTGTGGACAACAAGCTGACCTTAGGGACAATCAGTAGGATGACGGATGGCTTGAGGCTGAGCCTTGCTGGGCAGCCTCTAATTCTTTGAAGGGTGGAAGGACGACCAGAGTACATGCCCCACCCAGCTCCCATCCACACGGTCTTCTCCTTCTCCCAGCCTGTGGTTATTTATCGAGTCACTGTCAGTGGAAAAAATTGCTCTGGAAATATGCGGCTGATCTTTCCATTCTGGGTGAATTGCAGCCTCATTTTCCCCTGTGACTGCAGTGGATGATTATATTGAGCAGTGCAGGCTGGGGCAGGGGACAGCCTTCTGGGTCCAATGGTGAGAAGATGGAATAACTTGGAAAATCTTTGCATTCTCACAAAGACTTTCATTCTTCCAGGTTTCCCTCGACTAGAGAGGTGCTAGGACTCTGTCCTCAATCTGTTCCTCCAGAATGGTTTGTTCCCCCTCCCCTTACCAGTCAGCAATGGGCTGTTTATGTGACACTGTCCACTTGTCTCCCTAGTGACACACAGCAAAGCCACAGAGCAGAATGGATTTCTTGCTTTGCCCAATGTGGAGCTGCTTCTCCTGCCCCTGTGTCTGCCCCTGTGGTGAAGGCCTCAGCCCTGCCACTCAGCTGCACATGCTCTGATGCAAGGGTTGGACCCACCTAGCCGAGGTTTCTCCTCCAAGACAGGCCACTGCCCTGTCCCCAACTTAGATCCTCTGAGGGGGTATTTTAGTTTATTTTGTGTTGCTATAAAAGAACACTTGAGTCTGGGTAATGTATAAAGAAAATACGTTCAGCTCACAATTTTGCAGGGTGAGAAGTTCAAGGGCACGGCCCTGGTTTCCAGTGAGGGCTGTCACAACTGCATCATAACATGGTGGAGAATATCAAAGGGGAAGTGGACACGTTTGAAGAGGAGAAAATCCCACGGGAATCCTGGCTCTATTAACAATCCTCTCTCAGAGGAACTAATCTATTCCCAAGAGAACTCATCTAGTCTCGCCGGGGCAAGCACGCACTGATTTCCTTGAGAATAGCACCAACCTATGCATGAGGGATCTGCATCAGTAACCAAACACCTCTCACTAGGCCCCACCACCCAACACTGCCACATTAGAGATCAAATTTCAACATGAGTTTTGATGGAAACAAACAAACCACATCCAACCCATAGCAGAGGGGTAGTGGCCCTGACCTTCCTAGAGAAGTGGCAGGACCTTCCGTCTGGCCAACCCTGTGTACACAGGGAAAGCTCACCAGTGGGCAGATGTTTCCTGTGGGTTACTCTATCTTGTCCTATTTCATTCTCCTCCCCTACTTTATGCCTGGGTGTATTCACATGCTAGGGCCATCAGAACAAAGTGCCACAGATTAGGAGGCTGAAATAGTAGAAATGACAATTCCAGGGGCTGGAAGTCCAAGATCAAGGTGCTGGCAGAGGGGCCTCTCTCCTTGGTTTGCAGATGGCTGTGTCCTCCCTGTATCATCACATGATCTTTTCTCCATATGTGTATGACTCTGTCCTAATTTCCTCTTCTTATAAAGACCCTCAGCCACACTGGATTAGGGCCCACCCTAATCACCTCATTTTAACTTAATCACCTCTTTAAAGGCTGTATCTCCAAATACAGTCACATTCTGAGGTACCAGATGTTCGGGCTTCAGCATAGGAATTGGGGTGCAGTCAGACACTATTCAGCCATAACAGTGGGTAAGGTTCTAAACAATTGTAGCACAAGACACAGAGAGGCTTCAGCAGTTGACCATTTTGCTTCCTGTCCTGCAGCCCCTGGTTCCTAGCAACACTCTGTCTGCCAAAAGCTCCCACATCCTTACCCTGGCAGCCGGCCACTGCTTGATCCAGTCTGAGTTGTTCCAAGATGTGTTGGTGGCTGCTTGTTACAGTTCCTGTGTTTTGTTCCTGAAATTAGTTGCACACTGAATTAGGTCTCCAGTGTCTCAACTCCTTCCAGAGGCAGATGGGCAGCCTAGGTCTCCTCTCCAGTTCCCCAGCATAAGGAGGAAGTCTTCTGGCCTCACTCCTAGAGACATATGGACATCCTAATGCCCAGCATCTTTAGACAGTTCAGTTACATCTTTGCAGCTGAGGCCTCCAGTTGAGAGAGTGACTGATAGACAGTTCTGGATTTCTGTCCTTCTCAGAGCTGAGGTATGTCCTGTGTATATTACCCAATATGGGACGGTTCTAGCAGGGAGCCCCCATGCTGAAATGTTGGAATTCCAGAGGTGGGCTGTGCCTTCTGTTACAGGGTGGACTCCACTTCTGCTCTGAGGGTGGTCTGGCAGGCACACCAGTGTGCTCCCAAGGCTCACACTCTCGAGGTCCAAGGACATGCTGTTGAGGAACATTAACACCCATGGCTTGCTGCTTTTGAAGAGTCCATAGCAAAGCTGTCCCTGACATCAGTCACCTTCATCTGGATACAGCAGGCCCAAGGCTCTCAAATAGAATTGCCATATTCTGCCAACTGGGGCCCAAAAAGTGCCCTCCCCAGAGGTCCACTGTTTAATGGAATTGTTGTTTAATGCCTTTAGAACCAGTGAGCATGTCTCAAGAGGAAAGATCGGTTGTTTGCCACTAGTCTGGGACATGACTTTGAAGTACTCAGGACAGCACCTCATTTTATTCTAGTTCCACAGTAAAAGTATAAGGCCCTTGGGAATGAAAGATTTGTTCCTGTTTATAACTCACTCAGCTCAGGACCATCCGATTGCCTTTTTGTCCATTCCCTCCCTCAACTGCAGTGGCGTGGAGCTGCCTGCCTGGTGCCATGGAGTTTGCCACTTTTGAGAGTGGGGGCCGTGAATCTCTAGCCAGACCTCCACCAGGAATATCTCCTGGCCTCCTTGAGTCCAGATGTCCTCAAGCCCTTCCTGGGGAAGACTTTCAGGGATCCATGTATGGGATCTGCAGGAAGGGGCATCCACATCTTCGCTGCTGCAGCTTGGTCCGTGATGAACCCCGAGGTCATAGTTATGGACACCCACCTGGGACCTCAGCATCTGTGTTGGCTCCAGTGAGAGGTTACCTGAAGAGAACACTGTCAGACCTTACCACAAAGATGACTTCACACCATATGCCTGAAGCCAGTTTATAAGGGCCAATCTGAGGACTAGGAAATCTAATTTGATGTGTGGCTCAAGTCTCACTTTCAGACTCTGACACACAAAACCTTCTCTGTGGAGGATCTCTCTCTCTGTCTCTATCTCATAATTGATTTAACTTTTTTGAGACAAGGTCTCATTCTGTTGCCCAGGCTGGAGTGTAGTGGCACCATCTCCACTCACTGCAGGCTTGACCTCCCAGGCTCAAGTGGCCTCCCATCTCAGCCTTCCAAGTAGCTGGGACTACAGGTGCACAACACCATGCCAGGCTAATTTTTGTATTTTTTATAGAGACAGAGATTCCTCATGTTGCCTAGGCTGGTCTTGAACTCCTAGGCTCAAGCAATCCACCCACCTCGGTCTCCCAAAGTGCTAGGACTACAGGTATGAGCCACCATGCCCAGCCTGTAATTGATTTTACTGTGGTAAAATATACATAACATAAAATTTACCAGTTTAAGCACATTTAAATGTACAGTTCAGTGGCATTAAGTATGTTGTGCAGCCATTACCACCATCCATCCCTACAACTGTTTCATCCCCCCAAACTGAAACTCTGGACCCATTAAACAATACCTCCCTATTTCCCCTCCACCCAGCCCCTGGCAACCCCCATTCCATGTTCTCTTGAAGAATCTGATCACCCTAGGGAACTCATGTAAGTGGAATCACACAGTATTTGTCCTTTTGGGTCTGGCTTATTTTACTTAGCATGATTTATCATGGTTTATCCATGATATCAATGTTTATCCATGTTATAGCATTTGTCAGAATTTCCCTCCTTCTGAAAGTTGAATGACCTTTTGCTGTATGCGTAAACCACATTTTGTTTATCTGTTCATGTGTAGATGGGCACTTGGGTTGCTGGAGGGCACGTTTTAAAGAGTGCTGCATTGGGGGACATGCTTCTAGATCACTTCCCAAATATCCTTTGTTCTATCTAGCTCTCAGGAGCCCTCTTGCAATCAATAGGCTGGTATGCTTCATCTAAAGCTAAACGGAAGGTACTTTGCAGGTACTTCTGACCCCAAACTACACATGTGACAAGCAACCTGTATCAGTCAGGGCTCTTAAGTGCAAGCAACAGAAACAGACACCAACTAAGCTGAGTAGAAAGAGGATTTATTAAAAGGATATTATCTAGCTCACAGAATCTCCAGGAAGACAAAAAAATCCAGGCTGAGTTAGAATTCCAAAAACAACTGCATGAGCTAAAATCATGCAGCATAATTAGCTGCATCAAGACACTGCTGCTACCTCCCCCAAGCCACGATGACTCAGATGCACCTCCTATTACCACTGATACCCTGCACCGACACGCTGTTAGCACTGCTCCTGCTACCCTGTGACCTATCTTCCTGCCATCACCACCCCCACCAGGGAGAGCATTCTCTGTGGCCTGCCCCTTCTTGGCAGCAGCAGATAAGGCAAAGTCGGGACCAGAAACATCTGATTGGCTGCGCCAAGATCAAAGCCCATGGCCCACAGGAAGGGAAGCTGGGAAAGTGAGATTCCAAGAGGTGGAAAATTCCCCCAACATGGGAAGGGTGTTAGACTCTGGGTGGCCACAAGGAGAGATAAAGATTCGCTTCAGGTGTTAATGACCTCTCCAGCCCCATTTCAGTCCATCCCAGGTAGTAAGCATCCCAAACTATTTAATCCTGCCTTAGGCCTGATGATGTGGGGCCCCCACCTGAGCCCACACCTCACAGGCCCACAGTGGCTTCCGCGATCATGTTCCACCATAGGGTCAAAGTCTGTGGGACCCAGGCCATGTGCCTGCCTGCAGCCTATGGCCCTCCCCTTTTTGTTGCAATCTAGATATCAAAGACCCTGGTATTTTGGGCCAAACAGCTCTGAGCCTGCTTCCAGGGCCTGCACAGGCCTTGTCGCTGGGTCTGTCCCCCTGCAGGTAATGCATGCTGCCAGTGGGTATACTCCTGGGCCAAGGGGTGGCCAAGTTGGGGCTGTTTTCAAAGGGTGTGTGTGGAACTTGGATATGTTCCCAGGGGTAGCCACACATTTGCAAGTAAAGCTCCTCACAGTGAGGAACAGAGCCAAACTCAGGAAGAGAAGAGGGCTGGGCTATAGGCCAGGGGCATACTCTGTGGCTATGTTCTGTCAAGGAACTCCAAGGTGTCCAAGAATTCTAAACTTGAACCTGGCCTTCCAATTGTTTCAAATGTATATTTGTCAAAAAATGAAATACCTAGGAATAAATTTAACCAAGGAGGTGAAAGATCTCTAAAAGGAAAATTATGAAACACTGCTAAAGAAAATAAAATTGAAGAGGATACAAAAAAAGATCATGTTCATGGATTGGATTTAATACTGTAAAAATGACCACACTGCCACAACCGATCACAGATTTAATACAACTCCTATCAAAATACCAATGACATTCTTCACAGAAACAGAAAAAGTAATCCTAAAATTTGTATGCTATCACAAAAAACCTTGAGTAGCCAAAGCAGTCTTGAGCAAAAATAACAAAGCTGGAGGTATCACACTACTGGACTTCAAAATATACTACAGTAACCAAAACAGCCTGGTATTGGCATAAAAACAGACACGTGAACCAATAGAACAGAATAGAGAAACCAGAAATATAGCCACATGTTTACAGCCAACCAATTCAAGAAGAACATCAAAAACATTCATTGGAGAAAGAACAGTCTCTTCAACAGTTGCTTCAATTAGTAAGTGCAGAAAAATAAAACTAGACCCCTCACCATATCCAAAAACCAACTCAAAGTGGATTAAAGACTTAAATGTAAGACCCAAAACTATGAAACTACTAGAAGAAAATATATGGAAAACACTTCAGAACATTGGTCTGGAAAAGGACTTTATGGAGAAGACCTCAGAAGCACAGGCAACAAAAGCAAAAATAGACAAATGGGATTATATCAAACCAAAAATCTTCTGCATAGCAAAGAAAACAGTCAACATAGTGGAGAGACAACCTGCAGAATGGGAGAAAACATTTGCAAACTATTCATCTGATAAGGGATTAATATCCAGAATATACAAGGAACTCAAAAACAACTCAACAGCAAAGCAAAACAAATACATTCTACTTGTTTTGCTCATTAAAACAAAACATTAAAAATTAGCAAATGAGCTGAATAGACATCTCTTAAAAGACTTACAAATGATCAAAAAGTACATGAAAAAGTGCTCAGCATCACTGATCATCAGGGAAATCCAAAGCAAAACCACAATGCGCTATTCATCTTACTCCAGTTAGAATGGCTGGCATGAAAAGATTTTCAAAAGAACAAATGTCGGTGAAATGAAGAGAAAAAGGACCTTTCATACATTGTTGGTAGGAATGTAAATTAGTACAGCCACTATGGAAAACAGTATTGCGGTTTCTCAAAAAACTAAAGCTAGAACCACCATATGACCCAGCAATCTCACTACTGGGTATATATCCGAAAGAAAGGAAATAAGTATGTTGAAGAGATAGCTTCATTCCCATGTTTATTGCAGCACTATTCATACTAGTGAAGATACGGAATCAATCTAAGTGTCCATCAATGGATGAATAGATTTTTTAATGTGATATACTACGTACCTATATTACACATCCAAGAAAATTTAAAAAAAAGAAAATGTGGTATATATATACACAATGGAATACTATTTGGCCATAAAAAAGAACAAAAATCTGTGTCATCTGCAACACCATGAATGAGTTTGGAGGACGTTATGTTAAGTGAAATCAGCCAGGCACAGAAAGATAAAACATGTTCCCATATGCGAAAGCTAGAAAAGTGGATCTCACGGAAGTAGAGCATAGAAGGGTGGTTACTAGACACTGGGAAGGGTGGGGAGGCAAAGCTAGAGGTTAATGAAGGGATACAACTGCACAGCTAGACAGGAGGAGTAAGTGCTAGCGTTCTACAGGACTATGGGGTAACTATAATTAATAATTTATTGTATATTTTCAAATAGCTAGAAGAGGAAATTTTGAATATTCCCAACACAAAGAAACAAAATATGCTGGTGGCTTCCAGCATTCCTTGGCTTGTGGCAGCATCACTCCAGTCTCTGCCCCATCTCCCTGGCCTCTTTCCTCTTGTCTCTGTGTGTCCTTTTCTGTCTCTTACAAAGCTGTCTCCTTGGATTTAGGGCCTGCCCTAATCCAGTATAACCTCAGCTGGAGCCTTAATCACATCTGCAAGGAGCTTATTTCCAAACAAACTCACATTCTGAGGTTCTGGGTAGACGTGAATTTTGGAGGGACAGCAGATTCCTTTCCCAACTGCTGCACTGCACAGCAGCACAGAGCCCACCTGAGCAGTGCTGAAGGGTGAGAGGTCGCTTGGGGGGCAGCAGATTCATGAGGCAAGAGCAGCCCAGGGTGGTCTTTAATGTGCAGTGAAGCTGGCGGAGGTTCCTTCACTCTGGCCCCAATATGCAGAAATACGCCCATCTTTAATTTTCTAGAGTGGATTTGCTTATTATATATTGTATATGTGTATGGAAATATCACAACATACCCCATAAATATCTACAATTATTATGTGTCAATTAAAAATAATAATAAACGGGGCCAGTTGCGGTGGCTCACACCTATAATCCCATCCCTATGGGAAGCCGAGGCAGTGGATCACTTGCGGCCAGGAGTTTGAGACCAGCTAGGGCAACATGACAAAACCCCGTCTCTATTGAAAATACAAAAAAATTAGTCGGGTGTGGCGGCACATGCCTGTAATCCCAGCTACTTAGGTGGCTGAGGCACAAGAATTGCTGGAACCTGGGATTCAGAGGTTGCAGTGAGCAGAGATTGTGCCACTGCCCTCCAGCCTGGGCAACAGAGCAAGGCTCTGTCTCAAAATAAGCAAATAAATAAATAAATAAATAAAACTAATTATAAAGGAAAAATGTAATTTGTCAAGGTAAAAATAGAACATTTTATTTAACAGTTAAGTAGCTTGTTTTAAATTTTTTTATTGTGGTAAAATATACATAAAATGCAATTTACCATTTTAACCATTTTTAAGAGTACAATTCAGGGGCATTAAGTACAATCACAATGTTATACAACCAACACCACTATCCATTTCCAGAACTTTCATCATTCCAAACAGAAACTTAGTGCCCATTAAACACTAACTCCCCATTCTTCTCTCCCTAGCCGCTGGTAACCACCATTGTATTTTCTCTCTCTATGGATTTGCCTATTCTAGGTACCTCATGCAAGTGAAATCATATTTATTTTTCCTTTCCTATCTGGCTTATTTCACTCAGCATAACGGCTTCAAGGTTCATCCATATTATAGCATGTATCACTGTGTCAGAATTCCCTTCCTTTCTACGGCTGAATAATGTCCCATTGTAGCTACATACCACGTTTTGTGTATCCATTCCTCCATCATGGGCAATTGGGTTGTTTCCACCTTTCAGCTAGTGTGAATCAGGGCTGCTATGATCCTTGGTGTACCAGTATCTGTTCAAGTTCCAGCCTTCAATTCTTTTGGGTACATACCCAAAGGGTAACTAGGGAATCAAATGGAATCTATGTTTAACTATTTGGGGAACTGTTTTCTACAGTGGCTGCACCATTTTACAATCCCACCAACAATTCAGGAGATTTCCAATTTCTCCACATTCTCACCAACACCTGTTATTTTGTGTTTGTGGGGGTTCTTTTAAATAATAGCCATCCTAATGGATATGAAGAGCAGTTTGTGGTTTTAAATATTTAGACATGGGGGATGTGTACTCTTATGCCAGACCCCACATTGTTAGGGTTGGGCCAGTTCTTATCACCATAATTGTGTCGGAGAAGTGTATTTGCTCTGTAGGGCTGCCATAAGAATTACCTCAAACTGGGTGGCTTAAAATAACATAAATTTACTTTCATAGTTCTGGAGACCAGCAGCCCAACACTAAGCTATCAGCAGTGCCATGGTCCCGCTGAAGTCTCTAGGGAAGGGTCTTCCTCACCCCTTCCCACTTCTGGTGGCTTCCAGCATTCCTTGGCTTGTGGCAGCATCACTCCAGTCTCTGCCCCATCTCCCTGGCCTCTTTCCTCTTGTCTCTGTGTGTCCTTTTCTGTCTCTTACAAAGCTGTCTCCTTGGATTTAGGGCCTGCCCTAATCCAGTATAACCTCAGCTGGAGCCTTAATCACATCTGCAAGGAGCTTATTTCCAAACAAACTCACATTCTGAGGTTCTGGGTAGATGTGAATTTTGGAGGGACAGCAGATTCCTTTCCCACCTGCTGCACTGCACAGCAGCACAGAGCCCACCTGAGCAGTGCTGAAGGGTGAGAGGTCGCTTGGGGGGCATCAGATTCATGAGGCAAGAGCAGCCCAGGGTGGTCTTTAATGTGCAGTGAAGCTGGCGGAGTTTCCTTCACTCTGGCCCCAATATGCAGAAATACGCCCATCTTTAATTTTCTAGAGTGGAGCTATTTGCTCTCAAATTCCCATACCCACTTTGTTCGGGAAACATACTTCATCCTGACACCTCAATGTCACTCTGTCTCTTCTGTTTGAGTAGCTCCTTTCCAGTAAGCAGGCAACTCTGGTTCGAAATTCAGTCATTTCAAGGTTCCGACTCCATGCAGGGCTGTTCTCTCTGAAATCTTTCCTCTCCTTTCCCCTTTGCAGAGCAGAGGCCTGCATGCCGGGCAGCTGGGGGGCCTGTGGCATCAGGGGCAGTGGGGACCTGCTCCTCGGGGCGCTTACACCGAGGCGGCTGAACGCGCAGGACCCAGAGAGGCGGGGAGGCCTGCTGGGGGGCAGGGGCGGGAAGCGTTAGGGCCAGTGAGGGGGCCTGGCTTGCATGTGGCCCAGGGAAGGCTCCGAGAGGCCACAAGGCGTCCCTGAGCCCGGGCTGGCTGTCAGCGGTGTCCCAGGAACTGGGCCGGCCCCACACCTCTGCAGCACCCTGGAGGGAGCCCCCATGAAGCTGGGCAGAGGCGGACCTCAGACACAGCCAGGCCCTGGGCAGTGCGGCCCCTGCAGTTGAGGTGACAGGCAGGCCTAAGGCGCCCCCGTTTCCAGGCCTTGCTCTCTCTCAGCTGTCCCTCCTGGCTTTGAGACAACCCCTGCCCCACTCAACATCTCTCCAAGACAGTCACACAAGCACTTCGTTCCCGGCCACCTCCCGAGCCCCTGCACAGTGATACAGGGGACCTCGTCTGCATCTTCTCTGTGAATTGTGGCAGATGCAGCCTCCCAGGACACTGTCGCAGGCTCCTGCCAACACACACTCTGCCAACCTGCAGCCCCCCAGGGACTCAAGGCTCCTCAGCCCCTCCACTGGCCTTCCAGGCAGGAAGCACAACACTGCTGCCTCACCTCCAGGCTCTGGAAGCTTCTGGGCCGACCGCCCTGGAGTCTGAGCGTGGGGAGGGTCTGCACCCAGTCCCCCTCGGCCTCCTTTCTCCAGGGCCTACTGGCAGCACTAGCAGGCTCTGGTGATACTGTGGGATCATAAAAAATACGAGATCAGGAGTTCGAGACCAGCCTGGCCAACATGGTGAAACCCCGTCTCTACTAAAAATACAAAAATTAGCTGGGCGTGGTGTCGGGCACCTGTAATCCCAGTATTCAGGAGGCTGAGGCAGGAGAATTGCTTGAACCCAGGAGGCAGAGGTTGGGGTGAGCCGAGATTGTAACACTGCGCTCCAGTCTGGGCGACAGAGCGAAACTCCATCTCAAAAAAAAAGAAAATACACATTGTGGTACTGTCCCTGGCTCCCAGCCACAGCTCCTAAAACTCTTGTACTTTTCTAAGTGATGAGAATGACAGGAGCAGCTTTTGTTACAATATTTCCGTTTTGTCTCCAGTTCCTGAACAGCTCTGGAGCTACAAAGGTGAAATAGGAGCATCTCTTGTTGCTTATAGGGAGCCTATTCCTGCTTCATGAGTTCGTGTGAGTGAAGTGACTATTGGAAAGGCCTAAGGTTGGGGCTGATTACCAGAGAAGCCAACCAGGTGATGAGGAGACTGGAACTTTCAGCCCCACTCCCCAGCCTCTGAGGAGGCGATGATGGAATCAATCATGTCTGCGTAATGAGGCCTCTGTAAAAACCCAAAAGGACGTAGTTCTCAGAGCTTCTGGGTTGATGAACACAGAGAAGTGCTGGGCCTTCATCAGAGAAATGCAAATCAAAACCACAGTGAGATACCATCTCACACCAGTTAGAATGGCCATCATTAAAAAAGCAAGAAACAACAGGTGCTGGAGAGGATGTGGAGAAATAGGAACACTTCTACACTGTTGGTGGGACTGTAAACTAGTTCAACCATTGTGGAAGTCAGTGTGGCGATTCCTCAGGGATCTAGAACTAGAAATACCATTTGACCCAGCCATCCCATTACTGGGTATATACCCAAAGGACTATAAATCATGCTGCTATAAAGACACATGCACACATACGTTTATTGCGGCACTATTCACAATAGCAAAGAGTTGCAACCAACCCAAATGTCCAACAACGATAGACTGGATTAAGAAAATGTGGCACATATACACCATGGAATACTACGCAGCCGTAAAAAATGATGAGTTCGTGTCCTTTGTAGGGACATGGATGAAACTGGAAAACATCATTCTCAGTAAACTATCGCAAGGACAAAAAACCAAACACCGCATGTTCTCATTCATAGGTGGGAATCGAACAATGAGAACTCATGGACACAGGAAGGGGAACATCACACTCCGGGGACTGTTGTGGGGTGGGGGGAGGGGGGAGGGACAGCATTAGGAGATATACCTAATGCTAAATGACGAGTTAATGGGTGCAGGAAATCAACATGGCACATGGATACATACGTAACAAACCTGCACATTGTGCACATGTACCCTAAAACCTAAAGTATAATAATAAAAATAAAAAAAAAAAAAATAATAAAAAAAAGAAGTGCTGGGCCTTTATGCCCCTTTCCCCTCCTTGCCCGGTGTGATTTGGCTGTTCCTAAGTGGTATTCTCCATAATAAATGGGTAAACAAAAGTAAAGTGTTTCCCTGAGTTCTGTGAGCCATTCTAGCAAATGATCGAATTCAAGGAGGGGTCTGTGGGAATCCACAGTTCATAGCCAGCCAGTCAGGAGTCAGAAGGGAGGCCTGGACCTGCAATTGGCATCTGAAGCAGGGCAGCCTTGTGGGGCTGAGCCCTCCACCTGTGGGATCTGACACTAACTCCAGGCAGATGGTGTCAGAACTGGATCAAATCATAGGACATCCAGCTGGCATCCACAGAAAAATGAAGAATTGGTTGGTGTCAGAAAACCCTACCCATTTGGCGTCTGATGTGAAGTGTGTGACAGTAGAAGGAAGCACAGTTGGTTTTCCCTTTCTAGGACCTCATCCCCTCCTCACCCCGCATCCCCACAGTCTGTCTGAAAATTAATACTCCATGCTTTAGTCCTTCAGGCCAGACATTCTGATATTTACAGCCCAGCCTCAGAAGTTCCCAGAACTCCTGTCCTTCAAGGGTATCTGCAATGAACTTTTTTTTTTTTGAGATAGAGTCTCGCTCTGTTGCCAGGCTGGAGTGCAGTGGCATGATCTCGGCTCACTGCAACCTCTGCCTCCCGGGTTCAAGCAAGTCTTTTGCTAATTTTTGTATTTTTAGTAGAACGGGGTTTCACCATGTTGGCCAGGATGGTCTCGATCTCTTTTTATTGTTATTATTATTATTATTGTTATTATTATTATTATTATTATACTTTAAGTTCTGGGGTACATGTGCAGAACATGCACTTTTGTTACATAGGTATACATGTGCCATGGTGGCTTTCTGCACCCATCAACCCGTCACCCACATTAGGTATTTCTCCTAATGCTATCCCTCCCCTAGCCCCCCATTCCCCCACAGGCCCTGGTGTGTGATGATCTCCTCCCTGTGTCCATGTGTTCTCATTGTTCACCTCCCACTTATGAGTGAGAACATGTGGTGTTTGATTTTCTGTTCTTGTGATAGTTTGCTGAGAATGATGGTTTCCAGCTTCATCCATGTCCTGGTCTTGATCTCTCGACCTCATGATCAGCCTGCCTTGGCCTCCCAAATTGCTGGAATTACAGGTGTGAGCCACCGTGCCCAGCTGCAATGAACTTTTTTAAAACCCTGTGTGAGACTCCAGCCAGGCAATTATGTCTGTCCCAAGCGGTGAGCTCTGCCTCTTAGGGGAGGGAGCCTCAGCCTCAGGGTAAAGAGCACGGTAACAAGCTCTTCTAACAAAAGCTCATCAACACGTATGTCAAAGAATAGCATAACCAGCCAGGCATGGTGGCTCAGGCCTGTAATCCCAGCACTTTGGGAGGCTGAAATGGGAGGTTCACTTGAGCCCACGAGTTAGAGACCAGCATTACAGTGAGACTGTGCCTCTACAATAATAGAAAAAAATTAGGCAGACATGGTTGTGTGTGCCTGTAGTCCCAGCTACTCAGGAGGCTGAGGTGGGAGGATTGCTTGAGCCCAGTAAGTTGAGGCTACAGTGAGCTGTGATCACACCACTGCACTCCAGCCACGGCAACTGAGCCAGACCCTGTCTCTAAATAAATAAATAAATAGCATTTCTCCCTCACATTTGGGAAAATGAAGTTCTATGTGACACGCCAGCAGGCAGAGAAGTCCCTTTAAATTTCTTGTTTTTTGGTGCCATCAAGTGGTGACTTGAATTTTTTTCCCTCAGGTAGGTTTTTTCTAAAAGTTGTTCAGTAGGCTGTTCAGTGATAATTTCTCAAACAAGAGTGTGTTGCATTGAAACACTCTGTGTTACTCATTAAGAAAAAACTCACATCTTCAAAAATTTAACTGCTCAAGGACTTTGAGTTAAACATTGTAAATGAACCACAAACATTCATGCCCCCCAACCTGAAAAAAAAAAAAAAGCCACTAAGATGAAGTGAAAAGACAGAAAGGATAGGAGAGGTAATGTTGGCAGACAAGAACTAGGAACAAAATTTGGGGAGTGAGAACAAGAGGCCATAATCAGAGATGCATGAGAAGAGCACATGAGGGTACTGTGGGCTGAAGGCTCCTAAGGTAGCCTCCAATTCCCACCCCCTGGTGTACACACCTTATAGCATTCCCTCCCCTGGAGTGTGGCCCCTCATCAGTTGACTTTGAGTTGATAAAAAGGGATGCTGTCCTGGTGTGTCTAGAGGTAAGACACAGGAAGCACAGCAGATACTCCCCTTCTCCTGCTGGCCTGGAAGAAACAAACTACCCAGGAGGAGAGGGCCACCTGCCAGGAAATGGGGGGCACCCCCTAGGAGGTGGGAACGTCAGCCCTACAACTGCAAGAACCCAAGTTCTGCCAACAACCTGAACGGATCCTCGGCCTCAGAGGAGACCCCGGCCTCAGCCGATGCCTTGATGTCAGCCTGAGGAGACCTGAGTAGACAGCCCAGCGGTCCCATAACTGGATTCCAACCGGTGGAAACTGAGCTAATAAATGTGTGCTGTTTTCAACTGCTGACTTTAGGAGGATTTATTAGGCCAACAACAGAAAACTCATACATGGGCCAATTCATCCTTAGACCCCTCTGAGAAGAAAACAAGGAACCAGGACCAGGAGGGACAGAACAGAGGTAGGGGCAATGTCAGACACAGAAAAGAACAAAGTGGCAATAGAAAACAAAAGATAAAGTCATCAGAGAGCAGTCCAGGGAGCTCAGCACCAAAACGCGGTTCCAAGAAGAAATAGAGAAGACAGAGGGCAGGAAATTGTCAAATACATAATACCATAAATTTTCCAGGACCCCAAAGCCACAAGCCTCTAGACTCAGAATGTTCAGAGCAATGAATGAAAAAAGACCACATCAAGGCATGCCATGCCATCATTAAATTTCAGAACATCAGGGCTAAGAAGAAGGTGCCGGAGGCTTCCACAGAAAAAAATCAGGTTAAATTAAAAAGAGAAAAGGACTCATCATGGCATTGACTTTCCAACAACGATACTGAACATAAGAAAATATTGGAACCCAAGTCACCTTCCTGGTATTATATTTAACTATAGTTACGTGGGATGTATCCACTGGGGGAAACTGGGGAGGGTACATGGAACCTCTGTGTACTAATTTTACAACTTCCTGTTAATCTATTTCAAAATAGAAGTATTTTTTAAAGCAAGCATTGGAGCAATAGTACCAGAATCCTAAGGAAAAAAAATATTTTCAACCTAAAATTCTATACCCATGTCCATCCATGAGGATGTTTCAGCTGCAAATAAGAGTAGCCACCATTTGAACAGGTTTTTAAAAATAACAGTTATATTTTCTTGCTATATAAATAAGCACAAAGACAGACCAGGTCTAGGAGTAGCTGGGCCAGGTTCTCTCCTTCTTTCTGCTTTGGCATCTTCAGGGTCAGGCTAACTCTGAGATGGGTCCTGAGGTGAGAGGTTCAGTTCCAGCGTCTCATCCAGACCTGATGATGCCCAGAAAAGAAACATCTCTGAGTGTCTCTCTTTTAGAATAAAGGACATTTCAGGCTGGGTGCAGTGGCTCACACCTGTAATCCCAGGACTTTGGGAGGCTGAGGCGGGCAGATCACTTGAGGTCAAGAGTTCGAGACCACTCTGGCCAACATGGTGAAAATCCATCTCTACTAAAAATACAAAAATTAGCCAGGTGTTTTGGCTGACGCCTGTAATCCCAGCTACTTGGGAGGCTGAGGCAGGAGAATTGCTTGAACCTGGGAGGTGGAGGTTACAGTGAGCCAAGATCACACCACTGCACTCCAGCCTGGGCGACAGAACGAGACTCCGTCTCAAAACAAAAAAAACTATATATATCCCCTCAGGTTTTAGAGCCAAGAATCGTATGCTCATGGTTGAACCAATCTGTCCAGATGGATGAAATACACTTAGACTACCCATGTTCTCCTCGAGGATGAGCCTGTCTTGAGGCATGTGGCTGAAGAGGGAGGAGTGGACATCCAAATAAGATTGGGATTTTATCAGGAAGGAGAAAGTTTAAATGAATCCTAGGAAGGCAGCCACGGTGTACACTATACTAACAAAACTATAAGTCAAATATGAGGGTAGAAGAAAAATATTGCAGACATACAAGGGCTTGCACAGACACCTCCACTGCTTTAGGTTAGAAAGTTCTTAAGACAGAACCACCAAATACAACATATGGATTTTTTTGAATCCTAATTTTGAAAAATAAAACAAAAAGGGAAAATGCTGTAGTTTAGCATTTGTAAATTTGTAAATTTGTAGTTCAAATTTACTGAGGTAAATTTGAATATGGATGCCAAGATTATTGCTAATTTTGTTAGGTGTGATAAAAGCATTATGACTATGTAAGAAAATGTCGTTTTTGAGTACGTTTGAGATTAATAAGATGATGTGTGGGATTTGCTTTTAAATCCTTCAACCACAGCAAAAAAAGGGGAAGGGCATAGATGAAGTAAATATGTCAAAATCCTAATATATGTTGGCCCTGTTCCAGCTAATAAGAAGAGATAATAGAAGTAGAACATAACCCCCTTTGAAACTCTAAGGAATAAACAGATCTTATCAAAGTTTTTGAATCTCAGCACTATTGACAATTTAGATTAGATAATTACAGTCACACACTGCAAAATGACATTTCAGTGAATGATGGACTGCATATATGATGGTGGTCCCGTAACGTTTTAATATTGTATTTTTGCTGTACCTTTTCTATATCTAGATACACAAATACTTACCATTGTGTTACAGTCACATACAGTATTTAGTATAGTAGCATGCTATACAGATTTGTAGCCTAGATTTGAAGGCTGTACCATATAGCCTAGGTGTATACTAGGCTATGACACCTAGGTTTATCTAAATGCCTTCTATGGTGTTTGCACAATGATGAAGTCTCCTAACAACACATTTCTCTGAATGTATCCCTGTTGTTAATCAACACATGATTGTATTTGTTGGGGGCTAGGGGGCTGTCCTGACTGTTGTAGGATATACAGCAGCATCCCTGTCTTCTACACACTGGATGCCAGTAGCATCCTTCCTCCCTAGTCATGACAACCAAAAATGTCTTCAGACATTGCCAAATATCCCTAGGTGGGGTGGGGGTCGGGGTAAAACTGCTTTTGGTTGATTTAGGTAATTATCAATGGCCGATAGTGCCACAGAAAGAGAGGAGACAATCTGATGGCTGGAAGTACATCCCTGTGAAATAATCTTGCCAAAATAAAATCAGACCTGAAACAGATGGAGGCTCTAGAAAACCAAGACAGAGGAACAGGTTAAATGCATGTGGAGACACAGCCAAAAATGACCAAGTTGCTTCAACAAAAACACTGCAAGAAAAAAGGAAGGGGGAAAAACCTATAGGTTAAAAGAGGCTTAAGAGACATAACTAATCACAATCAAATCTTATTTGAATGCTGATTCAAACTAATTGTATTTTTAAAAAGCCAACACATGTGTGATACCAAGTGAATATTTGATGACTTTAGAGAATAGTGCTAATTTTTTCAGGTGTGGTAATGGCATTGTGGTTAGGAGTTTTCTTTATAAGTTTTATTTATTCATTTATTTATTTATTTATTTAATTTTTTGAGACAAGGTCTCGTTCTGTCACCCAGGCTAGAGTGTGATGGAGTGATCACAGCTCACTGCAGCCTCAACCTCCCAGGCTCAAGTGATCCTCCCACCTGAGCCTCCTGACTAGCTGGGACTACAGACACCCACCACCATATCTGGCTAATTTTTAAACTTTTTGTAGAGGTGAGGGGTCTTGCTATGTTGCCCAGGCTGGTCTTGAATTTCTCAGCTCAAGTGATCCACCATGGCCTCCCAAAGTACTGGGATTACAGGCATGAGCCACCGTGCCCAGAGGTCTTTAAATAGAAATGCATAGTAAAACATTTACAGATGAAATATATGATATCTGGAATTTGCATTAAAATATCCATGGGTTAAAGGGAGTGGGAAGGAGTTTAGCTGAAACAATATTGGCCTTATACTGATGATTGTGGAAACTTGGAAAAGGACACGAGAGCTTCTGACGCTCTTTTCTCTACTTTGGTTTTGTTGAAAATTTATCATAATATAAAGTTTTTAAAAAGTCACCTCTCTCATACTCTTTCCTTTAAAGTCCTTCATAGATTGGCTACAGGAAAGAACCCATGGAATCCTCAACACAAAAAGCAGCCAAGAAAAGCCCAGGTAATGGAAGGGACGTGGGCCCACAGAGGGCTGGCTGAGAGGGAGGAAGTCTGACAAGATGCTCCATGGGGAAGCGTTCCCAGGAAAAGTCAGGACAGATTACTCAATATGTTTGAGTATTTAAAAAACATGTATTGCTAGGCACATGACATACTAAATTGAAAAAATGAGCATAGTATAAGCAAAAATAACAATAAATACATAGGAAACTGTGAAAGTGAAAAATACAAGGCAATATGTAACTAGGGAAAACAAGAATTTGTCCAAGAAAAAATAATCACAATAAACCACTTGACCCTTAGATGAAAATGTTTACATTGTTATTATAAAAATGAAAACCTAACTAGCCACCAGCACCAATGTGTGCCACTCAGGGCCTGAGGGCCAGCCTGCCATCACTACTGCCACTGCCAGTGCCACAAGCACTGCCCAGGGACCTGAGGGCCAGCTTGCCATTAGCACTGCCACCACCAGTGCTGCAAGCACTGCCTAGGGGCCCAATAACTAGTATACCCAGGCCCCTCCTACTACCACTGATGGCTGCTTATGTTACCCAGGGGACCAAGGACCAACCTACCTGATGTTCTTGTCCCCAGAAAAGCCTTGCCACAGCCTCCACTAATAACCACAGCCTAAGCCACTGAAGAACACAAAGACCCCACTGACATTGATTAAAGCTGAATAAATCATACAGAGACTACATTATTGTGCCCATCCGGAATCAAAGCCAAAGCACCCTACCCAACCAACACTACAGATACATTTACAGGGAAAATTATTGCCTATGAAAGCCATTCCATAAAATTTGAAGAAGCAAATATTACACCAGGTGCACACGTATTAACATAAGGACAAAGGAAAGAGAAAAAAGCAAGGAAACATGACACTGACAAAGGAACAAAATAATTCTCCAGTAACAGATTCCAAAGAAAAGGAAATATATGAAATGCCTGAAAAGGAATTTAAAATAGTGGCCAGTTGTTACAAGAGAACACAGACAGATAATACAAGAAAATCAGAAAAATAAGTCATTATCTGAATGAGCAATTGAACAAACAGATAGATAAAAAAAAAGAACCAAACAGAAATCCTGGATCTGAAGTGCTTCAACAATAAATTGAGCAGAAGAAAGAATTTTTGAACTTGAAGATAGGTCTTTTGAAATAATTCAGTCAAACAAAAGAAAGAAAAATGAAAAAAGGAAAAAAAATGAAGCAAGCCTATGTGACATTTGGGATACTGCAAACCAAACACATTTTCATAAAATTTGTTCTACAGGAAAAGGGATGGGAAACAGCATAGAAAACCTATTTAAGGAAATAATCACTAAAAACTTCACAAGTCTTGGAAGAGATGAAAATATCCAGACAGGCAACTCAAGGAGTCCCAGAGAGATTTAATCCAAAAAGGTTTATTGGAGGCACGTCATAGTCAAAGTCAAAAGTAAAAGACAAAGAGAACAGTAAGAGAAAAAAGTCAAGATATATTTAAAGTAATCCCCATCAGACTAGCAGCAGATTTCTTAGCAGAAACCTTACAGGCTACCAGAAAGCTTATAGGAAAGAATGGAATGATATATTCAAGGTGCTAAAAGGAGGAAAAAAAAAAAAGGAAAAAAGGATAAACTTCTCCACACCTACTAAATCTATCCATTAGATATGAAGGAGAAATAGTCTTTCTTAGACAAACAAAAACAGGAAATTCATCACCACTAGACCAGCCCTATAAAAAATGCTTAAAGAGGCCGGGAGCGGTGGCTCACGCCTGTAATCCCAGCACTTTGGGAGGCCGAGGCGGGCAGATCACGAGGTCAGGAGATCGAGACCATCCTGGCTAACATGGTGAAACCCCGTCTCTACTAAAAATACAAAAAAAAAATTAGCCGGGCGAGGTGGCGGGCGCCTGTAGTCCCAGCTACATGGGAGGCTGAGGCAGGAGAATGGCGTGAATCCCAGGGGGCGGAGCCTGCAGTGAGCCGAGATCACGCCACGGCACTCCAGCCTGGGTGAAAGAGCGAGACTCCTCAAAAAAATAAAATTAAATTAAAAATGCTTAAAGAATAACATCTAGAAGAGAAAGGACAATATCTACCATAATGAAAATACACAAAAGTATAAAACTCACTGGTGGGGATACACAAATGAGAAATACACAAAAATCAACTCAAAATGGATTAAAGATTTAAACATAAACCTAAAACTATAAAACTACTTGACGAAAGCAGGGGAAATGCTTCAGGGCATTAGTCTAGGCATAGATTTTATGGCTGAGACTTTAAAAGCACAAGTAACAAAAATAAAAATAGACAAATGAGACTATGTTAAACTAAAAGGCTTCTATACAGCAAAGGAACAATCAACAGGGTGAAGAGACTACCTATAGAATGAGAAAATATTTGCTAACTGTTCATCCAACAAGTAATTAATATCTAGAATATACAAGGAACTCAACAACAAAGCAAACAAAAAACCACAAATAATCCAATGAAAAATGGGCAAGTGAGCTGAACAGACATTTCTCAAAGACATACAAATGGCCAACAGGTGTATGAAAAGATATTCAACATCACTAATCATCAGGGAATTGCAAGCTAATACCACAATGAGATATTATCTTACCCTAGTTAGAATGGCTATATCGGCAGGGCATGATGGCTCACGCCTGTAATCCCAGCACTTTGGGTGGCCGAGATGGGCGGATCACCTGAGGTCAGGAGTTCGAGGCCAGCCTGGCCAACATGGTGAAATCCTGTCTCTACTAAAAATGCAAAAATTAGCTGGGTGTGGTGGCACACACCTGTACTCCCAGCTACTTGGGAGGCTGAGGCAGGAGAATCGCTGGAACCCAGGAGATAGAGGTTGCAGTGAGCCAAGATCGTGCCACTGCACTCCAGCCTGGGTGACAGAGTGAGACTTGGTCTTGAGAAAAACAAACAAACAAACAAAAAACAAAACAAAACAAAAGAACAAATGGCTACATCAAAAAGACAAAAAAATAACAAATGCTGGCAAGGATGTGGAGAAAAGAGAACTCTTACCAGACTATTAGTAGGAAGATAAATTATTATAGACATTATAGAAAACAGTGTGGAATTTTTCAGAAAACCAAAAATAGAGCTACCATATGATCCAGCAATCCCACTACTGAGTATTTATCCAAAAGAAAGAAAATTGGCATATTAAAGGAATACCTGCATTCCCACATTTACTGCAGCACTATTCCCAATACTAAGATATGGAATCAACATAAATGTCCATTAACAGATGAATGAGTTAAGAAAGATTATATATCTAAGATAGATAAATAGGTGTGTGTGTGTGTGTGTGTGTGTGTGTGTGTGTGTATAATGGGATACTATTCAACCATAAAAAGAATGAAATCTTGTCATTCACAGAAACATGGATAAGCCTGGAAGACATTAAATTAGAGCACAATAAGAAGACATTATATTCAAGCAAAATTCTTGTAGCACAAGAATACCACATGTCCTCACTCATATGTGGGAGCTCATAAAAGTAGAAGGTAGAATTGTGGGCACTATAGAGGCTAGGAAGGGTATGGGGCGAGGAGGATAGGGAGAGGTTGGTTAAGGAATACAAAATTTCAGCTAGATGGGAGGAATGAGTTCTGGTGTTCTGCAGCAGCATAGAGTAAATATAGATAACCAATTTGTTGAATATTTTTAAAAAGCTAGAAGAGAGTATTTTGAATGTTCACAACACAAATGACAAATGTTTGAGGTAATAGATATGTTAATTACCGTGTTTTGATCACTCCACACATATACATATATCAAAATATCACTCTCTATCCCATACATATGCACAATTATATTGTGTCAACTAAAAATAAAAGGGAAAAATGAAGAAAAATGAACCTAATTAAAAATCAGGTCCACGTATATTGAGAAGATGGCGGCTGGAAGGGACAGTGGTGTAGAGAGCAAAATGTTCATCCAAACTGGAAGTACATAATGTTGAACATTCATTGTCAAGAACAGAAAAAGGCCTTGGAAGAAAAACCAGTGCCAGGCTTGAGTGAGAACGTTGCACAACCTTCTTCACCCTCAATGGCCTTCGGCTAGGATGTCCTTGGGAGAAGACTATTCTATGTCATCTCAGTGTGGGAAAAGATAACACTGTTCTGAAGTCACTTCTCTGTTTTCCTTCCTGGCAGCTCATCTAAGATTAAAAAAGAAATTCCTCAGTTCCTCCTAGGAATTAATAATTCTAACAATACCATACGATGTCCATGAGCTCTACTTTGCCATTGCTGGTTTTGCGAGAGCTGACATTCTTGAACACTTACTATATTCCAGGCACTGAGCTACGTGTTACATACGTTGTTTCATTTAATCTTCTTGACACCTTATGAGCCAATATTGTTGTTCTACCATGACATGAAGGAGTGAGGCTTAGAAAGGTTTAGTAAAGTTGCAGAGCATGGATGTGACGGAGCCATGCTGGGACCCAAGGAGTCTAACCCCCAAGCCCATGCTTACAACCATAATGCCAAGGACAGTCCTTGAGAGGCAGCACTGTAAACTATTTTTCATGCTGCCTTTGACACCACTCCCCACTTTCTTTCACTTGTGTCTCCTTTTTAAATCTTGCACTATTCATCAGAGGGAAACCATTTTTTTCCCCTTAGGAACAGGAACTATTTTGGGGGCACGAGAGTGCATATTAATACTTATGGAAAGACTATAGGAATATCCTACAGAGATGTCCTTCTTGTGCACTTGTTAAGAACTCATTCTGGGATGGAGTGGGAAATAGATGAGATGCCCCAAAGGTTCTTTAAGAATGTAATCCTCTGAGGTGGGAGGATCACTTGAACTTGGGAAGTCGAAGCTGCATGAGCCATGACGGCGCCACTACACTTCAGCTTGGGTGACAGAGGAAGACTCCATCTAAAAAAAGTCCTCCTATCAGAATGACAAGGAGCTTCAGAAAGAATTATTGTAGCTTGACTTGAACATGGAAATTTTCACTCTTTTTTCTCTCTGTTTGGTGTTCTTAATATGGAGTATGTATCCATCCATGCATAAAATATAAAGCACTGACAAACATTTTCTTTGCAAAATGTATAAAAAACAAAATCATGTATTTTTCTAGAGTATTTTGGCAAACAGTGATTACACAATCTCTCCGGCCCACCATCTATCATTCCTCAATTTATTACTGAGTAGTGGATTTTGAATGTTGCCAATTCTTTTTGGAATGAGTGCTTGATTTTTTTTTTTAATCACAAAGAAAACATTCTGCCACAGTCCCAAGGCACTACTGATGGACTTCACTATTTTAAGCCAGCCAAGTCCAAGGCACTTTCCAGGACTATTTATAGATTTTGCTCATCCTTCCATTTTCTTGCTGAGATAATCTCATGGTCCAACCTGATTGTCACATAATAAATCCTTCTTCAATTTAATTCTACTTGGCTGGGTGCAGTGGCTCATGCCTGTAACCCCAGAATTTTGGGAGGCCAAGGCAGGTGGGTCACCTGAGACCAGGAGTTCAAGACTAGCCTGGCCAATATAGTGAAACCCTGTCTCTACTGAAATTACAAAAATAAAAATAAAAAAAATTAGCTGGGCGTGGTGGTGCATGCCTGTAATCCCAGCTACTCGGGAGGCTGAGGTATGAGAATCACTTGACCCCAGGAGGTGGAGGTTACAGTGAGCTGAGATTATGCTGTTGTACTCCATCCTGGGCAACACAGTGAGACTCCATCTCAAAAAAAAATTTAATTCTACTCAACCAGGAATTTTACTGAATGTTCTATGATTTGGTGGTGTTTGGACAGTTCTAACATAAGGTGAGAATGTGCATTGTAAGACATAAATTAGAAAATGTATTTTTAATAAATATGACAATGGGTGAATATCCCTTAAAATATAGAATGCTCAATTAAATTAAGAAGAAAAACACTGGGACACCAACAGATTAAATAGGTAAAGGACATGGTAGGTAATTTATAACCCAAACGTACCACACAAACACAAGCAAAACAAATAGCCTGCAAACATAAAAAAAAAGTTGTAACTCACTAGTAATCAAAAATGTAAAATTAGAGTAACAGAACACAATTTTAACCTACACAAACAGCAAAGCCTAAAATAAACAAAATTGTGATTTTATAGCTAGCCAGCGAGTGGCGAGAAGGGCATTGACAAAAACTGCTGATAGGAGAATAAACAGCTACTTGGGCTGGTTCCTCTGTGTTGAGAAGAGAACTTTAACCTGCCTTTTGCCCAGCTGACAGAGCGAAGAGGATGTCTTCACAGCTACAGAGTATGTCCCCTCCAAACTCCCAACTGCGAATACTACCTTGCACTCTCTGGAATCCCATCCTCATCAATAAGGCAACGGGAGAAAGCACAATCATAAATCCCCACCAGAAGAACAAAGGCTGCATCTCTCTGTGCCTCCAGACACTGGAGATTTTACTCTGAAGGGAAATCATTCCACTTCAGAGCTCAGTAGTCAGAAAGCACCGTGTCATTCTCCGGAAGGTTGCCTTTACAAAATTGCCCTTTGATGGCATGTATTTGGCTTGCCCTGAGAAACATGGTAAGAAATTGCCCTAGTAACTTCCCTATTTGTTAATGAGACGGAGTTGAGAATGTCACCCATCACATCATGTGGTGTGTCCTCTTTAAGAGATCTCGGGATCAGGAAAATTATGCTTCATCTGAATACCTGCGAACCTATAAGTACAACCCTTAAAGCTAAGCATTTTTCTCTTTTTGCTTTGACTGCTAGGAAGCTCAGAAACAAATTTATGAATTACTTCAAGTGACTTTACGTGACCATATAGTAATTGTGTTGTTTGCTAATACGGGTTTTAATTCCTTGTTATAGTTAACGCTTCCCTTGCAGTCTGCAGTTATTCATTTCAGCCTTCGGTATTCATCCTGTTTTGGTGAACCACAGCAATGATGGAAGGGGGTGTAAATAAATGTAAGTTCACTAAAATGATCAGAAGAAACTCATAAGCTCCAATTGGATGTCAAAGGAGGCTTTTTGAAAGTTTGGAAATGAATTTTTGAAAAAGTTTGGAAATCCCAGATCAGATCTGGAAGCTCTTAACTGAGACTCTGTTCTTTTTCTAACATTCTGTGTCATTTTTAGGGCAAATAGCTTTTGGGGGATATAAAAAACTTAGGGCATATGGCTGGGCGCAGTGGCTCACGCCTGTAATCCCAGCACTTTGGGAGGCCAAGGGGGAGGATCACTTGAGGTCAGGAGTTCGAGACCAGCCTGGTTAACATGGCAAAACTCTGTCTCTATTAAAGATACAAAAATATTAGCTGGGTGTAGTGGTGCAGCCTGTGGTCCCAGCTACTCAGGAGGCTGAGGCAGGAGAATCACTTGAACCTGGGAGGCTGAGGTTGCAGTGAGTCAAGATTGCACCACTGCACTCCAGCTTGGGTGACAGAGTGAGACTCTATCTTAAAAAAAAAAAAAATAACCTAAGGCATCTCTAAACGTATATTTTAATTTCTGTATTAGTAATTGCTTATTTAAGTAGCAGCTTCCATCCATAAAGTACCTCTATTCCTTCTAGAAAATAATGATGGCAAACACTATTATTATATTATTGTTACACTTATGTTTTTACTTATTCAACAAATTTATCTCAAGCACCTACTGTGAGAGGCATGGCTTAAGACTCCGGGAAGCTGTTTAACAGCTTTGCAGGAGTTTGGGTCCCCTTGGCCTTGCAGGCTAGTGACCCTTCAGGCTAAGGCTATGTCTTACTCACCTTTGTATTTCAGGCACCCAGCAGTTTGGGGCACCTCAGAGGCATTCAATAAATGTTATCTTATAACTCTTGCCTTCTTTTTAAAAATCTTTATTTTTAATTGACAAATAATAATTGTAGGCTAGGTACGGTGGCCATGCCTGTAATCCCAGTGCTTTGAGAGGCTGAGGCAGGTGGATCACTTGAGCCCAGGAGTTTGTGACCAGCCTGGGCTACATGGTAAAACCCTGTCTCTACTAAAAATACAAAAATTATCTGGGCGTGGTAGCACTTGCATGTAGTCCCAGCTACTTGGGAGGCTGAGGTGGGAGGATTGAGTGACTCCGAGAAGTTGAGGCTGCAGTGAGCCATGATGGTGCCACTGAACTCCAGCCTGGGTGACAGAGTGAGACCCTGTCTCAAAAATAACTAAATAAATGAATGAATAAACATATACATTTATGGGGTATGAGGTGCTGTTTTGATACATGTATACACTGTGAAATGATTATATCAAGCTAATTAACATATCCATCACCTTACCTACTTATAATTTTTTATAGTGAGAATGTTTAAAATCTACTCTATTAGCAATTTTGACATACATAATACATTGTTATTAACTGGTCACCATGCTGTGCAATAGACTTTGAAAACTTATTCCTCCTGTCTAACTGAAACTTTGTACCATTTGACCAACATCTCCCCAATTCCCCCAGCCCCTGCCCAGCCCCTGATAATTACCATTCTACTCTCAACTTTTGTAAGTTTGACATTATTAGATTCCACATATAAGAATTTTGTAATTCCTGCCTTGTATTAGTCCGTTTTCATGCTGCTGATAAAGACATACCCAAGACTAGGCAATTTACAAAAGAAAGAGGTTTAATTGGACTTACAGTTCCACATGACTGGGGAAGCCTCACAATCATAGCAGAAGGCAAGGAAGAGCAAGTTCTGTCTTACATGGATGGCAGCAGACAAAGAGAGAATGAGGAAGATGCAAAAGCAGAAACTCCTGATAAAACCATCAGATCTCATGAGACTTATTCACTACCATGAGAACAGTATGGGGGAAACTGCCCCCATGATTCAATTGATCTCCCACCAGGTCCCTCCCACAACATGTGGGGATTATGAGAGTATAATTCAAGATGATATTTGGGTGGGGACACAGAACCAAACCATATCATTTCACCCCTGGCCTCTGCCAAATCTCATGTCCTCACATTTCAAAACCAATCATGCCTTCCCAACAGTCCCCCAAAGTCTTAACTCACTTCAGCATTAGCCAAAAAGTCCACAGTCCAAAGTCTCATCTGAGACAAGGCAAGTCTCATCTGAGACAAGGCAGGTCCCTTCTGCCTATGAGCCTGTAAAATCAAAAGCAAGTTAGTTATTTCCTAGATACAATGGGGGTACAGACATTGGGTAAATACAACTGTTCCAAATGGGAGAAACTGGCCAAAATGAAGGGACTACAGGCCTCATGCAAGTTGGAAATCCATCAGGGCAGTCAAATCTTAAAGCTCCAAAATGACCTCTTTTGACTCCATGTCTCACATCTAGGTCACGCTGATGCAAAACGTAGATTAGCATGGTCTTAGGCAGCTCTGTCCTTGTAGCTTTACAGGGTACAGCCTCCCTCCCAGCTGCTTTCACAGGCTGGTGTTAAGTGTCTGCAGCTTTTCCAGGCACACTGCAATCTGTCAGTGGATCTACCATTCTGGGGTCTAGAGTATGGTGGCCCTCTTCTCACAGCTCCACTAGGCAGTGCCCCAGTAGGGCCTCTGTGTGGGGGCTCTGACCCCACATTTCCCTTCCACACTGCCCTAGCAGAGGTTTTCCATGAGAGCCCCGCCTCTGCAGCAAACTTCTGCCTGGGCATCCAGATGTTTCCATACATCTTCTGAAATCTGGGTGGAGGGTCCCAAATCTCCAGTTCTTGACTCCTGTGCACCCACAGGCTCAACACCACATGGAAGTTGCCAAGGCTTGGGGCTTGCACCCTCTGAAGCCATGGCCCAAGCTCTACACTGACTTTTTTTTTTTCTGAGACAGAGTCTCGCTCTGTTGCCCAGGCTGGAGTGCAATGGCGCGATCACGACTCATTGTAACCTCTGCCTCCTTGGTTCAAGTGATTCTCCTGCCTCAGCCTCATGAGTAGCTGGGATTACAGGTGCATGCCACCATACCCAGCTAATTTTTGCATTTTTAGTAGAGACAAGGTTTCACCATGTTGGTCAGGCTGGTCTTGAACTCCTGACCTCATGATCTGCCCACCTCAGCCTCCCAAAGTGCTGGGATTACAGGCATGAGCCACTACACCTGGACTACATTGGCTTTTTAAAGCCACAGCTGGAGTGGCTGTGATGTGGGACACAAAGCTCCTAGGCTGCACACAGCTTGGGGACCCTGGGCCTGGCCCACAAAACCATTTTTTCCTCCTAGGCCTCTGGGCCTGTGATGGGAGGGGCTGCCGTGAAGACCTCTGACATGCCCTGGAGACATTTTCTCCATTGTCTTGGGGATTAATGTTAGGCTCCTTGTTACTTATGCAAATTTATGCAGCTGGCTTGAATTTCATCTTAGAAAATAGGATTTGCTTTTGTTATCACATAGTCAGGCTGCAAATTTTCCAAACTTTTATACCGTTTCCCTTTTAAAACTGAATGCCTTTAACAGCACCCAAGTCACCTCTTGAATGCTTTGCTGCTTAGAAGTTTTTTCTGCCAGATACCCTAAAGCATCTCTCTCAAGTTCAAAGTTCCACACATCTCTAGGGCAGGGGCAAAATGCTGCAAGTCTCTTTGCTAAAACATAACAAGAGTCACCTTTGCTCCAGTTCCCAACAAGTTCCTCATCTCCATCTGAGACCACCTTAGCCTGGACCTTATTGTTCATATAACCATCAGCATTTTTGTTAAAGCCATTTAACAATTCTCTAGGAAGTTCCAAACTTTCCCACGTCTTCCTGTCTTCTTCTGAGCCCTCCAAACTGTTCCAAACTCTGCCTGTTACCCAGTTCCAAAGTCTTTTCCACATTTTCAGGTATCTTTTCAGCAACACCCCACTCTACTGGTACCAATTCACTGTATTAGTCCATTTTCATGCTGCTGATAAAGTCATACCTGAGACTGGGCAATTTAAAAAAGAAAGAGATTTAATTGGACTTACAGTTCCATGTGACTGGGGAAGCCTCACAATCATGGTGGAAAGCAAGGAGGAGCAAGTCCTGTCTTACAAGGATGGCAGCAGGCAAAGAGAGAATGAGGAAGATACAAAAGCAGAAACTCCTGTTAAAACCATCAGATCTGGTGAGACTTATTCACTTCCATGAGAACAGTATGGGGGAACCAACCCCGTGATTCAATTATCTCCATTGGGGTCTCTCCCACAACACATAGGAATTATGGGAGTACAATTCAAAATGAGATTTGGGTGGGGACACAGAGCCAAACCATATCATGCCTTCTGGCATCTCCCATTACATTGCTGATTGATTTAGTTAGTGCCATATATTCATTTATTGTTTGCTAGTTGTTTTATGCGTGTTAGCACAGCCTCCTGGGTAGACAATAAGCTATTTGAGGACAGGAATCATACTACATCTACCTAGATGTCTATGTTTCTATCCAGCTGTCAAGTGCTAGTATCTGTCTATTCACCTGCCTACCTATATATCTATCACTGCGCTAGCAGGGGAACCACAAAATGTTACTGAGTGCTTTGTAAATATCTAACTCAGAATTATTAATAAACTTATTAGACTCCATGAATAAATTAATTGCTACATCCAGTTTGTCACTACTAATGGTCATTAGCTCGTAACACTTCTGCGCTCACATATAATGAAGCAACAGTAATGTTTTGCATTTTATTCCATGGAAGTCTCTGTCATTATTGCTTGTCTTATGTAGTAGCTGCAGAGGGCCAGGACCATTTAACTTTCCTTTCCCCTCCCAGTGTGCACTTAACAAATGATTTTGGTGGCAGGTTACAAAAGTAAAGATGTTTCTAATTAGCCTTGCTTCTGGTGTCTGAAAAATACCCAGCTATAGCACCCAAAATCACACACCATCTGCAGAGCTCAGTAGAGACCAATGTTCACACAGTGCAGTTAGGAGCTACACTCAGAATCGATGGCCAACAATTGGATACACGTTCTCAATTCCAAAATTTCTGGAAACTATAGCCATGTAAGAGCTCCCATACAGATAAGTATTAAAATCATTGCATAGCTGTGTGCAGTGGTACGCGCCTGTAGTCCCAGCTACTCAGGAAGCTAAGGCAAGAGGATCCTTTGAGCCCAGGAGTTCAAGGCCGGCCTGGGCAACATAGAAGACCTTGTCTCTAAATATGAATAAATACATACATAAGTTTAACAAAATGCCATAGGAGATAAAAATACTGTCAGTTACCACAGTGCAAACAAGGCACAGCACGTTAAGTCAGCATTGTGATTTTGTACCATCCTGAATCACTGTCTTTCTGGATACATTCACTTACTCCAACTGCCTAACCAGTCCTTGCCCCTCCTCCCATCTTTTTCCTCACTTCCACAGTCCTATGTCCCAGTGGATACATGGTAGATTAGATAGAAACATGACACCAACCCCACCTCCCTTGTTTTTCCCTTTATGAGAATATGCTGGCGGAGAGGTTGAACTACTAACCAATTGTGTAGAGACTGTTCAGCTCTTTTCAGATGTGCCCTCCTGCCCCCAACCGGTGCAGGAAAGGAAAGAGCTGGCCTGGGCCTGTGTGGGCACTCCTCAGGTCCCTGTCCCTGAGTCAGGAGACACTGGCTATTTTGGGAGAGGGCTGCTCCTCCAAGCAGAGGCCCTGAGATCATGGAGTCCTGAGATTGAGAAGGTTCAGGACTGAGCTGCAGGGTGGGCTCTCGAGTGCCCAGAGGAAGCAGGAAGCCCCCATAATCGCCTCTCCCACAGCCATTCGTCCATGACTCAGCCGCAGATACGCATTGAGGGCCGACTGATGACACATGCCACCCTAAGCCCTTGGGACACAACAATAGACACAGCAGAAATCCCTGCTTGCAGAATGATTCAACTCTGGTGGAAAGACAAACAAACAAAAAAAGCGATGTTTCAGGGGACACCTGGGGAATCATGACCGATTCATTGCAGTGCCCCAGCTGAAAGCCTAGGGAGTTCCTGTGGACACAATTGGTGCTCAATAAGTTTTTGTTGAATTGCAGAAAAAATTCTATAGAGGAAGATATAACAAAAAAATGAAATAATTAGATAATATAGGCAGTGTTGGGCTATGGGAAAAGCTAAAGAGAAAAAGCAAGGATGGGCATTAGGGGTGTGGGGGTGCAGAGATGGAGGTGCAGTCTCCAGGCAGCCAGAGTACTCCTTAGCTTCTGGAGTGAGAAGGAGATGGCATGAGCTGGGAACACCAGGACACTTAAAACCTAACCTGCAAACTCACTGCCCAAGCCAAGGGACCACTCTAGTGACCTCATCTTAACCAATTACATCTGCAAAGACCCTATTTCCAAGTAAGGTCACATCCACAGGGGGATGGGATCAGGACTTGAACACACATTTTGGGGGACATAGTTCAACTCCTAAGAGGGGGCATCTGCCAGGAATGCAGGCAGTGATTTCCTTTCCAGAGTAGCCCAGGCAGGGGCACCCAGCGGGGAGGGGGAGGAGGACTGAGCCAAGCTGGGCACAGCACTCCCAACTTGCTGTAAAGGATGCCTCCCTTCCTCTCACCCCGGCATGGAAGGGCGCCTCCAAGCGCAGCTGGGCTGGAGCCAGGAGGCTGCGGGCAGGGCCAGGCCATAAGCCCAGGGCTGAAAGTGGTGCCACTGCAGGCCTCGTCCCTCCCAGGAGAGCCGGCACTGGGCCTCTGCCCCTTGGATGGCACCAGAAGAGCCTAGGGGACAGGATGGAGGGCTCAAGGGAAAGGCGGGGTGGGGAAAGGGTGAAGCAAACTCCTAAGGATCCCACAGCCTCATAGGAGGGAGAAGCCAAGAGCCCAACCATCCCCCTCCCTTAATTAGAGTGACACAGAGGACCAGCATGCCCCCATCCAAGGCCCTGGAGAGACAAAGCTACCAGAGTCAGTGACTGCCTCACAGAGAACAACTTTTGATGGCCATCCCTGGGTAGGGCTGAGCGGGTGAGGGCAGGTAGACAGTGGTTCTGAACTCAAGAGGTGGCAGGTGTTGGAAATGACTGTGCCACCCTTTCCAGATTGACTGCGGGCTGAACTGGGAACACTGTGACACTTCAAATGTAACCTGAAGCCTGCTGTCCCTGCGACCTAGTCACATACGGCTGCACTTAAAATCTAGCCTGAAAGCTTGCTGTCCACATGATCCAGTCACATACGGCTGTGGGACTGAGACACCACAGACTGCCCGCTGGCGAGCCCAATCTCAAAACCTGTGCCATGGCCCCACCCCACCTCTCAGCCTGGGGAGGGCAGGCAGAGGAAGCAAAAGAGCCCCTCATGCCCTCAGTCTGCCCAAGACCCCTCAGGATCATCACCTAGAGAGGGAAATGCCACCACGCCCTGTCCCCATGCACCAGGGCAGCAGGTCCTGGGTTCAGATCCTGCCTGGCTCCAGACTCACAGACTTTGTGGCCCTGAGCAGCTCACCCAAGTGTGCAACATTTCAGTCCCTCCTCGGTAGAAGGGGACACCGACAGCCCCTGCCTCCCCCCACCCCCCAATCCCAGCACAGGGATCACATGTCCGTCCCAGGAAGGACTTAGCACAGCCACTGTCAGTGAAGTGAGCTACTGTTGTTAACAATTTTAAAAGTTTTAATCTAAGAGCCTCATAAGAATCGCCAGTGGTGGTTGTTTTTTGTTTTTTGAGATGGAGTCTCACTCTGTCACCCAGGCTGGAGTGTAGTGGCTAGAGCTGTGTGCCAGAGCATCTGCTCACTGTCCACCCAGGGCCCTGCTAGCACCACCCCAGGCCTTGGCTTTGTACTCAACAGAAAGCAAAACCATTTCAGTAGTAGCAGAAGCATGCTGCATGGGTGGTAATGAAGGAAGGGACAGTGTTAATGGAAATCAAATGTGCCAAGTGCAGTGGCTCACACCTGTAATCCCAGCACTTTGGGAGGCCAACGTGGGAGGACTGCTTGAGCTCAGGAGGCCGAGATCAGCCTGGGCAACATAGAAAGACTGTGTATACAAAACCTTAACATTAGCCAGGCATGGTGGTACACACCTGTAGCCTCAGCTATGCCAGGGGCCAAGGCAGGAGGATCACTTGAGTCTGGGGAGGCCGAGGCTACAGTGAGCTATGGTTACACCACTGCACTCCAGCCTGGGCAACAGAGTGAGATCCCATCTCAAAAAAATAAAAATAAGAAAATCAAATGCAAAGAAAAGTCAAATGAAAATGATTGAGGAGAAAGAAAGAAAATAATTCTCTTCTGTTATCTTTCTTGAAGATAATCTAGAAAGAAACCAGGCAGGAAAAATGAAACTTTGTGACATTAATATATCCACTGAATGTTTTTAAGAGGATATTGCTACAGAAAAGGTCTATAGAGGCCAGAAGTGGTGGCTCACACCTGTAATCCCAGAACTTTTGGAGGCCGAGACGGGCGGATCACTTGAGGTCAGGAGTTCGAGACCAGCCTGGCCAACATGGCGAAACCCCATCTCTACTAAAAATACAAAAATTAGCCAGGCGTGGTGGCGCACATCTGTAATCCCAGCTACTCGGGAGGCTGAGGCACAAGAATTGCTTAAATCTGGGAGGTAGAGGCTGCAGTGAGCCAAGGTCACACAATTGCACTCCAGCCTGGGCAACAGAGCAAGACTCTATCTCAAAAAAAAAAAAAAAAAAAACAAAACCTGGGCACGGTGGCTCACAGCCTGTAATCCCAGCACTTTAGGGGGCTGAGGTGGGTGGATCACGAGGTCAGGAGATCGAGACCAGCCTGGTCAACATGGCAAAACCCCGTCTCTACTAAAAATGCAAAAATTAGCCAGGCATGGTGGCATGTGTCTGTAATTCCAGCTACTCGGGAGGCTGAGGCAGGAGAATCGCTTGAACCAGGGAGTCAGAGGCTGCATTGAGCCGAGATCGCACCACTGCACTCCAGCCTGGTGACAGAGTGAGGCTCCATCTAAAAAAAATAAAGGCCAGAGCAGTGGTGGCTCACGCTTGTAATCCAAGCACTTTGGGAGGCTGAGGTGGGCAGATCACAAAGTCAGGAGATCAAGACCAATCTGGCCAACATAGTGAAACCCCGTCTCTACTAAAAATACAAAAAATTAGCCAGGTGTGGTGGCGCATGCCTGTAATCCCAGCTACTCAAGAGGCTGAGGCAGGAGAATGGCGTGAACCCGGGAGGTGGAGCTTGCAGTGAGCCGAGATTGCGCCACTGCACTTCAGCCTGGGTGACAAAGTGAGACTCCTGTCTCAAAAAAAAAAAAAAAAAAAAAAAGAGAGAGAGAGAGAAACAAAGAAAAAAAGTCCTATAGATAATCCAAAAGAGAAAATAATTGTGTTTACAGCAACCACAACATTAATCAGTGGAAACTTGCTTTTAGTTCCTTATTTTGGGTGCTATTATGTCTTTTTTGTTTTTAATAAATGGTTCTAATGATTATATTCATTACTGTATTTATTGTTACCTTCCTACTCCTTCTGGAAGTAAATGAAATTACCTTTTCCTGAACTTTGATCTTCTTAAAAGCACAGAATTTTTCTAGGAGGTAGCTATTTATTTTAGGGGTAGAGTTGTCATATGTTTAACAAAAATATTTGGTATACATTATACGAAGTCGTCAACCTACTAGATTTTTTAAATGGCATTTCATTATTTGTTTCTTAGTCAAAAGCGCAAACACCAGAGTGCCTGATTCCAAGCCAGACCTACCTGACCATTCAATGTGGAGAGTCATCAGTCTCCCTTTCTTTGTGTCCAGAGGGTTCTGGAACCTTCATGCAAATAGGCCACCTAGTGGCTAGTTAAAATAGGTCATCTAGTGGTCACTCCAAAACCAAATGGTGAGAGTGGTTCTTTTCTGCCCGACTGTTGAAGAGAAGTAAGTGTTTCACCTGCCGGGCACATCGTAAGATAATGGGGAAGACTGAAGGAGGACACTGTCTGCAGGCATCTCTAGGGAAGGTCCATAGGTGTGTGTTTGCTTCTTTTACTTGCCTTTATTTCACAAAGGATGGGAAGTGGCTAATACAAATAAATTAAGTGAAAATGTGGATAGAGATAAAAGTGAAAAGCAGACAGGCATAGGTAGAACAGGAGACGAAGGCCGTGGGGAAAATATAGGAGTAAATACACAGACCATTGCACCAGCTGCTGGGCTCTAAGCTTCCTAGAGTGAAAGCAAAGCAAAAAACACAGCGGTGCTGGTGACTTGCATCACTATGAACCCAGTCATTCCTGACCAGGAGACATTGTAGGAATAGGGAGGAGACACACACAACTTCAGTCGGAATAGAATTTCTACGATGGATCTTCCTAGAGATGTAATGAACAAAGGCTTCAAAATCAACTTTACAATAAGTGCAACTCTGGAGTCATCAGATGGTGTTTCTTTTTCTTCTTTTCTTTTTTTTTTTTTTTGAGCAGCAGCAAGATTTATTATGAAGAGTGAAAGAACAAAGCTTTCACAGCATGGAAGGGGACCTGAGTGGGTTGCCTGAGATGGTGTTTCTTATGACTCTTTTTTTTTTTTTTGAAGACGGAATCTCATACTGTTGCTGAGGCTGGAGTGCAGTGGCGCAATCCCAGCTCACTGCAACTTCCATCTCCTGGGTTCAAGCGATTCTACTGCCTCAGCCTCCCAAATAGGTGGGATTACAGGTGCCCACCACCACGCCCATCTAATTTTGTATTTTTAGTAGAGACAGGGTTTCACAATGTTACCCAACCTCAGATGATCCACCAGCCTCGGCCTCCCAAAGTGTTAGGATTTGGGATTATAGGCGTGAGCCACTGTGCCCAGACTTTTTTTTTTTTTTTTTTTTTGAGATGGAGTCTCGCTCTGTCACCCAGGCTGGAGTGCATTGGCATGATCTCGGCTCACTGCAACCTCTGTGATTTTTCCGCCTCAACTTCCCAGGTAGCTGGGATTACAAGAGTGAGTCACCATGTCTGGCTAATTTTTGTATTTTCAGTACAGACGGGGTTTTACTGTGTTGGCCAGGCTGGTCTCAAACTCCTGACCTCAGGTGATCCACCTGCCTCCACCTCCCAAAGTGCTGGGATTATAGGCGTGAGCCACCGTGCCCAGCCTCTTATGACTCTTTTAAACATTTTTATTGGAATATAATTCACATATCATGAAATTCACCCATTTAAAATGTATAATTCAGTGGCTTTTAGCATATTCACAGAATTGTGTAACCATTACCACAGCTTAACTTTAGAACACTTTATCATCCCTAGGAAAAAGCACGTACCGATTAGCAGTCATTCCCTACTCCCTGACCACACACATTTCTGTCTCTATAGATTTGTTCATTCTGGAAATTTCATATAAATGGAATCATACCATATGTGGTCTTTTGTCACTGGCTTTCACTTAGCACAGTGTTTTCAATCCGTGTTTTAGCATGTGTATACTTCATTTCTTTTTATTGCCAAATAATATTCTAACATATGGATTTATCTTATGTTTCCTTTAAAATTACACCGAGAATACACTTCTAGGGGGGTCGGGGTGGGTAGACTTTCTGGTAATCCAGATGGGTCCCATGGAGTTAACAGAATATCTAAGAGATGAGATGTACAACAAATTCTTCAATTATGTTCCTAAACTTTTCCAGGGGAATATTTAATCAAAATTGAGTGGAGAGCAGCCCAGTGTATACTGACTAAAGGCTTGGACAAGCAAGACACATGCTTAGCCAGACTGAAGGTTGACTCACAAACGTCAAAAATTAACTGATCGGTTGAGATGAAGAAAGAACCTTTTGTGAAAATTAAGAACCCTAATGAAGATTTATACTTAGAAAGACAACCATTCCATCTGTGCATGAAGGTAGGTCATGGGAGCCCTGGCAGGTTGAGACAGGGATTTACTTAGAAAACGGTTCTGAGGACCAGGCATGGTGGCTCACGCCTGTAATCCCAGCACTTTGGGAGGCTGAGGCAGGCGGATCACGAGGTCAGGAGTTCCAGACCAGTCTGACTAACATGGTGAAACCCTGTCTCTACTAAAAATACAAAAAATTAGCCAGGCGTGGTGGCGTGCTTCTGTAGTCCCAGCTACTCCGGAGGCTGAAGCAGGAGAATCGCGTGAACCCAGGAGGCGGAGGTTGCAGTGAGCCAAGATCATGCCACTGTGCTCCAGCCTGAAGACAGAGCAAAACTCATCTCAAAAACAAACAAACAAACAAACAAACAAAAAACAAAACAAACAAAAAACCAACACACACACATACACACAAACAAACTGTTCTGAGTCTTCCATGGCTTGTGTATGAAAAATAAATTTGCTCAGCTTAAAGCCCCGCTCAGATGACTCTGATCTTGAAGACTTTCAGAGCAGCAGTCAGCAGTTGCCTACCATTATCACAGAAAAACATTAATGCACCCATGAAAAGCTGGAATTTGAGAATGTAACTTCTAAATCAACCCACTAAAATGAATAGGTTGCAAATGAACCTCTCAGTGAATACATTAGTTTACTTACTGGATGTAGACTAACTAAATCTGGGCAAATTACCTGCCAAAATAAGCCGAGAAAGCTATTCAAAGCAAAATGGGGCCAGCTCACTCCTGTAATCCCGGCACTTTGTGAGGCCGAGGCGGGTGGATCACGAGGTCAGGAGATCGAGACCATCCTGGCTAACATGGTGAAACCCTGTCTCTACTAAAAATACAAAAAATTAGCCGGGCGTGGTGGCAGGCACCTGTAGTCCCAGCTACTGGGGAGGCCGAGTCAGGAGAATCGCTTGAACCTGGGAGGTGGAGGTTGCAATGTGCTGAGATCACACCACTGTATTCCAGTGTGGGCGACAGAGCAAGACTCCATCTCAAAAAAAAAAAAAAAAGCAAAATGGGAATTTGGGGACCTTGTTTAGATTGTAATATAGTTACGCCCTTTCTGTGATCCTTCTTTAGATGGGTACTCCAGACTTTAGAGAAGAGACTGCTGTCTTCTCACCTTAACTCTTATCACAGAAGTCCTAACTATGAGTCATCCCTATGAGTTGGACTGATGATATAGGGTGATTTAGAAGAATAAGATAATTTGAGGATCTCTTAATTTCTTTTAAGGCTTTATGTTATCCAAGGATCCTTCGAATTTTCATACTGAGCACACAATAGATCTAATAATCATGGCTACTATTAGTAAGTACTTATGTGTGCTGTGTGGTGTTCTACCGGATTGTTTCACTCCATCTTCACAGCATCCCTATTCCTCCACTCATTCATTTCTTCCATTCAGCAAATACTAGGCACCCACGCTGTGTCAGGCCTGGGCTAGCACTGCGAATAACATGAACAACAAAATCGGCCAGGTTGCCACTCTCATGGGGCTTACAGTGGCAGGACAGGAGGGTGGAAGACAAACATCAAACAAACTAACACACATGTCATTTCCAACTGTGACAAACGCGGTGAAAGAAAAGCACAAGGTGCTGTCACAGAGTAGGATAATGAGAGTAATGCAGACCTGGGGAAGAGGGCAAGCCCTTCTGAGGAGACTACACTTAACTGAAACCTGGAGGTTGAATGGGGCTTTGCATGCACTGACTCTGCCTGAAAAGAAAAGCATCATAGGCTATATTTGAAACTGAAACAGGTCCAATTTTCCAACAAGCTGGATGCCCATAGAACTGAAGCTTGAGAAACTTACATTTGCACAAGACACACCTGCTGCCTGTTGACCAACTCTTCCTTACTACTCCCTAATTCCTGTTTTCCTACAAGTAGCTACAATGAGAGGCTAGACCCCCCTCCCCCAACCCATTCAATCACCTCATAGCTGTTAACCAACTCCTCCTTCTTGCCCTGTCTGTTTTTCTTCCTGGCTGTATAAACCCCTGACGTTAGTTGGGAGGGAGGGATGGATTTGAGGTTTGGCTCTAGATTCTACAGCTGGTATCATCCATAATACATTAGAGCCTTCTTCCCTGGCAATACTTTTTGTCTCAGTATTAGCAAGGCGACCTAGACTGAACCCCTGGTGTTTAGTAACAAACTCACACATGGAATATATTTTTAGATGATTAGAAAGGGATAATTACCACTCTATGCACCTGTGCTAAGCATTTTTTTTTTTTTTTAAAGAGACAGGATTGCCGCTCTGTAGCCCAGGCTGGAGTGCGGTGGTACAATCATAGTTCATTGCAGCCTGCTCCAACTCCTGGACTCAAGAGGTCCTCCCACCTTAGCATCCCAAGTAGCTAGGACTACAGGCGTGCACCACCACACCCATCTAATTTTTAAAATTTTTTCTGGAGATGGAGATCTCATTGTGTTCCCCCGGCTGGTCTCAAACTCCCTGGCTCAAGCAATCCCCCTGCCTCGGCCTTCCAAAGTGAGCCACTGCACTGGGCCACTATAAGCATCTTACATATACCATTTCACCAAACACGAAAACGGCAAGGTTGATATTAACACTACTGGCACTACTTTCACAACCACAGACTTGGATGTGAAGAAATGTCCCTTCATAATTTCTCCAGAATTAAAAATAACTCCATTTCCCAGGTCGTGAGGTCGAAAATATTCAGTCCTACCAATTCAGAACTCAGTTTCTCAGGAGTCCCTTCCTCCGACGCTTCCCCGTCTCCCTGGAGGTGATGGCAGCCCCCTGGGGAGGGCGGGTGGTTTCTGCTCCTGCCACAGGGAAGGAGCACCCGGTCCTCTGGCTTCCTCTGCTGGCTTCTGTGAAATCTGTTTCTTGTTGGTCCTCACAGTCAGGCATTGCCTCCTTGCTGAGATCCTACATCCTGGCATGGGCCCCTGCTCGCGTGGCGCTCCCCTCCTGCATCGTTGGTCCCCCAGAGCTGATACGGTCCCCTTGGGGCAAGCTAGTTCTGGGCCCTGAGAGCCACACCTCACTTTTCCCACACTCTGTCTCCAGGCCGCCGGCCCCAGGTGACTTGCCAGCTACCGTCAGCTGGGTTCAGTCAGTGGGATGACCTGCGGGGAGGTGGGGGCAGGAGGAATGGGGGAGTCAGCTGATGTCATCCATTCTCACCCAGTCTCTTGGCTTCTCAGGCAGCACCTGCAGGACCTCCACAGCCTCCGCTGCACCCTCCTCCCTCCCAGCCCTCCTAAGGGGCCATGGGGATTTCGGGTGTTACTAAGCTCTGGGGCCTGTCTCATTCCCTGTGCAGCCTTTTGGCTCTTCCATCATCTGTAGAACTGAAATAGTGCATCCAATTCCCTAAAGTGGGTTATGTTTTCCTGATGCGAAGCTGCCTGATAGAAAGTCGCAGGACACTTAGCAGCTCCTGCCCTCGGCCCACCCCCCCGCCACGCCTCGCCATTCCTGTTTGTTGTGGGGTCTCACTCACCCCCTGGGAAGCCCCCAGTAGCCTTTCTGCCTCGGGGTCCCTCCAGGCTTCTTTTCTACAGCTCCTTGGAGACCCTGGGCCTTCCAGCCCTGGCCTCACACCAGCCTGGCTGCTTGATCACGTATCTCTTCTTGGATGGAAAATGGCTCCTTTATCATCGTGCATTTTTCTACCCATGATTTCCCTCATAAACTGGGCAGCATCCAGGAGCCTCTGCTGGGGATATGCCATGCCAAGTTTTCAGAATTGTGAAAAACATGAACTAAGACTTCTCTCAAGAGTCAGCTTTGCAAATCAAAAGCACTTTGGCTTTCATACAGTTGCCTCTGTTCTGTCTTCCAAAATCCTACACAGATTAAGCTCAGAAGCCAAGAATTTGACTTTCTGGTAGAGGCTATAGCCTACCATCCCCCTGGGACAGTTAATATTCCTGATTATGGTGGATAAAGAGCTGTGATAGGAGGAGCAGGAACCTCAGCTTTAAAATCTCCAAAATGGCCAGGCGCGGTGGCTCACATCTGTAATTCCATCACTTTTGGAGGCCAAGGCAGGTGGATCACCTGAGGTCAGGAGTTCGAGACAAGCCTGGCCAACATGGTGAAACCCCACCTCTACTAAAAACTAAAAAAAATAATAATAATAAAAATAAAATCTCCAAAATGTATCCCGTTACCTTATTATTGCCATTTTACAAATAAAGAAATAGAGAAAAGTTTTTCTTCTCTTGACAACTGACTACTGGCAAATCAACAACCATTTTAATATTTGAGCAAATTGTATCCCAATTCCTGTCTTGATAAAGACAGTTGGGCATTCAAGAAAATTCCTGGCCAATGGCAATGAAATTGAGAAGAGACCGCCCGGGGCCTTCTCAGATACAAATCTCATGTATTAGCATTATGTGAAGATCCACTGATATATTCCTTCTCTCATGTGCTGTTTACTGTAGGCTTCCCCTACCCCATCTGGGCAGCCAGGCAGGAGAGCAGCCATGGGATAATAAAATGGATTATTCCATATTGAACGCCTTTTTGGACAATTGTTGTATGGTGGCCTTGAAATGTACTTTCTCGTTTAGATGTGGTGAGCAATGGGTGAACCAGAGAAACAAAGAAATCAGTTATTGGCTTTTAAGCTAAAAATAAAACAGGAAAGATTTGCAAGTCTGTCCTATTCCACAAAACTGCTTTCCCTCCTCCTCTCCTCCAGGCCTCTTGGCTTCTCAGGCAGCACCTGCAGCACCTGCACTTCAGGTGGAGGCAAAAGGAGCCAGGAGAGAGGAAAACTTGGGTTTTCGTCTGTTGCTGGATCCCTGGCGTTGGGCAGGGAAGGAGTGAGAATGAAGACAGGTGCCTCCAGACGTCGGAATAACGATGGGAACCAGTTTAAAGGGGAGGTGAGAGACTGAAGTGTGGATTGGTAAGTGAACGAAAACAACAAAGAGAATGCTAGAGGGAAATTGCAAAGCTACATATAGACTGATTAGTGTCCTAAATAAAACCACAGGTTTTGGTGTTATCCTCTCCTATGAGCAAGAACTATTTTCATTGTTATTGGACAACAAGTATTTGCATCTTATCAGTTTTCAAAAAGTGAACACCTAACTTTACAGGATTGTAAAATGTTTGACTTCTAATCAGTAGAAACTAATAAGCCAATCAAAGTTACATTGGCTTAAAATAAAACGACTCCAGGTGAGCTCGTTAGTATGACAATGAAAGTCATGTGGGTTGGGCGCAATGGCTCACACCTGCAATTCTAGCACTTTGGGAGGCTGAAGTGCGAGGATTGCTTGAGGCCAGGAGTTTGAGTCCAGGGGTTCAAGGACAGCCTGGGCAACACAGACCTCATCTCTACAAAAAAAAAAAAAACCTAAAAAATTAGATGGGCATTGTAGCATACATCTGTGGTCCCAGCTACCTGGGAGGCTGAAATGGGAGGATTGCTTGAGCCCAAGAGTTTGAGGCTGCAGTGAGCTACAGTTGTGCCCCACTGCATTTCAGCCTGGGTAACAAGGCAAGAACCTGTCTCCAAAAAAAAAAAAAAAAAAGTAATGTGGCTTGTTTTTGCCTGACATCCACATTTTGGATAATTTTTTTCTTAATAGATTCTCATGTAGAGTGTACCTGTCACCTGGTTGGTCTTTCTAGAACTCAGGTAGTTGACATGGCAGCCTCACCAGGGTCCCTCATGTGACATTCACAGAGAGGCTACAAGAGGTATCCAGAGTGAGCTGTAGGGGTGTGCAGGAAGCCAGACAGCCCTTCCACCTGCCACAGGAAATGATGGGGGATGGGGGGGCGGCAGTGGGGAGGAGGGGAAGAAAGAGAGAATATGAGGGACCTGAAGCACCTTTGGGGGCCTTTCAGCTGAGATAAGGGCAGCCTGTGGCAGAGATTGGGTGGCCCGTCCCCACAGAGATCACAGAGGAAGCCCCTCCCTCCCAGCCCACATACAGGTGGGAGCGTATGAAGGCCACCCAGGTAAGTCACACCCCAAAGGCTGCTGGCTTAGAATCAGGACAGAGAGAAGTCCAAACTGACCCCCCACCCCCTCACCCCTCTCCCCCAACTTCATGCCCTTTGCATCTGCCTCTCAGAGCTTAGCCTCTGTCTTAGGGTAGGGAGGAGGGTGGACACCAAAGGGAAACAGCCCTGAATGTGCAGCGTTTATCTGGTATTACCTAAATTATGGGTTCTGCATTGGGCAGAATGGGAGCTTGCAGCAAGGAATTAAATTGAGTTAAAGGAACTTACATGCCCACATCTGAGCTCATGGTTTGTGAATTCATTTTGACTGTATTTATCACCCTTTAAATCTCTAGAGTGAAGCTTTGTGGAGGTTCTCAGACTGGCCACTAGAACAAGCAGTGAGGCAAATTTCAGAATGTGCTTCCCATGGTAGAAATCTGGTGAGCAGCATCATGGAAGCTTGGATTCTGACTACCCGCTGGAGCTTTGCAGCTCCAATTTTTATAGAGCCGGACTTCCTAAGTGCCAGGACCCTAGGTCCTCAGATAGAACTGATTGAAATCTTATATTAAATATAAGTACTTTGGCTGGGCATGATGACTTGAGCCCATAATCCCAGCTCCTTGGCAGGCTGAGGCAGGAGGATTGTTTGAGGCCAGGAGTTTGAGACCAGCCTGGGCAACATAGCAAGATACCATTTCTAAATTTTTTTCAAAATTAATAGGGAGCAGTGGTGGGTGCCAGTAGTTCCAACTACTAAGCAGGCTGAGGCAGGGAGATCACTTGAGCCCAGGAGTTGAAGACTGCAAGTGAGCTATGATCATGCCCCTGCACTCCAGCCTGGGCAACAGATTGAGACCCTGTCTCTAATAAAATAAGTGAATAAATACTTTGAAGGCTTTTTTCATGCTAGGAGTGTCCCACTCTGCCTTCTGATGGGCTCCACTTGTTTCCCGCCTGCTTGCACTGATTAGGCATGATGAGCGTGCTTTATGCTGCAGAGGGCCTTCCTTCCCTTACTGCCAAAGAAGAGAGACACCACCTGTGAAGTGTATGCAATTTCACCCGCCAGACAGTTAAACCTCTTTTCTGCTCCACCCAAAAAAATAGCTGAAGGGAAGACGGCCAGGATCGAGGGTGCCCCTTTCAGGAGGCAGCGTCAGACTTCATCAGATCCTGAAGACATTGTGTCCACAGGTCTGGGTGTGGCTAACCATGGACCAGCCTCCAAGGCTTCTCATAAATCCCTGTCAAACTCCTCACGTTGACATTGAACCCAGGGAAATTACTAGAGCAAACAGTCTCCAAACTATTTCAATCCTGTTTCCTTATCACTGAAACAAAGCTGAGGACAAACCCTGGCTGTGCACATGTATTAATAAGATACATATGTGTATTCCATGTACTAATATATTGCATACATGATAAAACAAAATAAGAAATTTACTATTATTATATTTTTAGAGATGGAGTCTCCTTATGTTGCCCAGGCTGATCTCAAACTCCTGGGCTCAAGCAATCCTCCTGCCTCAGCCTCCCAGTTTTGGGATTACAGGTGTGAACCATTGTGCCCACAAAATAGGAAATTTAAAGGGAGGGGTGTGCATTGTTAGGGAACCCAGGCACCCTGGCCCTCAGCCTGGCCCTGCGGCTCTGGATGAGGCTCTCATCTCCTTCTTCCACCTTTCTGCTTTCCCTAATCCCCAATAAAGGAGAAACAACAGCATTATGTCATTCACAGGCACAGTGATAAAACAATTTAGATACAACCAGATGGCAACTCTGATGCAGGACAGGTGAAGCCCAAAACTGGGGCTTCGCCCAGGAGGGTTCTTGGCTTCCCCCAGGAAAGAATTCAAGAGCTACCCAGTGGTGTTCAACAGCAACTTGTATTGAAGCCGCAGCATCCAGGAGCAGCAGAGGCACTGTTCCTTGCGGTACAGGGCACTCTCCAGGAAGTGTGTCCAGAGGAGCAGCTCAGAGTTAGGGCTGCACTAATATTTATACCCACTTTTAATTATATGTGAATTAAGGGGTGGTTTATGCAGAAATTTCTAGGATGAGGGTGGTAACTTCCTGATCACTGGGTCATTGCCATGGAAAGGGGCAATAATTTTTGGGTGTCGCCATGGCAATGGTAAACTGGCATGGCACACTGATGGGTGTGTCTTCCGGAAAACTGCTTCCCCTATAACCTGTTTTAGCTAGTCCTCAGTTTGGCCCGGTGTCTGAGCCCTGCCTCTGGAGACAAGTCCCACCTTCTACCTCAACTCCATACCTTGGCTCAGGCCAAAACTTTATCATTCTTGACCCCTCTTTCTCTTAACTCCACATTCACTCTGTCAGGACATCATAGCAGCTCCACTGTCAAAATACACCCAGATCTAGAGCCCCCGCACACCTCCCCACTGGGCCACAGCCACCTCTTTTGCCTTCCTCCTTCCCTAGTCAGCCAGACCTTGTCACTCCGAGCTGGCAGCCCCTCAATGGCTCACACCTCTGCTGAGAAGTCAAAGCAATCACCAGTGCCTTCTGTGCCCCCGCCTGACCAGCCCTCCGCTTCTTCCCTGGCCTTGGCTCCTGCCTCACCCACCCAAGTTCTCTCAGCCATCCTGGTGGCTGGAGCCTCTTTGCAGGGCCAAGTGCTCCCACTGGGCCCTGGGCCAGACAGTGCCTGGAGCTCTGTCCACAGCCGGACAGGTGTCTCAGCCCTGATCTTTGCCAGGTCTCTGCTCAGGTGTCCCCTTCTCTGCACACCCTGCCTGAGCACTGGAAGGCAGCACCCAAACTCTGCTCCAAGTTTCTCTGTAACCAGCACTCGATCACCTCACAGGCACTCTCATCTCATTGCTTGTCTAATGACTCCACGCGAATGCAAATTCCTGAATCTTTGCTTTAATGGCTGCAGCCGGGGCATCTGGAACAGTGCCTGGCACAGAGCAGGTACATTTGCATGCAATGAAAGCCTGTGCTCCAGGGTCTTCCAGTGTAAAACATATGCAGATTTTAGGGACAGGAACAAGCCCAAATTGATCAACAAGGGAATGGGAGAATGAGTGCTTCTCTTCCTTTTCTGTTTTACACAATACAATATTCCTTTTTTAGTCTTTAAAAAACTATAACCTCTGGCTTCCAGGAGTTCAGAACATCCCATCTGACTACGAGCACAGGTCTCAGCAGGGTCACCAGGCAGCGGCCACTGCTGCTGCTCCACTGGGCTGACAGGGCCCCGGCAGCCAGGAAGGGTCGGGCAGCTCCCTGGGATGGGAAAGAAAGCATCTTTACAAGCTCACATGTCAAAGCCTCTGTGCCCTCCACAAACCAGCCAGAGCCAACTTGAGAACAACTTTATCTGGCTCGTGCTGCCCAGAGAATACTTATTTTTGGATCTCCACTTTCTCACGATCTTTGGCGGAGCCACATCACACACTGGGGGAGCTCTTCTGAGGATTCGGACTAAGTCTACACCAGGGATTCTCTCCCAGGGGAGAGTAGGGACCGAGCAGGCAGCTGTGTGTGCGAGAGCTCTCCTATCTTGCGCTCAGAGCAGGCCTGGCCCGCAGTTCCCCTCACAGTGTCTTCCTCAGAAACACTATTGCCGGCAGGCAAATGTTTGAATCTGGTTCTTTTTGTAGGAAAAAGGGATAAAGGCAGACAATAGCAAGAGCTGGGGCCGGCATGGGGCAGAATGAGGGACCTCTGGGGGAGCTTCCGAGAGCTGAAATCGGGCTGAAGCCATCCAGCACCGCGGCAGAGCTTCCAGAACAGCGTCGCAGGAGACTGTGTGGATGGTGGGTGCTGGGTCACTGTGGTGGCCGTGCAGTCTGCAAGGCCTGTAACCAGCTCAGCCGCATCAGACCCTGCTTCCTGGGCCGGGCTAACCCCACTCACTGGGGAGTATGAGGTAGGAATAGTACTTACCTGGGCAGGTGCTTCATCAGTGTGTCGCTGGAGAATGTGGCAGGCAGAATAATGGCTCCCCAAAGATGCCCAGTGCCCACAGCCTAACCCCAGAACCTGTGAGTATAGCACCCGGTGTGGCAAGAGGGACTCTGCAGACATAATTAAGGGCTTTGGGATGGGGAGATTATCCAGGGTCATCCGGGGAGGAGGGTCCACCTAATCACATGGGTCTTAAAGCATGGCAAAGGATTCCCTGCTGTGGTCAGAGGAGACGAAGCTACAGAAAGATCGATCAGAGAGATTCCACATCGCTGCTGCTGAAGATGGAGGAACAGGGCCACGATCCTGAGAATGTGGGCGACCTCTAGAAGCTGGAAAAGGGGAGGAAGCAGCTTCTCTCTAAGGCCTCTCTCTGGAAGGGCACACAGCCCTTCCGCCCCAACATCTTGATTTTAGCCCCAAGAGCTGTGTTAGACTTCTAACCTCCAGAAATGCAAAATGGTAATTGTGTGCTATTTTAAGCCACTACATCTGTGATGACTTGTTACAGCAGGAAATAGAAAACTAATGTAAAGAAGTAGGCGTGACTGTGTCCAGTAAAATGCAATTAAATAAGAACTAAAAATATTTCATAGAGCTGTCCCCACAAGCAGGACAAGAGAGCTCTATTTTCAACAAAAAAATTTTAATGCATTTTCATGTTTAAAGTGATAGAAATACATGCTCATTGTAAAAAAAAAAAAAAAAAAAAAAGGTAAAAAGATCCCTAAAAGTACAGAAAATAAAACCATATGATCCACCTACTCTGGGGTAGCCCCCACCAAGACTTCTGTGCATTTTCTTTCAGTTTTAAGTTCACTTTTTTTTTTGGAGACAGGGTCTCACGCTGTCAGGCTGGAGTACAGTGGTGTGTGATCTTGGCTCACTGCAACCTCTACCTCCCAGGCTCAAGTGGTCCTCCCACCTCATCCTCCTGAGTAGCTGGGACCACAGGTGGGCACAATGATGCCCGGCTTTTTGTATTTTTGGTAGAGATGGGGTTTTGCCATGTTGCCCAGCCTGGGGTGGAACTCCTGAGCTCAGGCAATCCACCTGCCTCAGCCTAAGTGCTGGGATTACATGTGTGAGCCACTGTGCCCGGCCTTTAAGTTTTTTATTTTTTATTTTTTGAGATGGAGTTTCACTCTCGTCACCCAGGTTGGACAGTAGTGGCACGACCTCGGCTCACTACAGCCTCCACCTCCTGAATTCAAGTGATTCTCCTGCTTCAGCCTCCTGAGTAGCTGGGATGACAGGCACCCGCCACCACACCCAGCTAATTTTTGTATTTTTTTTTTTAGTAGATATGGGGTTTCACCATGTTGGCCAAGCTGGTCTTGAACTCCTGACCTCAGGTGATCTACCTGCCACAGCCTCCCAAAGTGCTGAGATTACAGGCGTGAGTTACCGTGCACGGCCGATTTCACTTCTAAAATATAACTGCCATCACTCAGATGCTAAGTTATATGTACTAATTTTTTAAAAATAGTACGTTTCTGGTTTTGAAGGGATGCACACTCAAGATTTATAGTACAGAAAAATATATGACAAAGAAATTCCAAATCACCAGGAGCCCCTCGAGAGATAACATTTTAATGTATTTTATTAGTCTTTTTAAAGGATTACTGAGAACACCTTATATAGTACACCTTTTCTTGCCTACACAGGAATAATCACAGGTGTTAGAAGAGGGGAGAGATGATCGATTACAGGTTATTAGTGTTTCCTACCAACCACCACCATCCCCCAGATTCCATCACAAAACAAGAGTCCAAGTTATTTAAAGGTCAGCAATCCAAAGATCCAGATCACTTAAGTTCTTTGGCCATAAAAACAGGCAGCAGACGATGCTTGATATGGTTTGGCTCTTTGCCCTGCCCAAGTGTCATGTGGAATTGGAATCCCCAGTGTTGGGGGGAGGGGCCGGGTGGGAGGTGATTGGATCCTGGGGGTGAACGACCCTTTGCTGTTCTTGTGATAGTGAGTTCTCTGGTTGTTTAAAGGTGTGTAGCACCTCCCCCTTCTCTCTTCCTCCTGCTCCAACCAGGCAAGATGTGCCGGCTTCCCCTTTGCCTTCTGCCATGATTTTGTTTCCTGAGGCCTCTCTAGCCACATTACCTGTACAATCTAGGGAACCGTGGGTCAAACCTCTTTTCTTTATAAATTACCCAGTCTCAGGTTTTTTTTTTTTTTTTGAGAGAGAGAATCTTACTGTCGCCCAGACTGGGGTGTAGTGGCACAATCGCAGCTCACTGCAATGTCCGCCTCCTGGGTTCAAGTGATTCTCCTGCCTCAGCCTCCTAAGTAGCTGGGATTATAGGCACATGCCACCACACCTGGCTAATTTTTATATTTTTAGTAGAGAGGGTTTCACCACGTTGGCCAGGCTGGTCTCGAACTCCTGAACTCAAGTGATCTGCATGCCTCAGCCTCCCAAAGTGCTGGGATTACAGGTGTGAGCCACCACGCCTGGCAGGTATTTCTTTATAGCAGTGCAAGAAAGGACAAATACTCTATAGCTCTGTTCCTATGGAGAAGAGAAAGTCTTTTGAGAACTACTCCTCCCTCCATACCTGGAGTGAGTGCTGGAGCAGCTCAGCACCAACTGTGGTTTCAAGAGCTGGACGAGTCTCAAGATGACAGGTGGGACACAAGAGCCACACGGCTGCAGCTGGAACAGAAGCTGCAGCCGAAGAGCAGCCCAGGAGAGCCCCAGGGCCACACTCTGCCAGGAGGCGCTGGGGCTGAGCCTGAGCCTGAGGCACGAGCTGCAGTCCTGTGGATGCTACCTGACTTGCCTTGTTTTTTTAAACCAGTTTGAAATTACACCATATATATTCACGATAGACAACTCCAATATAAAACCAAAAAAATAAGAAAATTGAAGTAACTCATGACCCCGCAGGCAGCGTGGCATCAAGAGAAGCTGTTCACCGCTGGCCGGGGCGTGCCAAGGCCAAGCACCCGCCCTGTGGGTGTCAGGCATCTCTGTCCTATACGGGCACAGTGACAGTACTTACTTGGAAGGTCACTGGGCAGTGGGAGTACTTACTTCGAAGGTTACTGTGAGGAGTACATGAATTAATAACTGCAAAGGACTTTATTCAGCATCTGCTGTGCAGTAATTGCTCAGCAATGTCATCCCCTAACATTTGAGGGTGAACCTTCTCAGGTTTTTCCAGTGTACTCATGACCACACTGTACATGGTTGATACAGTTTGGATATTTGTCCCCCCTCAAATTTCATATTGAATTGTAATCCCCAGTGCTGCAGGTGGGGTCTAGTGGGAGGTGTCCGGCTCATGGGGCCAGAGTTCTCATGAACAGCCTGGGCCATCCCTTGGGTGATGAGTGAGCTCTGGCTCTGAGTTCAGCCGAGATCTGGTTGTTTAGAAGTGTGTGGCACCTTCCCCCTCTGCCACCCTCTCTTGCTCCTGCAACCACCATGTGAAGCCTGTTCCTGCTTCACCTTCCGTCATGAGTAAAAGCTTCCTGAGGCCTCCCCAGAAGTGGATGCTAGCACCACACTTCCTGTACAGCCTGCAGAACTGTGAGCCAATCAAACCTCTTTTCCTAAAAATTACCCAGTCTTGGGTATTTCTTTATAGCAGTGGGAGAATAGACTAACACAGTGGTTTTCCTGTGCTAATGACAAAAACACCCTCCCTGTCACTCACCCTTAGGAATTGTTCTGGATTAGGTACCCTTGGCAGGGATGCCCCAGCCCCTCCCTAGCCAGGACGTGCTGACTTTTACAGCCATTGCTTGTGTACTATCGCCCCACTAGACAGTGGGCAGGGACTGGGCCAGCCCCAGGCCCTCAGTGGTGCTGCCAGCCCACGTGAGCAGGAGGCACCCTGCTCCGGAGAGAAGCTGCATTGTAGAGAAGACACACACTGGGGAGTTAGGGACACGAATCTACCTCTCTACGTTATGATAAGCACTCGTGGCTCTAACTGACGTGAGGAGGCTCAGGAGAGGACGAGAGTCTGCAGAACGCCCGGCCCCGGCGCGGGCTCCTGCTTCTCATCCACCACCACCAGCAGCATCCTCGTAACCCCCTCCTCAGGGTAAACTGCCAAAAAGTAGAGTAGGAGTTGCAGTGGCAGCAGCAAGGCCACCCCAGTTGTGCCAAAACTGTCCTGCAACTAACCCACCGTGACAATGCTTGCTTCCCGTGTTCAAGTAGTTTTGGGTGGTTTTTAGGTTTTTGGTTGTAAGTAAGCTTATTTTTCTGTGTTTCACCCATTCCAAGATGCAATTTCCCTCCATTTCAACATCTTTGAGATCAGGGTGTATCTTAGGATCAGGGACAAAAACAAAAACCTCCCCGGCAGCATTTTTCCCTTAGTGGAACACAAAACAGTGGTCACTCTCCAGTGAAGGATGTTTCAGACAACATGAGATACGGTGGCACCAAATCGATCAACTATTTCATTACCACTTGAAGCTTTTGTTTCATGCTTAGAAAACCCTTCTTTATCCCAAGATTAAATCGTTCTCATTTCCTATGATTTGCCTTTCTTAACCTTAAATATATGACAGATCTAATTTATTTTGATGTAAGGACTAAAGAATTGGCTTTTTTTTTTTCTAAACGACTCTTTGTCCCAGATTTAATGTTACCTTTATCACAGCAAAATTCTCAGATGCACTCAGTCTATTTCTTACCTATATACTATTACTATGCCAATCTCACAATGTATTAATTATAACTTTATGCCATAGTCTCATCAACATGCAATTACAAAGGCACCAATTTTGTGCACATTACGAAAACACCAATTAAATTAACACACACCATTGACTGTAAGAAATAATCCAATCTCAACGATGTGAAAATGGTAGAAAATGCACAGCTTTGATCAACATACTCCCATACGGCAGGTGGGACAAGTCATCTTGGTCACTTTTCTTTTTCAGAAGTTTCCTGATTATTTGGGAAAATATAACAATTTTTTTGAGATGGAGTCTCACTCTCTTGCCCAGGGCTGGAATGCAGTGGCATGATCTCGGCTCACTGCAACCTTTGACCCCCGGGTTCAAGCGATTCTCTGGCCTCAGCCTCCTCAGTAGCTGGGAGCACAGGCATGCATACTCCTGGCTAATTTTTATTTTTATATTTATTTGAGATGGAGTTTCGCTCTTGTTGCCCAGGCTGGAGTGCAATGGCGCGATCTTGGCTCATTGCAACCTCTGCCTCTTGGGTTCATCACGTGATTCTCCTGCCTCAGCCCCTCTAGTAGCTGGGATTACAGGTGCCTGGCTAATTTTTTGTATTTTTGTAGAGACAGGGTTTTGCCATGTTGGCTAGTCTGGTCTCGAACTCCTGACCTCAAGTGATCTGCATGCCTCAGCCTCCCAAAGTGCTGGGATTACAGGCGTGAGCCATTCCACCTTGCTTCCAGCTAATTTTTGTATTTTTTGGCGGAGATAGGGGCTCAACATGTTGCCCAGGCTGGTCTCGAACTCCTGACCTCATGTGATCCACCCGCCTTGGCCTACCAGAGTGCTGGGATTACAAACGTGAGCCACCATGCCTGGCCCCAGATAAATTTTTAATTTGGCAAGTCACCACCACACAAAAAAATGAGGTTTTAATTAGTATTACAGTGGATTTTCAGACAAACTTATAGAAAATTACACCAAGGATTTTAGTGGTTAGAAAGTAACAGCCTTTTTTTCCCCTTAGTCAGAAAGTATCTCAAAATTTATAACCTCTACCACATACTTCATGTCAAGAAAATTAGTATTGCTGTCTCATGAGCTAAAAAGACCACAGAGAAAGAGAAAAGCTTTCTGTAGTAACAATAAATGATATGAACCTCTGTATCTTTCAGAGAAAAGGAAAGATACTTGCTATGGACTGAATGTTTGTTTCCCCCAAATTCCTAGGTTGAAATCCTAACCCCTAAGGGGATGGTCTTAGGTGAGGCCTTTTGGGAGGTGATGAGGTAATCAGGGTGAGGCCCTCTTATTGGATTAGTGCCCTTACAAGAAGAGACATGAGAGAGATGTTGGCTGTCTCTGCCACGTCAGGATGCAGCAAGAAGGTGGCCCTCTACAAGCCCAGGAAGAGAGCACTCTCCAGAAGCCGGATCAGCTGGCGCCGGATCTCAGAGTTCCCAGCCTCCAGAACTGTGAGAAATAAGATTCTGTTTTTTAAGCTACCCTGTCTATGGTATTTTTGTTACAGCAGCCTGAACTTAGTACTTGAAGGATGTAAAGAGAAAGATTAGCTAATTTTAAGATCATTTAAGGCTATTTCTAGTCACTTTCTTCCTCATACCAAAAATCTCATGGAAATAGTTTAAACCACAAACAAGAACCAAAATTGTAAGAACAAGGACATGAAGTCACATCACTTCTAAGCGATCGGGCTGTGTGGGTCAGTGAGAACACCCCGGGCTGGGGAGATTTGGAGGCTGCCATTTGTCTTTTCCCTCTGCTGCAGAAGCAGAAGCACATCAGTTACCCAATGCCATGTTCAAAGCACCTCACCTGAGCAGCAGCAACAACAAACTCAAATCCCTGTCAAAAAACACAGCAGAGGCTCCAGTAATGGGGAGCACTACTGGCTTGTGAGGATACTGAGAGCCCCTGCAGGTTCCAGAATTCCACTGCCCACCTGTGCAGGGCCAGGCCAGGGGACACTGCCACATAGAACCAAGTGCTCCTGCAGGGACAGGCAAGAGGCACTCAGACAAGATGAGCCCCCGACACCTGATAGGCACAGCAGGCAAGTGACCTAGAACCTAGAGGAGACGTCCACTGAGCTGGGTCTTGAGCGGTGAGTGGCTCAGAGAAGAGAACAGTGAGCCCAAGGACAGACACCCATGGGGGACCAGAGAGACAGCAGGACCCCAAATGCAGAGAGAAAGGGCTTGTGGACTTGGTGCAGAATCCACAGAAGGACCTTGGGCAAGAGAGATGACCAGATTTGCCTTCTGGAGCCTGCTTATGTCCGTGAGGGCCACAGCAGAAAAGGGAGAAGAGGAGGCAGGCAGGGCTCTCCCAGAGCTGAGGAGACCCTGAAACTGTCTAGGTAATCTGAAGGGGGTCTGGACAGCCAGGAGGACTGCATGAAGACAGAAGTTGCCAGTGAGTGGCTGCTCAGAAGAGGGGCAGGGGATTGGGGAGGGTCTAGGAGCTGCAGGTGGGTGGCTGCTCAGAGGCGGGGCATGGAGGTGGGGAGAGTTTAGGAGCTGCAGGTGGGTAGCTGCTCAGAGGCGGGGCATGGAGGTGGGGAGGGTCTAGGAGCTGCAGGTGGGTGGCTGCTCAGAGGCGGGGCATGGAGGTGGGGAGAGTCTAGGAGCTGCAGGTGGGTGGCTGCTCAGAGGCGGGGCATGGAAGGGGGGGAGAGTTTAGGAGCTGCAGGTGGGTGGCTGCTCAGAGGCGGGGCATGGAGGTGGGGAGAGTTTAGGAGCTGCAGGTGGGTGGCTGCTCAGAGGTGGGGCATGGAGGTGGGGAGGGTCTAGGAGCTGCAGGTGGGTGGCTGCTCAGAGGTGGGGCATGGAGGTGGGGAGAGTTTAGGAGCTGGAAGCTACAGCTGGGGAGATGCTCACCACCTCCACCAAGGCAGGCGTCTTGGAGGAAAGTGATCCATCCCGCCTGTGTGGAGCTTGGCGTGTCTGTGGGAAAATCTAGAGGCTCAGTAGGTAAACTGGGACCCAGGAGAGCGACGTTAGCTGAGAACAAACTTCAGAGTCATGCTAGGGCCCAGCACTGTCACGGCGGATGGTGCCAGGGTCCTTGAACATCACCATCTAAAGGGCCAGGGGAAGAGCTGAGGGCAATCGAGAAGAGAATGACCAGAGACTTAGGGAGAGCGTCCAGAGGAGCTGCACCACCCAGGGACGTGGAGGAGTGAGAGGGAAGCCAGGGGGCCCTAATGACTGGCGTGGGTCCCGGGCACGCAGGGGCGGGAACGATGGAAAGCACGTGCTCGAAAGCCCGGATGGAGAGGGAAGAGCAGCTGACCCACAGGGAGAGGGGACAGAGTTAGGGAAGGAGAGAAGAAGGGCTGGCTTTTTGCCTTGTTTCGGTTTTATTCATTTAATGATGGGAGGGAGACCTGCAGGTAAAACACTGCCCTTGAAGAGCTAGGGGAGCGGGGAGAGCACCTTGGGAGACTCAGAGCTTGCCTCGTTCCCCCACTGCCATCTAGGAAGGGTAAGAGCTGCTAAGGGCAGGAGGCCCCAAACCACTCAGCATTTCTGAGCAGTGCCCTGGTCAGCAGCGCCTGGGCACTGCTCAAAGTAAATGATCAACAAAGCCTGACTGTGGCGCAGCTTCCAGCTCTCCCAGCTCAGGGCTGCCCTAGGGAACAGCAGGTGCAACACAGGGCTGTGGGGTCAGCCAGGTCACCATGGACATGAGGACCCTGCCCATAGCACAGTGCACTGAAGGGCATGCAGCAGGTGCCCAGTGAAGGCACGCTGAACAGAGAAGAGGTGAATGAACAAGGCCTTACGAAAGTGCTGCATGCCTCCAACTCCAGAGCTCTGCAGAACAGCTTACAGCGCCTGGCCCTGCTCCGCTGCTGGGATGCGAACAGCCCTCAAGACAGGCAGCTGAGGGGCTCGCAAGAGCCCCTCTTGCCCAAAGCAGGGCTTACCCAAACACAGTCAAGCCCAAAGCCCATGAAAGAAAAGTGGAATTCTCCTCAGCAAAGTTATGTTCAATCAGCCTGGCGTGGTGGCTCACGCCTGTAATCCCAGCACTCTGGGAGGCTGAGGCAGGAGGATGGCCTGAAGCCAGGAGTTCAAGGTCAGCCTGGGCAACATAGGGAGACCCCATCACTACAAAAACAATTGTTTTAGATTAGTCATGTGTGGTGGCATGTACCTGTGGTGCCAGCTAGTCGAGAGGCTGAGGTGGGAGGATTGCTTGAGCCCTGGAGGTAGAAGCTGCAGCTGCAGTGAGCCACAATTGTGCCACTGCACTGCAACCTGGGCGACAGAGACCCTGTCTCAAAACAAGTTACACTCAATGAAAAAAAAAAAAAACAACAAAAAAAACCCAACACCCTGACACTGACCTGACAATGCGGTTTGAGCAGATGAGGAAACAGCTGCTGTTCGGAGTGTGGCGTGGCTGGTCAGATCATAAGTTGCAAAGGATCCTGTAGGGCCACTGGGCCTCTCACCCCTCAGGAAAGGGGTGTGACCTCTGGAAAAGCAGTTCCCAAACCCTCCTGTGGACAGCTACCACACTAATCCCTGTTTTTCTAGAGGAAAAATGTCTCCCAAGCTGAATTTAAATCAGCTTTGCAGAGCCCTCAAGTGAAGCTCCAGGTTGAACAAAGAGCCCAGCCGAGTCTAGATCCCCACAGAGAAAAGTTACCGAGAAAGCTGAGTGTAGTGCAGACCTCTGTGGAGGAGACACAGTGTCCGATTGTGCCGACATCGAAGGCGCACACTGGGGCTGTGGGTCATTGTTTCTAAATGCATGTGAATATCTTACGGTTTATAACACTTATCAAAAATGTCCCCAGTGCAGATGACTTTCCCTCTTCCAAGCTTCACATCCTTCCTTTACTAAACTTAGGAAGGCCATTTCTCAGAACTAAGTCAACAATAGCCAATAATAAGCCATTAGTTTTTCTCCCAGAAATAACGTCACCTTTTCTTCATCTGGTGTCCAGCTCCTAGCACAGTGACCTGCTCATGAGACATTAGCTTAAATCTCGAGATGCTGACTGCTCTACCTGCATTTATAGCAAGAAAAGTTCTGACCACACATACAGGTATGATACCCAAGGACTGATTTATCATTGAGAGTGTTGACAGAATTTCACATTCAGAACATAACAGAATTTCTAGAAAAGACCAAACAGATCCATCTGCAAGCAGAATCTGATTTACACAAACACACCCAGCACGCCTCCCAGAGAGCATGGGGACCCGAGGGTGGCCGCAGGAGGCCTTGCTGCACTCAGGGACCAGATCTTCCGAGGATGAACGCGAGAAGGGCCCAGGCAGTCACTATGCCACAGACTCTGCAAGACAATGACATGTGTCAGTGGCCAGGGCACCCAGTAGGCCGAGAGGCACTGACACAGGCTTGCCCCTCCTCCTTCCCAGCCCCATGCACTCAGATGTTCTTTCTCTCTGTCACCCTCCCAGTGCCAACACTGAACTTCTGCCTCTCGAGGTTAGGCTGGCTCTGGGATGCAAACCGCAGGTTGAAAGAAAAAGGGTTTGCCTCGGAGCTCAGTGTGCTCCTTCAGCAATGCTGTTTCCTAACGGATGTGCCCCTAACCCGCAAGCCAGAACCTCACCAAGCTCAACCGACAGCAGCTCTGCCTTTCCAGCTGTTCAGGACGCAAACCCTGGATTCGCACTTGATCCTTCTCTGGTCTGTCGCTGACTCCACCCCACTGCCCCTGGCTGCACAGAGCTGTGACCCAGCTGAAGCATCTCCTTCCTGACTGCTCTCACGGCGTCACCTCTACAGTCTACCCCAACACGGAAGGCAACCTGAGTCGGGTTATGGACCTTCTTGCTGTAACCTCCACGATTCCCTCTCTCCTGAGAGAAGCCCACGTCCTCCCTGTGTGGCCCCCGCCTGGGGGGCACCGGTTTCTTCTCCTATGTCCCCTCCTTGCTGTTCTGCTCACAGCGGCCCCTCCCCTCCCCGTGACTCTCCTGGCACATCCTGACTGGAAGGCTCTGTCCTGCTGTCCCCTCTGCCTGGCTCACTCCAAGTCTCTAAAGAGGACCCCCATCAGCTCCTTTGAACTGCAGCCTGCCACTCACCCGGACCCTCCTCTCATTTTTAATAAACACTTGTCACCCAATACATTATAGGGTCCATTTGTTTATCCTGTTTATCTCCCCCAGCACGTGAGGCTCCATGAGAGCAGGGATTTTCTGCTTCACTGACGAGGCCCTAGAACTATGACGGTGCCCAGCACAGCAGGTGCTCGACAGACACGCAGTCAGTGTCAATGACGTTCAGGACACCACACTCATCAACAACCCCCTTGGCAAAACACACCAGCGAGTGAGCTGTGCTCGAGTCACACCACGCTGGGATGCTGGGACCCCGGGGAATCCAGGACCCCAGAACAGGCAGGCGGCCTCAGCCTGTCACTTACTGGAGCAGGCAGTTGACGTTTGGGGAGTGTCTCCAGTAGTGGTACAGGGAGATGCACAGGGTCGGGTGGCCCCGGTACTCCTTCAGGATGTTCCGCGTGCTGCCAAAACAAGTTTGCTGTGGTCAGCCAGGCAACAGGATCGTGCCACCTGCTGTGATCAGGCGGGTAGAGTCAGAGAGATACAGGGGTGGGGGACGCAGACTTAGAGGTACCTACTCCTTAAACTTATTGGTCAGGAGTAAGAACTGGCTTCTTGTGAGTCGCCTGACATCAAACTTGCAGAGATTCTGAAACTTATGGTAGACTTGCTGCTCGCTGACCCCAGGCCACCTTTTGACGCTGAGGATGAGGATGGGAGGTCGGAAACTGGGATAATCTGGACCAGAAAAATTCTAGAAAACATGCAGAACACAAGAGACTTTCCACAGTGCTTCCTAATTTCTTATCCAGTCCGAAGATCTCAAAAGAAACTAGGAAAGGCTCTGCTTGGGGTGGGGAGGGGAAGAGAAGGGAGAATGAGTCCATGTTGGCCTTGGTGGAGAAACATGAGAGGAAAGAAAAACCCAGCTCTCGTCTCGGCGACCACTGAAATCCTTCTCACGAGTCCCAGAGAGCACTGGCCACTTCCCAGCGAAGCCTCCAAACTCTGAATGGGGCGACGGGGCCAAATGAGATCTACTCACGATCTTCGGGACCCCCGCTCGGATGAGGTTCACTTGGTTCACGTAAGGAGCCAGCACATCAAGGTACTGAGGAAAGGACAACTCGGGCACAGGGTCGATGCTGCAAGGACAGAAAACCCCAAAGCTGTTGGGCACATGGAAGTTCATCCATTTCCTCAGCCACAGCCAAGAACCCAGTGACAGAACAGGAGAAGGACACTCCCTCGGATGGCTCTCCCTCCCTCCCTCCCGCCCTCCCGCCCTCACAAGTCTTGGGGCTCTGGCTGGGCGCTTCCCCAGCTGGCAAGTCTAAAAGCATTCTCGGTGGCCACATAGAAGAACAGCTTCCGGACGGTCACCATCTGCTGGTGATGGTTTGGTGAGGGTCCCACTGCTGACAAACAGCAATAGGCTCAGAGAATCAGCGCGAAGCCACTAATCAGAGAAAGCCCCATGCTGTCCCCCCTTGGCATGACATCACCTTTAATTCCAAAAGGGCATCCCTCATCCCACAGCCTCCTCCCACTGCCAGTGCCCCCTCTGTCCAGGGAGCACACACACCTGAGCGCAGGCCCCGGCTAAACCATGGGCCACACAGACAGGCAGGGAGAGCTTTTATGCCATAATGATTAAAAGAAATAAAAGACGTGTGACCCCGGGCACTGAGGTGCTCCACTACTGCTAGCTCCTTCACTGTCCAGCACACACATACTTACCAGGGGGCCCTTTAACAGTCAAACCACAAGAGAGGGGGTTAGGCTGGCACATTTAAGAAATAAGCTTCCCATCCATGTGTCACAGAACTTTTGTATTTATAACATCCACTGCTAAAATGGACAAATATAGGCAGTACCCAAGTTAATAGATTATAGTCCAAAAAGATACTTCTACATCAATCCCAAAGCACACATTAGAATCTTGATGGGCTCCTTCACCTGGCCGGCTAAGTCCTACTTAACAAACATGCATGCCAAGGACGGTGCTGTAGCGTGCACGCTGCTAATGTGTTTCTGGTGCCTATGTGCCCAGGGCTGCAGGCATCAAAGATGGTGTTGCCATGGGGAAATGCACTGAAGATTCCAATGTGGGGTTCCACTAATCTCTCCCCAGCCTATGTGCCCCCCAACAATGGATATGTCATTCATTGACCTGAACACTTTCTCCTCATACCTCACTGTTGCTTACATGGCTATAAGAAAGCAAGTGAGAGACAATCAAGCACACACCAGGCTGGGAAGGACTGAGACAGGTGTCAGAACCTAAGCCTAACCCCACTGCCTTGGCCTCCTGACACCTGCCGGGATGAGGGGGCCAGGGCCCATACAGGCAGGCAGGCAGGCACGGGGCAGTAGCAAGGGCTACTCCTGTGGCACAGGGCCATTTGTGGGCTGCTGCCCAGTCAGGGACAAGATTTCTAACCAGTGACACCTCACATTCTCCCTTCTTTGGTAGAACCCTGGGACTGGAGAGGTGTTGGCTTCTGGCAAGGGCTCAATAAATCCTGACCACCGACTGAACAGCAGGATGAAAAGAAAGAACACTTACCGGTGTATCTTCTGTAGAAGCAAGTGTGCCACTTTCAAAAGAACTAGGAAGGAAAAAAGACAGAAATGCAATAGAGCTTATCAAAATGTGCATGCTTATGCTTTATCTCATTATGTGCAAGCCAATCTGAAATAAATGCAGAATCTAGGGACGGCAGGGGCACACTGCCAACAAAAAGTGAGTCTCCAGCTGGGGGTGGTGGCTCATGCCTGTAATCCCAGCACCTTGGGAGGCCAAGGCGGGTGGATTGCTTGAACCCTGGAGTTTGAGACCAGCCTGGACAGCATGGTGAAACCCCATCTCTACAAAAAATACAAAAATTAGCCAGACGTGGTGGCGCACACCTGTATTCCCAGCCAGGCATGGTGGCATTCACCTGTAGTCCCAGCTACTCGGGAAGCTGAGGTGGGAGGATCACTTGAGCCCAGGAGGTAGAGGCTGCAGTGAGCCGAGATCCTCACCGCTGTACTCTAGCCTGGGCAACAGAGTGAGACCCTGTCTCAAAAAAAAAAAGAAAAAAAAAAGTGAGTTTCCTTTTAAAGGAACTGCAATCCTTACCTGACCCACAGAGGAAGGCATCATACGCGGCTTCGTGGGGGCACTTTGTCTCAACTGAGGCATTTTCCACCAGGAGGAGAGAGAATTGAGCAGTCATTAGAAACACGCCCCATCCTAGCTCACCATCCACAGTGGCTGTGGCTCATACAACCTCCCCATGGTCCTGCATACCCTTCTCCGGGCCCACACACCAACTTCACCTTGGTCCTCCCCATGGTGGTGAAAGCCCCAAGATCACAGCTGCCTTATAGACTAAGGGCCACATTAAGGAGGAAACAGACAACTCCCAGGGCTCTTGGATGCATTCTGGGCTTGCTCGTTTGGGGCAGGATTTACATGGAGTAAGTAGAGTGAAGGAAAACCCCACACAAACCTCTCCCTCCCCTGCTGTCTGGGGCGGGGCTGGGCAGGGGGAGAGGTAGGGGGAGGGGAGGGTTGGGGGAGGGGAGGGGTTGGGGGGAGGGGAGGGTTGGGGGGCGGGGAGGGGTTGGGGGGGCGGGGAGGGGTGCAGGGGAACCAGGGTCAAGGACAAGCTCAGCTGAGCACCTCAGCACTCTGCCAACTGTGCAAGGATTGTGGGCTCATGGGAACGTACCGTATTTCTCACACCTGCTTGCGTGAACAATCTCTGGTCCAGAAGTCTTGGTGGGATTCAAGTCACTATTGGAAAAGAAAAATAGAATAAAAAACAATTTGCTGAAAGTAATCCCTTCTTGTTTTCCCCCTCAGTCCCTTAAGTTAATATAAATTTTTTAAATGTACTGAGGACTTATCTTTAAGGTGCAAATCTAGACATGGACAGGTAAGGTCTTGGTAACTGAGCAACAGGAAAGGGGAAAGAACAATGGTGCAGGAGGCCCCATTGGAGTTACTCCAGGCATTTATCAAATGCTTCACTTGAGCCCAGGCACCAAGATAGACAAGATACTGTCTCTGTCCTCCCGAGCTGTCTAGTGGCCTGTCTAGCGACAACTACAGAGACAATTATCCCTGTCTCTTGTAAACGCAAGGCCTGAGGCATGACAGTCACGCCAGGACCCTGCAGGCTTCTGGAGGCAGACGGCACTCATGGAGAGTCCCAAACCACAGGAACCAATGGAGTTCAAGAAATGGGGAGATGGCAGGCATTTCCAGCAGGCAAAGACAGTGAGGAAAAGAAGGAGGTCTGACCCCAGGAGCTGTGAGCTGAGAAGTAGGGCTGAAGCCCCTGTGTGAAGGGAGGGCCAAGAAGGTGGGGAGGAGCCCCTATAACAGGCAGGGGCTTCAGAAACCATAGAAAGACTATGACCAGAAAAAACAGCCCATTCGAATTCACATTCTAGGTCATCACTCAAGGGGCAGTGTGGGGTATGAAGAGGTCAGGCCACAAGGCTGGGACACCACTCAGGGGCTACTACCACAGTTCCATGGTTGGAATGAAAAGACAATAATCCTGAGAATGCAGAGAAAGGAGAGGTTTGAGAGACCTACAGGGTCACATCCATAAAACCTGACTCAATAGATGTGAGCAACTCAGCTCTGTGACCCCTTCTAGGTCTTGGCTCCAGGACCTGGGTGAATGGAGATGGCGTGTGACAAGGAAACCTTTGCTTCACTGGTTTGCAATAAGATGTTCTAGAACCTCATTTGCTTAGCCTCCTGACCCCTAATGTCCCCATCTGTAAAACAGGCATCGTCGTCGTGCGTGTGCCATGAGCTGTCCATTAGGATCGGGATAGTTGTCAACGGCAGCTAAGATTCAACAGACCTGGACTACATGCAAGGGGATGTTCTAAGTCCTTCCACATCTATGAACTCATTTAATCCTCACGACAACCTTGGAGTTACACACTATTTTCTCATCTCACAGATGGTTAACCTGAGGCACAGAGAGATTAAGTAATTCTCTCAAGGTCACTCACAGAACCAGTGAGTGGCAAAGCTGGGATTTAAACCCAGGAAGCCTGGAATCAGAGCCTGTGCATTTACAACAAAGCTCTCTCCCCCCTTCGTCCTCTCATGCACACACAGCCCCCAGTATCACGCCTGGCACCATCAAGACTTCTGAGTTTGCAGGCACTGGAGTGTGCTTGAGGGACAGAGAGGAGGGTCAAGTTGAAGGTGCCCGTAGGTCATGTAGGGTGGGAATATCAAGAAGACGCTGGTAAACGCAGTGTCCTAGATGCTGAGGTCTGGACTGCAGCCGCACACAGGAGCTGGGAGTTGAAGCCCAGGACGTGGACCAGGCCACACGGGAGCCTGGGAATGAGCAGGAACAGGGCTGAGGAGGGGCCCGTGAGAGAAAACTTAGGAGACAGGTAGAGAACACAAACCACAAGGAATGGGATTAAAAAAATTGCACACACACATCCAGGACAGGGTGCCGCCCCTGTTCCAAATGCCTCTCGTGCCTCGACCTGCTAACTGGGGACAGACCGGCGGCTCTGGGTGCCCCTGTGGAGAGCAGAAGTGAAGGAGACAAGACCCTGCCTGCCATGGGCTGAGGGAAGAGGAGCGCGGAGAGTTCAGGAGGCTTTGTTAAGTTAGGAGAACACTTGTTGATGTGGAAGGAAATGAGAGGGAGACAAAGAGGTGGAGACACCCCGGGAAGGGGCAGGGAGGGGTGGGGAGTCGCTGAGCAGGGGTGAAGGTGACGAGTAGGTGGCAGCTCCTCCTGCCTGGCCTTGCACAGGGAAGGTGCTCCATTTGCTGGTGACAGGGGTGAGACAATGAAAAAGGGGACAGTAATTGCGCAACTGTTTGAGGGGCAAGGGTTGAGAGATTTCCTGTCTCTGGCTTCTCTCTCTTCGGAAACGGAGGCAAGAGAGTCATGGGAGGAAGGGGGCCATGAAGCAGGAGGAGCTGGAGGAGACCCAGTCCCAAGCAGGCATCACTGTGAATGGTGGGCGTGCCTAGGGAGCCCAAAGGCCTGCGGGGCACAGGGAGGCCGCCATGGCCGCAGACCCTGCTCCAGCAGCAGCTCCAGGAATCGCCACCCTCACCTGTTCAGGACTTCATAGACTTCGGAAAGATTCGACACCCTCGGGAAATTCATCTCCTACAATGACGGAAAACAAACCAGAGGAAAACATTTGCGCTTTTGTTTATTCTGTTTCAGGCAGTACCAAATGGTCATTAAAACGGCCTGGAAAATGCTCACTCCTACAACCTCCTCTTTCTCTTCAAATGGTGCAACTATCCTTATTCCTTAGTTAGGATGTCAGGGTACGCAGTATTGCTGGGTTTCCTAGAAGGACTCTCAAAAACCCAGGCTAGAAAAAAACTCTACACACACTATCTCCCTTAGAAAATGTGTTCAACAGATTACCCAGAAACACAGGAAAGGCAGGGCACTAGGACAAAGGCCAGGGACATACACGTAGCATACAGGCATTCTAAGGCCTAGAGGGCCTTGGGGCAATGCCTAGTTACTAAACCCTAAAAGTTCATAGTAGCTGGAAATACGCCAACTACAAATAATAACAGCCTCTGGGCAGAGACAGACCACACACCCCATTCCCATCTGTGTGGCTCCCTTCCTGGATAATTCACTCATAAGGGATCACTCTAAGGCTTCATAAGATTGATCTGATGCCCCGTTCTCTGTTCCTCAGTTGTTTTTTTTCCCTTGAGACAGGGTCTCCCTCTGGTACCCAGGCTGGAATACAGTGGTGCAATCTCAGCTCACTGCAACCTCCACTTCCCGGGCTTTAAGTGATCCTCCCACTTACGCCTCCCAAGTAGCCAGGACTACAGGTGTGCACCAACATGCCCAGCTAATTTTTGTATTTTTTGTAGAGATGGAGTTTCACCCACGTTGCTCAGACTGGTCTCAAACTCCTGGGCTCAAGCCATTCACCCACCTCAGCCTCCCAAAATGCTGGGATTACAGGTGTGAGCCACTGCGCCTGGCTATTCTCAGCTTCGTTTCTAAGCAGCATTTAAATCAGTCAGGTCTCTTTTCTCTACGCATAGTACATAGCCTCGACTCCACAACAGAATCACCCAGGGAGCTTTAGAAATACCACCTGGCCCCACTCTAGGTCAGACAAGAAGCTGCCAGTGCAGTCTGGCTATCAGCATTTTCAACTTCCCACATGATTCTAACATGTTGTCAGGACTGAGGAACCCATGACTGGAGGGCTCAATAAAGAAGAAGTTTTCTCAAGATTCTTCAGGAGGGAAACCCCTCCCCCCTGGTGCTCTGTACACATGTTGCAAATATTCCTAAGGCATGCATCAAGTTCTAAAATAAGTTGTTCTGTTGTCTGATCTAAATAAGCACAAAAACTCTACACAAATAAGTCAAAATGTGGAAACTGGAGTGAGAGAAAGGAAATAGTCATATATAAGCTAATACAATGACGCACAGGTGCCAAAATACAAAAGGAAACCGATACTGGTTTGAAGAGAGAAAAGCATTCAAGGAACAACTTTAAAAAACACAAGTGGCAGGCCGGGCGCAGTGGCTCACCCCTGTAATCCCAGCACTTTGGGAGGCCGAGGCAGGTGGATCATGAAGTCAGGAGATCAAGACGATCCTGGCTAACGTGGTGAAACCCCGTATTTACTAAAAATACAAAAAATTAGCAGGGCATGGTGGTGCACACCTGTAATCCCAGCTACTCAGGAGGCTGAGGTAGGAGAACAGCTGAAACAAGGGAGTCGGAGGTTGCAGTGAGCCAAGATCGCACCATTGCACTCCAGCCCGGCTTTGAGAGCAAGACTCCCTCTCAAAAAAAAAAACAAAAAACAAAAAACAAACAAAAAAAAAAACACAAGAGAAAAAATCCCACAAGAGAAAGCTAAGTGTTACTGGTATGGAAAAAGCAGTTCTTAACCCAAAGCAATTCTATTCATTACCTTCCAGATATCCTTTGTTACGCTCTTGGTATCAATGAGAACAGGAAACAGCCTGTGGATATTCTGCTTAAATTGATCGTAGCTTTCTGAGGGGAAAAACCCAGGCAGTCAAGAATTTGTTTGTTGGCAAAAATGGGAAGGGACATTCTTGAACCTAGCTTGCCACCAGCACTGATTAATAAAGCAAACTGAAACAAAACAGGAATTGAAAACACCATTAATCCTAGCCACTAAGGATTTCTAAACTCAGATCAAGCTGCCATCACCACTTTTAATAGTAAAGGCCGAACGGTTTTCTTATTAAATTCAGGATGCATTCTATTGCCAACCTTAGTTAATGTAGTTTGTGAAGTTCTAGCCGATGGGATAAGACTTAAAAATAGAAGTATTATCAGAAAAGCAGACATGAAATCATTTGTAAATAATTGCTTAGAGAAAAATCCAAGAAAAAAATCAAAAATTATAACTAGTAAAGTGTCCTGATAAAATTTACACAAGAACTCAGTTGGTAAAGTTATCAAAGTTATACCTGCATCTAAAGAGGCTTATTGCAAAACACACACACTAAAAACAAAACCCTGTGATCTCTTCCCGCTACTCTCCCATTTCCTACTCCCCAAAGGCAACCACTTGCAGTTCTTTTCCTTTTGGTATTTATTCCCATCTCTCTAGCACATGCATGGTGCGGTGTTAAGAGAAACACCTCACTCCTAACCTCCCACCAGCTGAGAGGGTAATGACCCCTCTCATTCCACCTCCACACACATGTCCATATCGCCCCATGCGCATGATTCACAAAAGGCTCTGTGGTGGCTACAGTGACTTCTCCTTTCTTGCACAGCTTTTGTTCTCCCAGAGATTATTTTGTTGTACTTAGTTTTTTGGTGAATGCATATTATTAATTTCACCGCTAATCCTCCAACTCTCTCAATATGACCAAACTCAGGTGTTTCATCGTTTCTTGGGGAAATGGCTTCTAAAACTTTCTTACCCCTTGTAATCTAGACTAGTGTTCTTTGTACGTTTATTAATTCATTTAATCTCACAACTCTGATATTGACACTATTATCCCAATCTTACAATTAAGGTAATGTCAACTCACTGGAGACTACACACGTAGTGAGTGTGGGATGGATGAGGTCACCAAGGCTCGAGTCCCCACTTTACCCACTAGGCTGTACCACTCCATGTCCAATAATGGAATCAACCATGAAACAGCAGGGGACAGCCAGAAGACTGTCACATGACATTGAAGCAGCATTTATTAGGTTTTTAACAACATAAAATAATGCTTTGGGTAAGTGAAAAAAAAGCCAAACAAAAATCAAATACATAGTGTAATCAAATATGTAAAAATTCAGGATACTAACTGATTAAAGGTGACTTCTGACTTCATGCATTTCTGATTTTGCCAAGTTTTATACAATAACTCTGAACAGCTTCAGTAATGGGGAGAGGGGCATCAATTCAAATTTAAATTTTTTTTCCCCTTGACAAAGTCTCCTGGTTTTCCACTCTGGGGAGACAGTAACAGATCAGAGTACAGGCCTCTGCCTGAACTCTCCAGAAACCTGCAGACACTGGGGAGGAATGTGCATTTTAGGAGCTGCCTCAGGGGTACGATTCTGTACCAATCCCTCTGCCAGATGGCAAACTAGCATGAAGGAAGAGAAATGACAGGTTTGCCCCTACCTGGGAGGGGTCTGAAGAACTTCTCATGGAGGTGCAGCAGGTCCATCATCATATTATGTCCCACTAAGGGCTACTTGGAGTAAATCAACAGGTGAGAGAAAATAAAAAAATGTAATCCAGCCACTACAGACTAACAGTTTCTTGCAAAAGAGATAGCGTTAGAACCCACTGCAATTCTGATCGCTTCACAGTTCCATCCTAACCTTCGTTTGCCTCCGTGAAAGGTAGTTCAACTGCTTAAATGCCAACGAAAAGAAAAAAGAAAACAATTCACAAGTAGAAGGCACGCAAGGCAGGGTCTGCGCTGGAAATCTATACTGTGAAGCAGGCACTTGCAGTTTTTCCCAAGGAGTCTTAGGTCAGTTAGCACTGAAATTCCCGTGTTACGGAAAGGAGCAAAGAAGTCGTACTGTTTCTTATGGATACTCTTGCCCCAAATTAACCTATCATGATTTGGTGAAAGGAAGGTTAGATCCAGGAAGCTAGTTATAAATGAGAACGAAGGCCAGGTGCAGTGGCTCATGCCTATAATCCCACCATTTTGGGAGGCCAAGGCAAGCAGATTACTTGATCCCAGGAGTTCGAGACCACCCTGGGCAACACTGCAAGATCCCGTCTCTAAAAAAAAAAAAAAAAAAAAAAAAGAAAAGAAAAATTAGCCAGGTATGGTGGCATGTGCCTGCAGTCCCAGCTACTCGGGAAGCTGAGGTGTGAGTTTCACTTAAGCCTGGGAGGTCAAGGCTGCAGTGAGCCGTGTTCATGCCACCGCACTCCTTCCTGCCTGGGTGACAGGTGAGACCCTGTCTGAAAGTAAAACACGAAAAAAATTCATGAGAAGGAATCATTTGTCTTAAGGAATTTTATCTTGTTGTTGAAGGAGCCTTTAGTATCTATGACCAGAAATACTAAAGACGGCCTTCAGGCCAAGAAAAGAGACATGTTTTCCTACCTTCTGGGCTTTCACCAGCATTTGGAAAAAGACAGAAAAACCCCTTGCTGAGAGAAGAATGTTTTCCTTCCAACAGCTCTCTCGGTCACAAGAGGTGTTCTGAAGATACCGACGATGTTGTTTACTCACTTTCTTCACTACCACCTGAAAAGCAGGGACAAATTCCCTGAATCCTGGGTTACCGGGAACGAGGCCTAAAGAAATGGCTCTGCATCTCGAAACAAAAGGAAACAGGGAAAAACTAGCAGCGTGCAAGATAAAAGCTTTTCAGAGGCCAGATCTGGCCAATTATGAGAGAGAAACGATGGCGCCACTGATGCCCCGTTCTCAGTAAGAACTCACCCCCTCATCTTTCAGCACCGTCCAGATGTTGGGCAGGGCCTGCCTCAGCACCAGTTGGACCTCAAAGGCCTGGAAGCCTGCAGCAGGGAAACACAGGGAGACACAGCACCTGGAACCATGTGGCATGTTCCCCACAAGAGAAGCCCCAGAGGAGCAGAAGCTGAGAGACGGAGAGGTCAAATGGAAAGGCAGCTTGAAGGGTGCTCAAGCCCATGAGCCATGTGGCAGGGACTGGCCTGTCATGATGGGATCTGGGGCAGCATTCTAAGAGGTGTTTTTTTTTTTTTTTTTTTTTTAATCTCAGGGCCACTCTTAAGTTGGGGATGCCATAGAGTTTGTGTTTATGTGAGTTACAGCTATTGATATTAAGCATGTTAGAAATTAAAACTCTTACATTTAAAGAAGTTTTTTAAATAACAAAAACCCATTATACATGAACAAAAATAATACTTATAAAAAATAACTTTTCTAAAACAAAAACTTAGCGAGAAGAGTGACACTGTTTCACATTTTTGCAAATCTCTAACATTTGGCTGGAATGTTACATCGACATTTGCATTCAATCTGTTGATATGTTGTGGTCGTTGAAACACAAGAAAATCCAGCCTCAAGGCTGGGCATGGTGGCTCATGCCTGTAATCCCAGCACTTTCGGAGGCTGAGGAGGGCGGATCACCTGAGGTCAGGAGTTCGAGACCAACCTGCCCAACACGGTGAAACCCTGACTCTACTAAAAGTACAGAAATTAGCCAGGCATGGTGGCGCATGCCTGTAATCCCAGCTACTCAGGAGGTTGAGGCAGGAGAATCCCTTGAACCCGGGAGGCGGAGGTTGCAGTGAGCCGAGATGGTGCCACTGCACTCCAGCTTGGGCAACAGAGTAAGACTCCATCTCAAAAAAAAAAGAAAAAAAAATCCAGCCTCAAGCAGATATGTAGGTGGAAAAGGGAACAGAATTACTAGCCTTATCAAATGACTTTGGATATTCTTTAAAACTGTACCAAACTCAACAAGTGGTAGTTTCTTAAAGATTAATTGCACTGTGGAATCTGAAACCATCATTAATGAGTTTTCTTGTACTGCTACATTGCAATCCACTGGCCTACCTCATACCTAGAATAGATCTCTTATCCATGAGATAAGATAGTACACAATAGTAATATTACGTGCTAGTAATCTGGAAAATGCTGGTTGGCAGGGTTATGTAGGTCTCCCAAATGTTTGCACATTTTATTACACAATACCAACAGAAGACATTGGAAAATATGATCACTGATCTCATCAGAAAGGTCGTGGTACTGGAAAGCTGTCAAGCTTATGGTGGCACATGTAAATTCTTCAAAATTCCAGGTTTTGATTGAAAGCCATAATTGTATCACTAGGAAATACTGTGAGTTATCTTCCTTAAAGTGATAGGCTTTTTTTTTTTTTTTCTTTGAAACAGAGTCTCGTTGTGTTGTTCAGGCTGGAGTGCAGTGGCGTCATCTTAGCTCACTGCCTTGGCCTCCCAAAATGCTGGGATTACAAGCATGAGCCACTGTACCTGGCCAACAAGCTCTTTTCACTGAGAAAATGATTGTGAAACCTTCAAGTCTAAGCAACCAATCAGTTCTTTCCAGTAAAAATGATATTTCATGGGGCCGGGTGCAGTGGCTCATGCCTGTTATCCCAGCACTTTGGGAGGCCAAGGTGGGAGGATCACCTGAGGTCAAGAGTTCGAGACTAACCTGGCCAACATGGTTAAACTCCATCTCTACTAAAAATGCAAAAATTAGCCAGGCGTGGTGGCGGGCACCTGTAATCCCAGCTACTCAGGAGGCTGAGGCAGGAGAATCACTTGAACCCAGGAGGCTGAGGTTGCAGTGAGCCAAGATCGTGCCATTGCACTCCAGCCCAGGGAACAAGAGCAAAACTGTATCCCAAAAAAAAAAAAAAAAAAAAAAAAAAAAAAAAAAAAAAAAAAAAAAAGAAAAAAAAAGCAGCTAATTCAGCTCTCAAAAGACTCATAAGCACTTTACCTTGACACAATCACTGTATTTTGGCACGCAGCCGAGCAATGTTTTATGCATACTTATTTTTTACATACCTATATTGACATACAATATTTAAAAGATGAGTAATCAAAAGATTGAGATTTAATACAACCAAGAATATTACTTTTTCATCAAGGAGGCTGCTAGTAAGATTGGCCTTTCCGTTTTTAACTGAGAGTAAGTGGTAACAAAGAACACGGTATGATGCTCCTGCCTTACTGTGTGCTGAGGTGCCAGCAGCTTTGTCCGACATTGCTTGGGCATCAATGCAAATGGCACAATGACAATAGCAAGTACAGCTGAGGGATACTTGGAAAACCATTTTGACCTCACCCACTAGAAAGGGTCCCAGAGACTCTAGGATCCACACACCAATCTCTGAGAGCTGCTAAGCTACGGCACATTCACTGTGGCTCCACACCACATGGTGGGGGAAAAGCTTAGAGATTAACAAAAGTCAAGATAATACAGGGCACCCAGGACTGAGATAAAAGGAATGGCTCAGGAATGGAACTTGACCTTCTCAGCCTTGAAACCCAAAGTACGTTGAAAGCCTTCAACAACGGCTTTCAACAAAGTACGTTGAAAGCTGTGGGTGTGAATGCAGGTCAGAGCTTTCACCACAAAGATTACGTATCCGCCGAACAAATGCTGGCATCAGACTCAGTCACGAGGCATTTGGGACCAGGATCCCAAGAAACGGTGTGTTTCCCCCAACTCCTGGCAGGTGACAGTGACCTGTCCCAATGCTCCTGCGTTGGGAGAACAGCCCCTGCCTACCAGTGATCCCAGGAAGAGTCATCCAGTCGCCTTCCTTGGCCAGGTCCAGCCACCGCGTCACTTCGTCAATCACCACCTTGATTTGGTCTTTATCCGGAGTGCTGAAAATGGGCGCATGAAAGTGAACATGTCAGAGAAAAACACATCAGAACCCCAAGACTATGTCAACATGAGAGCAGTTTCTGAACCCTCTGGTTTTCATGTTGCAATCTACAAAGAAAATAGACCAAAAGAAGACGATTTCTTCTCTGAGGCTCTTATGCAATAGGAAGCCAAACAATTGGAAGAATAGCCCACACCCTTCCATAGGATCCAGGCATATATTCAATCCCCTCCTGCTTCACTAGGATGTATGGAGGAAAAGCTATTGGTATCTAGCCAATACCAAGCATTGCTATCAGGATCATCTTCTTTATTCAGCTTTCAGGGGTGATAAAGTCTCTATCTGGGACAATCAGGGAAAGACAAGGACTTTGGTAAACACATTGTCTCTTGCCTCAGAAACAGAACCTAATATTTTGAGATAAGGAAAGGCCTTTCTCCAACTCTTGAAAATAAAAGAGGGTTAAAAATTCAACTTGTTTTTCCCTTATAAAAAGCTACATTTTTATATGAAAACCAGCAGGAAAAATACAAAGAGACAAAAATTCCTCCAACATAACAGAATTATCTGGAAGAGATCATCACTCATCGCATTTCAGATGTTCATTTAATCTCCCCCTTCCTGATAAAGGCAAAGAGCTTCCATACCTTGTTCAAACCCACACCTAGCTGACAGCACTTGGCTCCAGGTGAGGGTACCAGCCCCAAGGACCCCGGTCCGTCTACCCACAATGCTGTTGCACTCGCTGTGGTCACTCCTGACCCCAGCTCTACAGGAATACAAGGTTTCGGAGACTGGGGCTGGCACAGAGAGCCAAAGTAAAAAGGCAGAGGTCCCGGCCTAGGGGAGCAGGGTCAGGCATGGCGGGGCAGACACAGCCTAACCAAGGCACACATCTGAAGTCAGTGCCCAGTATGACTGGCACAGTCAAGGTTGCCCGAGAGATATCCTTGAAAAATCCCTCAGAAGATCACATGCGGGATCAACATAACATCTCACAGCAAGTCCAACAGAGCCATTTCTTCCCCTCTAGCACTGGAATGGAATTCTTGTTTCTTTGAGTTCCAAATTAGGAGTCAGTTTTTCTTTTCAAACACCGAAACTCACACTCGACGCAGTGAGAGGTTCATGAGGGAGTGGAACACGATGGAGACAGGTGAAAGCCATTCTCAGTTCGGGCACGGGGAGAGCAGCGCCAGCTGCACAGGCAGCTGAAGCCATCCCCGCCAAGCATGGATGGAGGTCGCCACACTCCTGGAAACAGCACACCCACCCACAGGAAATGCAGACAACAGCAACCAGGAAACCAAAAGACACCTGGAGAAAACAGGCCACACCTGCGAACTCTCCAGTTCCCAGTCAGGATATCGTGTCTAATTTTCTTCTCCTGTTCTTCATTCATATATGGGATTCCGTTTTTGAGAAACTTAAGACAAACAAAACAAGAAACAGAACAAGGAGACAAGTCAGAGGGATCCTCTGTGCCTGATCTCATGAGGACAGGTAGAAAGGGGAAAGGAGACGGGCTGTATAGGCCAGTTAGTCTAGATCACTTTTAAGATATTCCCAGGCCGGGTGCGGTGACTCATGCCTATAACCCCAGCACTTTGGGAGGCTGAGGCAGGTGGATTGCTTGAGGGTAGGAGTTCAAGAGCAGCCTGACCAACACGGTGAAACCCCATCTCTACTAAAAATACAAAAAGAATTAGCTGGGCATGGTGGCGGGTGCCTGTAATCCCAGCTACTTGGGAGGCTGAAGCAGGAAAATCACTTGAACGTGGGAGGCAAAGATTGCACCACTGCACTCCAGCCTGGGCAACAGAGCGAGACTCCATCTCAGAAACAAACAAAAGACATTCCCGTTCCCCTCCTCCAATGCCATACCTTGTTATAGTTGAAGCCATACTGATTCAAAAACTGAACACTGGAAGCCTGGAAAGAGAATTCTGAGTCCAAAATCCCAAACGTTGTAGGGAAGAGATAGAAGTTACACGAATGGGCTATATACCTATAATAAAACAAACATACAGAGAAAAAGCCACAACCATTTAAAAAACTCTGGCTCCCAGGGCCGGCTTCAGGGTGGGCTCTTTATTTTAGGCAAGAAGAATCTGAGTGTGCCCGAGTGTCTGCTGTGTTTCAGGAGCTATGATTGGCACTGGGGGTGCTAAATGAAAAAGGCAGAGAGCCTGCCTTCAGGGCCAGGGTTTACCACAGAGACAGCCCCTCCACAAGCCGCCCAGGGATGCCAGGTTAGGGCCTACAGGCTGGCATCCTCAACTGCTCATGGGGGGTGGGGAGGCACCCTGATGGTTGGGGCATCCTTTCTGCCTACTGTGTCAGGGAGTTTAAACATCACTTTCATTATACCACACTGTGTCAGGTGCTTTTATTAATATAGGTGCACACTGGAGGCGATGGAAATGGGGAAAGGAGCACTTAAGGCACAGAGCGAGGCTGGCAGGTACTGCTTCCAGAGAGACGTCAAAGACAAGCTGGAATCCGCGGAGGGCAGAGCGAGTGGAGGAACAGACACAGGAGAGAATACGGAACATCCAGGGCAAAAGTGATCGGGGCACCTGAGGCAGAATTTGAAGGGGGCAGCTGTGGAACATAGGTGGGAAGCACCTATGTTTGCAGAAGCTCTTGATACGTACTTGTTTGCCTCTCCTTCAACAGCAGAAAACACAGACAATCCTGGAAGAATGACCATAGAGGGAATGAATGCCAAGGAAAAGCAACCTGAATTTCACTACAAAGACAAACAATTCAAACAGTACTTTGCGCCCACAGATACTATGTGGGCTGTACAACAGGATAACATCTTTAATGACAAAAAAGAAAAGACAGACTGGAAGCATGAGAAATGTCAAATTGTAATTCCCACTGAATTTGCTAAAATCAAATTGTGGCCTGTTCTTTAAATACAGAAGTAAATATTAAAGTGACATTCTCATAGTTTTAAAACTAACCACAGAAAATACCAGAAACCATTAAGATTTATATATTTAACTCATTTAAAATGTCTATTCCTCCCCCCTCAAAGAAAACCATACGCAAAGTAACAAAAAAAAAAAAAAAAAAAAAAAAAAAAGACTTCAGGCCAGGTGTGGGGGCTTATATCTGTAATCCTAACACTTTGGGAGACCTAGGCAGGTGGATCACTTAAGGTCAGGAGTTCGAGACCAGCCTGACCAACATGGTGAAACCCTGTCGCTACTAAAAACACAAAAATTAGCTAGGTGTGGTGGTGCACACCTGTAATCCCAGCTACTTGGGAGGCTGAGGCAGGATAATTGCTTGGGCCTGGCAGGCAGGGGTGTTGCAGGGAGCCAAGATCGTGCCCCTGCACTCCAGCCTGGGCAAGACTCTGTCCCCCCTCCCGCCAGCCAAAAAAAAAAAAAAGGACTTCAAATTTGGGTACAACACTGGAAACATAACTACGACTGTTTCCCATACTTCTCAAAGAGGTCTTATAATTAAAAACAAACGAACAAAAAAAAAAAAAACCATAACAGAAAAGTAGCAAAGGATCAGGATAGAGAGGAAAACACACACACGTTCAGCATCATTCATGGTAAAAGCAGGGGCTGGGCATGGCAGCACTCCCAGCTACTTGAGAAGCTGAGACTGGAGGATCTCCAGAGCCCAAAAGTTTGAGCCCAGCCTGGGCAACATAGCAAAAACCCCATGGTGCAGGAGAGGGCACAGACAAACCCAGAAAAGTAAAATCTGGCCCAGGGTCTGTTTCTGTAAATGCAATAACATTTTACTGGAATGGAGCCATGCTCATTTGTTCATGTATTATCTACAGCTAATTTCACATTACAAAAGCAGGTTCGTAATTCACATTACAATTGAGTAATTGTAAAAGAAACCTCATTACGCAACTGTTAACAGCTCTGTCTTGACCAGCCTGGCCAACGTGGTGAAACCCCGTCACTACTAAAAATACAAAAATTAGCCGGGCCTGGTGGCAATTGCCTGTAATCCCAGCTGCTCGGGAAGTTGGGGCAGGAGAATCGCCCGAACCTGGGAGGAGGAGGTTGCAGTGAGCCCACATCGCGCTACTGCACTCCAGCCTGGGCAACAGAGCAAGACTCCATCTCAGAAAATAAACTAATAAATAAAACAAATAGACCTGTATGAACCGATACAGAAAGATCTCCAAATCCCATCAAGGAAAAAAAAAAGTTTCTGAAACTGAGATGACCTTAAAAAATATTATTTTTGTGTGTAAATTTTCTTAAGAAAAAAAAAAATCACAGGCCAGGTGTGGTTGCTCATGCTTATAACTCCATCATTTTGAGAAGCAGAGGCAGAAAGATTGCTTGAGCCCAGGAAGTCAAGACCAGCCTGGGCAACATGGCGAAAACCCATCTGAACAAAAAATTTAAAAATTAGTTGGGTGTGGTGGTGAGTCTGCAGTCCCAGTTTACTCAGGAGGCTGACGTGCTAGGATCACTTGAGCCCAGGAAGTCTAGGCTGCAGTGAGCTGAGATTATGCTACTGCACTCCAGCCTTGGTGACAGAGCAAGACCCTGTCTCAAAAAATAAAATAAAAATCGCGCACACACAGTTTTACTTGAAAGAGTAACAGTGAGTGTTCCTTAATACTGACTTATTTAAGCACAGAAACAATGCTGCTAAATTTTATTTGCTCCGAAGTGTTGATTCCATACGTATAAAATGGCCCAACACAAAACAAGCATACAAAACGATACTCAATATCCTTGAAAAAAATCTCAGAGCTGTTTTTACAGTAGGAAATCCAAGGACAATAAAAATACCTTCCTGAAAAACTAACAGCTGGATATTAAACTCACCAATCTGACAGATTGTAAATTGCTGAACACTCTGACGGGTCTTTAGATACCACTCCGATGGCAAATCAAAAAGACTGTGAACAAACAGGCATCTCATTCCACGAGCAATGACATCCCATCCCGGCACACTGGCCTCCGCGGCAGGATCACCACTCGCAACCGGGGAGGATTTTTTCCTTGTTACAACAACTAGGGAACACTACCATCATTTAGTGGACGAAAGCAAGGTCCTCCAACACGTAGGAGCAAGCCACACAAAACGTCCTGCCGCCCAAATGCCAACAGGCTGCTGGCCAGAAACAACGCTGGTCTGGCCAGGATCTTACACAGAGGGGACACAGCTTTAGTTTTACCTGATTTGCTGGGGCCCAGACAGGTTAGAACGAAGGCCCGTGAACTCCATGTCCAGACCTGCCGGGAAGGCAAAAAATACCAGTCTTCGGGTGCAGAACATCACCAGCACTCCTCACACTGTAGATCTGCAGGCGGCCAAGGCACCCGAGCTCACCTCTGTGCTCAAGAAGCCAGGCGAGGTCAGGAAGGGAAAATGGAGGAACCAAGGCAAGGAGCAGCCAGGCACCTGGGTGCACGGGGCTCTGGCCAACAAGGCACGTGGGGCTCGGAGTGTACTTGCTGCTCAAAGTACCATCGCCCCGGGGCTGGAGAAGGAAGCCCCCTGTCCTTACGGAGGCCCTCTCTGAGGCCCTGTGGCCTGGCAACCGTCCCGCCACCCCCTCCCCAAGCTCGCCCAGGGCAAGGGGCTCTGTCCGGCACAGCCACGAATCCCAGGCTCCTCACCCACGAAGTCGGCCTCCTGGACGAGCTCCTGCAGCAGAGGGAGGCTCTCCTCGAACTCGTCGGCGCCCACGTCCATGGCCGCGCAGCTCTGCCGAGTCGCCCAGCTCTATCACGTGCTGCCCACGCGCTTCCGTCGCGCCGCCGGGTCTTAAAGGGCGCCCGCGTGGAAACCAGGCAGCTGCCTCTGCCCCACGTGCCCAGCTCCCCGTGTGCCGCTGGCGTCGCCCACACCTGCCTGCGGGTGTTTTAATTGCACGATTTGCCACAGAGGTTTGATTGCATTTGCAATCAAAGCCTGTTTACCCGGCTCCTCACCAATTTCTTTGCAGCCCTTAACGTGAGAATGTCATTTACAGGGCTTAGAATGTTAAGAGGCGTGGCAGGAGAGCAAGACAGAGTCCCCAGAAAGGGTGAAAGCAGAAGAGCGGAGCAGGAACAACCCCGGACGCAACTGCAAGCAGCAGATCCTTTGCTGCGGCTCACGGTCTTCTAAATCACCTCTTCCCAACTTCTCCATCACTGCCAGTATTAGTCTGTCCCCATTCCCTCTCCCACGCCCCTGGACATCTTTTTCCTCATTCTCCTGTCCACCTTACCACTGTCTTGACACCTGCAATCAAACTTTGCAAAGCCTCAAGAACTGCCCATTAAATTGAAAGAATCCTTGGTCCCCAGGGATTATCTCGTGCACTCACTCCTTGCGGAAATCCCTACCTACACCATCACTTACACGTGGGCTTAATTTTTACTTTTGTTACTGTTTCCAGTGCAACTAGTCCATGATCTTCCTTACAGTGTCCTCCCTTGAATGCTAGGCTTCTACTTGAACAGCGCTTTGGAACTATGGTCCTCAAAGTGAGGTGCTCAAATCAATCTTTAAGGTTAGGGGAGAAAACATTACCATTATACTTTTTTATTTCTTCCTTTTGAGACAGAGTCTCACTCTGTCACCCAGGCTGGAGTGCAGTGGTGCCATCTCGGCTCTCTGCAATCTCCACCTCCTGAGTTCAAGTGATTCGCCCTCCTCAGCCTCTGGAACAGCTGGGATTACAGGCATGCACCACCACGCCCAACTCATTTTTGTTTTTTAGTAGAGATAGGGTTAAACCGTATTGGCCAGGCTGGTCTCGAACTCCCGGCCTCAAGTGATCCACCTGCCTCAGCCTCCTAAAGTGCTGGGATTACAGGTGTGAGGCACTGCATCTGATATTCAATTATACTTTTAAATGCCTCTCTGGGACATTAATTAAGCAAAAGGGGACTATTAAGCCATTTGATTCTGAAGGCCTCTCAGAACAAATCATACTTCATACAGATGTGTTCCATTTAAAATAACACATTGAATACTCAAATTGGCAGAAGTAACATATTTCACTTCTAAACAAACGTGTAATTGGGGTATACATTTAAAAAACTGGAAAACAATGCTCTAGAAGCCACCTTAACTGCCTACAGGTTTTTTCTCACATTTATCAAATAGCCAAAACTTAATACCTTAATCAGCTCCTTTCAGAGAACTGCCATGATTCCCATCTACCCAAGCTCAAATTTTAGATTAACTTGCATGCATTTCAAGTTTCTTCTATCTAATAAAATGTTCACTTCATGGCAGATTGAGCGCCCACTAACCCCATCCATTTCCACCTCTGCCTTCAGCTCCTCATGCCACCTCCTTCCTCTTTCAAATTTGTTTCTCTTACTGTTGGGAACCAAGAGTTCAAGTGAGGTTGGCATTTGGTCCTTTCATTTTCACATACTGACTGTTCTATAAGCTTAGACTGATACTGACATTTCCTATTTTAAAAAACACCCCATACTCTGAGCAGCAAACAACTATCATTCACTGAGATCACTCGCCATGAACTAGACACAGTAATAAGTGCTTTACATCAACCTCATATGTGCTCCACTGCCAGTGAGCTCAGACAGAAAATGTCATATAACCAGAAAATAAGAGTTCATAATATGCCTTTATTTTGTAATTTATAAACAACTTCTGACTTGCCTTTTGAAAGTTAATTATAATTGATGACTGCTTTTCTTAGATGCTTCTGAAGCCCAAGAGAGGGGCAGAATGTAGTTCTTGATTTAAAAAAACAGAAAGAGGAGGAGGATGACCTTAACTACAAATAATATTCCGCTGCAACATTATTGCTGTAAAACTTCCAAGCTGGCTGTTCTTCCAGATGCTCTCTTTTGACGGCTGTAGTGGCTGACAGTTTTATATTTACATGTTCAAAACAACTAATGCTTCCATTTATTCATAGATTCTCTGAGGTTCCCGTAGAACCACACCACCTTCTGTCATGGCACTTTGTAGTCGTTTCATCTGGTTTTGAAGATCAGAAAAAAAAAGGAAAAGATTAAGTCAGCAGCACGAGTAGGCTGGAAATACTTTCACCTTCCAAAAGACAGAAATAAATTGATTTGTTCTTGCTAACTTCCCAGCCTACAATGGTTTTTCAGAAAGTGATCTTAATAATGACGTAAGTAAAAAGGAAATGCAGAGATGTCAAGGTGCAGCAGCATTTCAAAATATTATATGGACAAGATGTCAATATATGAACAGGAAATACAGTGGCTGACATCATGGACTACAGAATCAGTCACCCTGGGTTTGAAATCCACCATACACTGACTCTGGGCAAGTAAGCCTCAGTTTATTTCTGTATAGAATGAGAGTACTAGTCCCTACCCTATGGACTGATGTGAGGATTAAATGAAGTAACACTGTTGAGTACTCACCAAAGGGTCTGACACATGGAAAGTATTTGGTAAGTAAAAACTGTTATTATTACGTAAGTTATCTAATGCCAAGAATTAACACAATACCTTTTCAATAAGTACATGAAAACAAAAATACCGAGTCTGAGGCTGCCTCCCACGGGGTTGGTTGGTAGACCATGAAGTTGATTCCCGCCTCTAAGCATCTCTGTGCCAGCACTCGTCCTATACTCTCACAAGCCACCACATTTCTGGTACTATAAAGGTGCTTTTTAATAGCCCACTCACGAGTGGAGGCCGAAACCACAACCTTGCCATTCTGATGCTCCACAAGTGCTTCTACATGATGCTGAGTCCTTATAACTCGCAACCTAAATGGGGTGAGAAGATAATAAAATCACAGAAGAATCTGTATCCTAAAGTTACATTAATTGAGGTGAATAAATGACTAAATATTTTTCAACAATCCAGTGTTTGGTTAATTTACTTCAACATATTTAACTTGGATTTTGCTTGGGAAAAGTGTTTTTCCTCTGCCTTTATGAGAATATCCTCAATAATAAACTAAATAGTTCAAGTATCATGAAGAAATTTGTTTCTGAAGAGCTGAGTTTTATTTACAGATCTACTTCAAAAAGAGATTTGAAGAGGCAGAGCTAAGTTACTGAACATATGCATGATGTGGATATACTTACTCTTTGCTTTTATTTATAGCTAGCATGAAAATAAATATAAGACGGAGCAAAAATTTAAATGCAAAAACTGAAATCATAACAGTACTAGAAGAAAACATGAGAAATTTTTTAATAATCTCAAGGTATGCATATTTAAATATGACATCAAACCATGTCATATGGCTTTTATTATTTTTCAGAAACAGGGTCTCACTCTCACCCAGCTCGGAGTACAGTAGCGCAACCACAGCTCACTGTAGCCTCAAACCCCTGGGCTCAAGCAACTCTCCTGCCTTAGTCTCCCAAGTAGTTGGCATTACAGGTGCATGCCACTGCACCAAGATAATTTTTATTTTATTTTGTAGAGACAGGGTCTCACTATGTTGCCCAGACTGGTATCAAACTCCTGGCCTCAAGCGACCCACCCTTCTCAACCTCCCAAAGCACTGGGATTACAGGCATGAGCCACTGTGTCCAGCTTCATATGGCCACTTTTTTTTTTTTTGAGACAGGGTCTGCCTCTGTCTCTCAGGCTAGAGTACAGAGGCACGAACTTGGCTCACAGCAGCCTCTGCCTCCTGGGTTCAAGTCATCCTTCCACCTCAACCTCCCAAGTAGCTGGGACTACAGGCACATGCCACTGCACCCAGCTAATTTTTGTATTTTTTTGTAGAGACAGGGTTTGCCATATTGCCCAGGCTGGTCTCGAACTCCTAAGCTCAAGCAGTCTGCCCACCTCAGCCTCCTAATGTGCTGGGGTTATAGGCTGAGCCACCATGCCCAGCCCCTCATGGCATAAAAAAGAAATGATGGACAAAATTTGCTGCATGGTTAAAAAAAAAAAAGTAAAATGAAGTCAAAAGACAAGCAATGAAACAAAAAATATTTTAGGCTGGGCATGTGACTCATGCTTGTAATCCCAGCACTGTGGGAGGCTGAGGCAGGAGGACTGCTAGAGCCAAGGAGTTCAAGACCAGCCGGGGCAAAATAGTGACACTCTGTCTCTACAAAAAATAGAAAAAAATCAGCCAGGCGTGATGGTGTGCACCTGTAGTCCCAGCTATTTGGGAGGCTGAGGTGGGAAGATTGATTGAGCCCGGGAGGTTGTGGCTGCAGTGAGCCGTGATAATGCCCTGCACTCCAGCCTGGGTGACAGAGTGAAACCCTGTCACAAAAATATAAAAAGAAAAAATATTTTAAACTCATATATTGTTCAAAGAGCTAATTTACACAATATGTTAAAAGCCTCCTATAATTAACAAGAAAATGATCAATAACTTAATAGGCAAAGCATTATCTGAACAGACTGTTCACAGAAAAGAAAAATATTAATGACTCAAATTCACAAAAATATGCTCAATCTCACTAACAAAATGCATGGACAAGACAATTAGAGACAACATTGTAATCATAAAAGAGAATCACCCTCTGGGAGCCAGTTAAGTAAAATCCATGCAATGGTATTCCATATAGTTAACGAAATGAATGAAATAATGCTTTATAATGATGAAGATAATAGTTAACATTTACTGAGCACTTAGTATATGCCAGCCCTGTCTTAACGGTTTATAGATAAAGCTTATGTCTCAATTCTATTATTTTTTCTAAGCTGCAGAAACTAACACAGAAAGGTTAAGTAACTTGAAAAAGATTAAAACTAGTAAGTAATGGAGCCATGGTTTAAGTCCCAGTGTCTGGCTCCAGTCAGTGCTCTTAACTGCCATGAAGAATCTTCAAGATGTATTTTTAAGTGCGTGCTTGGGGTGGTTGAGGGTGGTGGTGAAGAAAGATGGGGAAGTGTTTATGGTATGCTAAGATTTATTGTTTTTAAGTTTTCGCTTATATGCAGAGACAATCTTTAGAGGGACACACAAGAAACTGTACTCCCTTTGGATTTTATAACATACGTATATATTATACTTTAAAAAGTTAAGTTTAAGTTAATGAAAATACACCCAAATCAGAAGAGTCTCACTAGGATTCTCAATGTGAAATAGAAGAGGCATTAGATTTGGAAATACGGAGTCTACTCCTGGTTTTCCTGGTGGCTCTAGTAAAAAAACACAATCTCTTTGTTTTTTTTTTTTTTTTTTTTTGAGACGGAGTCTCGCTCTGTTGCCCAGGCTGGAGTGCAGTGGCGCGATCTCGGTTCACTGCAAGCTTTGGCTCACTGCAAGCTCTGCCTCCCGGGTTCACGCCACTCTCCTGCCTCAGCCTCCCTAGTAGCTGGGACTACAGGCGCCTGCCACCATGCCTGGCTAATTTTTTTGTGTATTTTTAGTAGAGACGGGGTTTCACTGTGTTAGCCAGGATGGTCTTGATCTCCTGAACTCGCAATCCGCCCGCCTCGGCCTCCCAAAGTGCTGGGATTACAAGCGTGAGCCACTGCGCCCGGCCAAAAATCACAATCTCTTAAACCAGGAGTCAACAATCTTTTTCCACAAAGTGCCAGATAGTAAATATTTTAGGCTTTCTAGGCCATACAGCTTCTGTTGAAACTGTTCGACTCAGCCATTGTAGTGCTAGAACAGCCAGGTGATGCATAAACAAATGAGAATAGGTACAGCCATGCTCTAAGAACCCAGGCAACGAAATTTGATTTTCATTTAATTTTCGCAAGTCACAAAACATTCTTTTGATTTTTTTTTTAACTTAAAAAAGTAAAAACAAGTTTTTAGCTCACAAACTACCTTTGGCCCACAGGCCGTAGTTTGCTGACCTGTCTTAAACCATTTGTTCAATGAAGGGCCCAATTCATTACGTCAAAGGTCATTTCCTACTACAATATTCTGAAATTCTCTACTTTTAATATTGCGAGTGACGCAGACAGAGAAAAAATGAGGAAACACATCTTTAGTTATTTTTAATGATCCAAATATTAAATCAAAGTAATACATTGGGGCCGAGTGCAGTGGCTCACGCCTGTAATCCCAGCACTTTCAGAGGCTGAGTCAGGCAGATCTCTTGAGCTCAAGAGCTGGAGACCAGCCTGGGCAGTGATGAAACCCTATCTCTACAAAAAATACCAGAAAAGAAAAAGAAAAAAATTAGCCGGGCATGGTGGTGTGTGCCTGCAGTCCCAGATGCTCAGGAAGCTGAGATGGGAGAATCGTTTGAGCCTGGCAGGCGGAGGTCGCAGTGAGCTGGTACTGTACCACTGCACTCCAGCCTGGGTGACAGAGCCAGAGCTTGTCTCAAACAAAACAAAACAAATTAGCTGGGAGTAGTGGCATGCGCCTCTAGTCCCAGCCACTCAGGAGGCTGAGGTGGGAAGACTGCTTGAGCCCAGGGAAGTCAAGGATGCAGTAAGCAGATATCATACTGCATTCTAGCCTGGGCAACAGACCCAGACCCTGTCTCAAAAACAAAGAAACAAGAAAGTAATAGGTTGGGTGTTTCAAAAGATTTTTAGCCTTAAGATCCAGATTATTTAAAAAGTGAACTGCCTACTCCCTTTCTTGGACTCCCTCCTCTATGAGTAAAAATGTATCGCAGCAACTGTAACACATCATTATCCCCATTTCACTTTCCACTATGAAACTTAAGACTTTTGATGACAGGGATAACATCTACTTTATCTTTGTAACTCCTGCCTCTAACACAATGCCTAGCAAGTGATACAGGTACAGGTACAATGTTTGTTCAATAAATAAATAATACATCACACAGTTATGATTTCCAATTTACTCTTACAACTTTATATAGTCCTTAAGAAATTCTAAAAAATCCTCACCAAGCAGATAAGCAGCAGATAAACCTGATAAACACCTACATGCTGTAGTATAGTGGTAATAACTTAGCGTCCTGGCTCTGAGGTCAGTTAGAACATATGTAAATCTTAGCTCTGACACTTACTAATCATGTCTCCCTAAACCTCAATTTCTTTGCTCCTGTAAAATAGGGGAAATTATAACTACTTCATGATGTAATTTTAAGGATTAAATGAGAAAAAATATATAAAGCAAGTAGCATAATTCCTGGCAAATGTAAGTGTTCATTAAACAACCACCTTTATAACAAAGTATCTCAAGTCATACTAGACTCCTAACTGGTCTTTCTTCAACTCCTGCTCCCTTAAAAATTTAGTCTTCCAAAAAGCAGCTAGAATGATTTTTTTTTTTTTTTTTTTTTTGAGACAGAATTTTGCTCTGTCGCCCAGGCGCTCAGCTCACTGCAACCTCCGCCTCCTGGGTTCAAGTGATTCTCGTGCCTCAGCCACTGGAGTAGCTGGGATTACAGGCGTGCACCACCACGCCCGTCTAATTTCTGTATTTTTAGTAGAGATGGGGTTTCACCATGTTGGCCAGGTTGGTCTCAAACTCCTGACCTCAGATGATCCGCCTTCCTCGGCTGGCTTCCTAAAGTGCTGGGATTACAGGCAAGAGACACCGCGCCCAGCCAGAATGATCTTGAAAAACCAGTTCGGGCTCAAGCTTTAAATCCTCTCGTAGTTTCCCACTATAATGAAAATGAAGTCTTAAGTGCTCATCTTGACTTACAAAGCTAATGATCTGTCGCCTCCTTACCTCTCCATGTTCATCTTAGGCCATTCACCCTCTGCCAATTGAGCTTCAGATCCACAAGCTCTTCGGTTCCTCACCCCAGCAGTTTCCTCTGTTAGGAATGCTCTTTCTGGCAGATGACTCGGCTTCTTCCTCTTTCAGATCTCAGCTTCTTAAATGTCACCTCCTCAGACAGGCCTTAGTAGGTATCCTGTCCGCTACTCTAACATCCTCTTTAAATATCCCCCATCACACCTATTTGTTGTTTGTTCCAGCCCCTCCGCGAACCCTGCCTCTACCCGCCGCCTGGCAGCTACCTGGGAGAGTGCCTGGAGTTGAATGAATGAAAATAGTCTGTAGGGTGCACTGCCCTTCTCTGTCAATCACAAGCAGATTTAATTACCTGTGCCAGAACTCACGGGAGGGCCACACCGTCCGCCAGCCCCGCTCTTTCCTGGCTACAGATAAAAGCTCCAGGTTCCGGGGGTTCCGGTTGGTGAACTCTGGGGCGACAGCTTCATTTTCCACAGGGTCCACTTCAGGTTTCGCTGCCGGCTCGGAGCTGGTTGACAGGGCTGCGAACCTGCACCCTGGGCAACGGAAACAACCGCACGGGGCTTAAAAATGACGGATACGGACAGCGCGCGAACCCGCTCTAACGTCTATCCGCTTTTACACCCCCAATTTTCAGGCCCGAGGGGACGAAAAATACGTATGCCCACAGGGTGGAGTCAGCACTGACCCCGTCCTTAACTTCCTACTGTGGTCTTCGCAGTGCCGCGAGCTCTAATTCGATCCGGCACGTCGAATACACAATAGAAGCCGCGCGTTCCAATGTACTGTGCGAGCCCTGGCAAGTGAACTGGGAGAAGGGGTGCAAGACTAATTACCAGGGTTCCTGCTAACCGAAAACCCCCAAAACCGCGACCGAAGCGCCATCGCTGAGACGATCTCGGAAAAGCCTCGCCTCTTTTTCCTCACAGACGACCCAGTCGCTCGCCGGCCGCAGCCACATAAAGTCAAGGAAAAGCCTTTGGCTGCTGTAGATGCCCAAACTCTCTACGCCAGACGCCCCCGACCCGGAAGTAGGAAGTTCCCTGCCACTGAGTGGCCAAGAGGGCGATCTGTTATCCTGCACCGCCAATCATCGCTCACGTCGAGGGGCACGCAGGCCCTAGAACCCACCAACCACCTCGTAAGCCACGCCCACGACCACGCTTTTTGCTTAAGTCCAGGGTCAAAGGCATCCACCCAACAACTTCACCTAACCTTATTTGGGTTCTCTACCCGGAAAGCTTGGGCGGTCATTGACTGGTCCACACACACCCCAACTGGGCACCGCGTAGGAATGAGGTGCAGTTTTCTCTTTAAAAAGGGTGGTTGTCTTCCTCGAACCAAAAATTTTCCCGTATGGCCCACTGGAAAAACTGCCCCGTCCCACCCAGGTTCGCGCCCCTAAACTTATACTTCTGAGGCCTGGAGCAAAGCCGGCCGATCTGCCTCACGCTCCCCGAGCAGGGACAAGGAAAGGACACTAAAGCTAAAACGCAAGACTCGCTCAGAACCACAACTCTACCTTGGAGACGGGCCCGCCCCTCCAGTTACACCCCAGCTCCAAGCTCCACCCTTCCTACAACTTTTTCTAGAAGGCACTAGAATGGCCCACTGCGTCTGCGCAACGCCGTTTGAGGCGAAGGTTCAGCCTCTTCCCGGCGGTCCAAGATCCGACTTCCGTTCTCCGCTTTCGCGCCCTTCCCATCGGCTATCTAATTGGACAAAAATGCCGAGCCCGCCCCTTCCCGAGAGCCTCACTTCCGGCACAGTCCAGTTTCTCTCCCTGTTGTCCCCGCCTCTTTTTCCTTCCCGCCGTGCCCCGTGGTCGGGCCGGGGCAGCCGGGAAGCGGGTGGGGCGGTGTGTTACCCAGTAGCTCCTGGGGCATCGCTCGGGTACGCTCCACGCTGTCGCAGCCACTGCTGTGGTCGCTGGTCGGCCGAGGGGCCGCGACACTGGTTGCCCGCGGTGTGAGCAGAATTCGACGTATATCGCTGCCGTGAAGATGGAGGGGCCTTTGTCCGTGTTCGGTGACCGCAGCACTGGGGAAGCGATCCGCTCCCAGAACGGTAAGGGCGGGCCGGGCCTGGGTCGGGCTTGCGGGCGGGGAGGGCCGAGTCCTACCGCGACCGGATCCCGGCTGCCCTCCTCGTGCCTCTCCTCCTTTACCTCCGCAGACAGAGCCTCGGGGCCCCGCAGCCGGACCCAGCCCACCCGCCGTTCTCTGGGGCAGGGCGCTGTGGCCCCCTCTTCCCACAGCGGGGAGGAGCCCCGGAGCGCGCGGTAGGGTTTTGAGACCGGCAGCGCGTGGATGTGCTGTCCGCGGCGGCGTTGGAAACGCGCCCACCGCGGGAAAGCGGGCCTCCCGGGCTCGCACGTGCGGGCCACGCTTCGCACCCCCTTTTGTTTCAGGGCGACCGCCTGAGCGTCCATGTTAAACGCCAGGTTTCATTTTAGGACCATTTACCAGAAAAAGAGTAGGTTCCTCCGCGCGCCCTCGGATGAGCCCGTTGCCCTGCCCGCCCGCAGCTGCAGTCGAGGTCGGGCCCCCGGCACCAGCTCTATCCGGGTTGACAGCTTCTTACAGTAGAGTTAACCCAGGAAAAGGCACTCGAGTGCGTTGACCCCAGGAGACGTCAGCGCCAACTTGGCAGAGCGTTTGCTGTCGGGCCTTTGGATACCTACAGAGCTTACTGTTTCTTGATAGATTCCTAATTTTTTTCGTAAACAAATCTGAAAGTCACCACCTTCCCCGTTGACTACCGATTTCTCTCCTCACAGAGTTTTAATGAGCAAAAAACTTGCAGGATGTGAAGGAAAAGGCTGGTGTAGCTGTACGAAGTGGCAGAGCATGAAATTGTGGTTATTACTTTTTTTTCTTCCGCCATCAGATTCCACCCCCCATCAAAGCTGTGCCAAATAGGCTCGCTTTGTTTAGGGACAGGGTCCCACCTGTCGCCCAGACGAGTCTGAGTGCCATCATAGCTCACTGCAGTCTCCAAGCACAGGCCCGCGCCGCCACTTCCCGGCTTTTTTATTTTTTGTAGAAATGGGTTTCGTTATGTTGGGCAAAGGGGTCTCAAACTCCTGGCATCAAGCGATCCTCCTGCCTCGGCCTCCCGATGTTGGAATTACAGATGTGAACCACAGTGTCCGGCCCCATTTAGACTCTTAGTAGGTGGTTTTTAAATAATTAACACAGATTTGTAGATTTGGGAAATATAGGGGCTGTTGGATGTCATTTACCTTTAGGCTGAAATTACTGTCTTTCAGAGTTGTGGCTTATCCTCATTTCTTTTTTATTTTTGTTTTTAATTGATTGTCTACAGTTATGGCTGCAGCTTCGATTGCCAATATTGTAAAAAGTTCTCTTGGTCCAGTTGGCTTGGATAAAATGTTGGTGGATGATATTGGTGTAAGTACACATAACTGTTGTGTTAGTTGCCTTAAAGTAAAACTATCTTCAGTGTTTTGCTATGTTCGTTCTTTGACTTTATCAGAATCCATGTACTGGAAGGTGATATTAAAGGTGAACGTGTATTATAATGGGGCTGTGTTGATTTCTGTAAGTGGTTCATATTTTTTCCTGCCAATTTCTTAGGATGTAACCATTACTAACGATGGTGCAACCATCCTGAAGTTACTGGAGGTAGAACATCCTGCAGCTAAAGTTCTTTGTGAGCTGGCTGATCTGCAAGACAAAGAAGTTGGAGATGGAACTACATCAGTGGTAGGTAGACTGAGTAAAGAATGATCATTTTTCTAAAAATGACCGACTTTCAGAAGGTTGAAGCCATAAGTGGGTCATTTGTGCTGTGTCAGAAATAAATTACATATTCTGAATGCCCAGAAGATTGAGCAAGAAGAAAAAACAAAAGAAGTTACACATTTAAGAGGGGAAATAAGCTTCTTAGGTACAGATTCAGAAACAAAATTTATAAGTTGACAGTTACAGCTAGTTTGTACAGTTTAAGTAGGAAAGAATTTGAGTTCATTTAACATAGCCCCATTGTTTTAAATGTTGGTATTCACAAGTTTTGAGGGCTTATTTTTCCCTTTATGGCAGTATTCAGACATCACACAGATTTTTTTATGGTCTCTCAAAAGTCTTGTTTCCTCCCCCATCACCCCTTGAGACTTGGAAAGCTCTAAACTTTTCTGATTATGTGGAGGATAAAATGTTACCAATTTGGGGGAGAAACAATGTTTTTATATTATTAGTTTTTTAAGAGACCATCTGTAGCACAGGCTGCAGGGCTGCAGTGCTGCAGTGCTGTCATATCTTACTGCAGCCTGGAACTCCTGGGCTCAAGCAATCCTCCCGCCTTAGCCTCCCAGAGTGCTTGGGATTGCAGGCATATGCCACTATAACCAACTAATTAAAAACCTTTTTTTTTTTTTTTTGTAGAGACAGGGTCTCTCTATGTTGCCCAGGCTGGTCTTGAACTCCTGGCCTCAAGTGATCCTCCCTTCTTGGCCTCTGTAGTGCTGGGATTACAAGCATGAGCTGCACTCAGCCTGTTTTATTTTTTAAATCCTGACAGGTAATCTCAGGAATTCAAAATGGGAGTGTGAGAAATTAATAAATACATCATGATATGACAGTGTGATCTTATCGAGTCAGTAAATGTGATATACAGTATAAACTCTTCATAGATCATCCAGCATGCTGGTATAGTAGAAACAATATTGTTTGGTGAAAAAGATGTTAATTCTGGAGAAACGAGATAGTTTGTGGGGAAAATGTATTTCTAGATTAAACTTCAGCCATGCGGCCGGGCATGGTGGCTCAGCGTGTAATCCCAGCACTTTGGGAGGCCGAGGCGGGCAGATCACTTGAGGTCAGGAGTTCGAGACCAGCCTGTCAACACAGTGAAACCCCGCCTCTACTGAAAATACAAAAATTAGCGAGATGTGGTGGTGCGCGCCTGTAGTCCCAGCTACTCCGGAGGCTGAGGCAGGAGAATCGCTGGAACCTCAGAGGCGGAGGTTGCAGTGAGCTGAGATCGCGACACTGCCTGGGCGTCAAAGCAAGACCCTATCTGCAAAAAAATAAAAAAAAATAAAAAAAATAAAAAAATAAACTTCAGCCATGAAAGAATGGAACCTACTCCTAAAATATGAATATCATCTTTGTCTAACTTACGATAATGTGGTTTAACAAATGTAGTTTTCCTCCCATAAGAAGCTGACAAGACTTTAAGTCTTTTTACTTTAAAAATATTTCTTAGTGTTTTATCAACTTAAAAGAACTGTTTTTTAAATAAAATAATAGCCTAATATATGTCATATGAATAGTCACACTTGGTTTAGCTTCTGTTGAGCACTGTCTCTAAAGGTAATAAATGTGTTGTCTTTTACGGTTGTATTGCTGAACTAGTTTCTTAGAACATTTTTCTGGCTCCTACCCAGTTTTGGCCATTTGCATTTATAATATAATAAGACCTCACTGAACATCCACAATGGATTTGTGGAAACTGACTTTAAGAGGAAAGATGATGTATAAAAAAACAAGTGTTCCTTCCCCCATCAGCGTTACAATAAACAACTATATTTGAGAAATTGCTGTTCATTGTTTTGCTTAAAGTGGCAGTTTCCAAGAATTTATGAGTAACATTGAGGACTTAGAGTGTTTTGTAGCGTTCTTCTCCCTTCACCCCCCAGGTTTCTAATAACCAGTTAATTCATTTCACCACTACCATTTTGGTTAATAATATATGGCCATTTTAGTGTCATTTCATATGTATTGCACATGTTGAATATGCGGCATACTCAGTTCAGTGAATGTTTTCTTAACAGGTTATTATTGCAGCAGAACTCCTAAAAAATGCAGATGAATTAGTCAAACAGAAAATTCATCCCACATCAGTTATTAGTGGCTATCGACTTGCTTGCAAGTAAGATTGTTTGCATTCAGAGAAATTTTTTTTGATGTAATAGTTGTAAACTGTGTTGTCTTAACATTTTGATTAATAACTAAATTTTAATTTGAAAACCTTCAATTTAAATGTTTTAGCATTTAAGTAGTAATATTTGAAGTTAAAAACTTGGACCAGTATCTTTTTTCCCATTTGACTACCACATTTTCTCCTAATAATAGATTTTAGTGGCTATGCTTATGGGATAGATTAAACTTGCCATGATCTGAAGAGGGAGGGTTTTTTCATGTCCTCCTCCTATATGAAATGGCTGAACAGATATTATTACTTCTGACATTTTGGCTCTGTGTTAAGCATGATGAATGCAGAGTTTGAGTAGTGACTTTATAAGCGTTTTTCTCCCCCACACTTTTAAACAGGGAAGCAGTGCGTTATATCAATGAAAACCTAATTGTTAACACAGATGAACTGGGAAGAGATTGCCTGATTAATGCTGCTAAGACATCCATGTCTTCCAAAATCATTGGAATGTATCCTTGTGGTTGTCAGATAAAATTTGGGCTTTTTAAAGCATAAGACTTTGAGATGGGCATGGTGGTGTGTGCCTGTAGTCCCAGCTACTAAGGAGGCTGAGGCAGGAGGATTAATTGAACCCAGGAGTTCCAGTCCAATGTGGGCAACATAGCAAGACCCTGTCTCGGGAGGGGGTGTGTGTGTGTGTGTGCGCGCGCGTGTAGTAGCAGCAATATCAATTTTGTGCAATAAAATTTTGAATAACCAATTTTATGCAAATTGATATCAATAGAGAGGAGTAATGCTGTATTGAAATTAACTGTTGCCCTCCCTGCTTTTTTAGGGTGAAAAGGTAACAAAAAGCATGTCTAAAAGTGATATGAATTGCAGATAGTGATAATGTAACATTTTGGTGACATAAGTAATGCTTGCTTCTTTAATAGATTACTAAAAGGAAGTCCCTTCAAATTACCCTTGATTTTTCACGTGTGTACCCTTTGTCCATTCCAAACCTGTTACTGTCCTTAACTTTTGGCTTAGAAATGGTGATTTCTTTGCTAACATGGTAGTAGATGCTGTACTTGCTATTAAATACACAGACATAAGAGGCCAGCCACGCTATCCAGTCAATTCTGTTAATCTTTTGAAAGCCCATGGGAGAAGTCAAATGGAGAGTATGCTCATCAGTGGCTATGCACTCAACTGTGTGGTGGGATCCCAGGGTAAGGTTTGGGATTTGGTTTATAGAATGAGATTGCTATGGATTAAAACTAGCTTTTTTTTTTGGCTGGGCGCGGTGGCTTGTGCCTGTAATCCCAGCACTTTGGGAGGCCGTGGCAGGTGGATCATGAGGTCAGGAGTTTGAGAGCAGCCTGTCCAATATGGTGAAACCCCATCTCTACTAAAAAATACAAAAATTAGCTGGGCATGGTGGCACCCGCCTATAGTCCCAGCTACTCGGGAGGCTGAGGCAGGAGAATCACTTGAACCTGGGAGGCGGAGATTGCAGTGAGCCAAGATCACACCACTGCACTCCAGCCTGGGCAACAGAGTGAGACTCCGTCTCAAAAACAAAACAAAACAAAAAAAAAAACTTTTTGTGGATTATGTGCAGTACATCTTTTTGTAATTTAAAGCACATACAACATGTTAGAAGGAATGTGAATTAAAAGAAATTACATGCATTTAATGCCATAAAATTTTTCTAAGATAAAATGTAATGAATTATAGTCTAAATTTGTGTGTTTACATACAATTGATTATAGGTACTCTTTATTATGCTTTTAAGGATAGATGTATTAACTTAGTCTTATGTTCAATTGTAGGCATGCCCAAGAGAATCGTAAATGCAAAAATTGCTTGCCTTGACTTTAGCCTGCAAAAAACAAAAATGAAGCTTGGTGTACAGGTGGTCATTACAGACCCTGAAAAACTGGACCAAATTAGACAGAGGTATGTTGAGAGATTATTTTTGGCCTTTTAAGTGTGAGTGTCTTGGAGGACTTTAACATTTTTAGCCAAGTCAAACTATTTTACTTCCAGAAAAATTAGCCTGGTGGTGTTTTTAGAGGGATTTGGGGTTATACAACCTATATGAAAATTGGCCTTTTTGTGGAATTTTGATTGTATGAGTCTATTAATATTAAAGATATAAAAGACAGGAATCTAATTTCCTCAAAGCAGTACAGAACTCAGCAGTACGGTATTGACTGTAGCCTACGGTTTGCTAGATACTGGAGGTATCTAGCTAATGGTGGAGGTAGTGTGACCACTGCTATAGATTTGACTGCCTGACAGTCACTTAAAACAATTGTTTAGGCTGGGCACAGTGGCTCATGCCTCTAATCACAACACTTCGAGAGGCTGAGGTGGCAAGAATCTGAAGTCCAGGAGGTCAAGGCTGCAGTGAGCTGTGATTGTACCACTGCACTCCAACCTGGGTGACAGTGAGACCCTGTCTCAAAAAAAAAAAAAAACAAAAAAAAACCCAAAAAAACCAATGAATAGTTTAAACAGTAGTTAAACCAGACCTACAAGAAAGCTTTGCCAAGAGTAAGAAATGTGCTGTCATCTTTCAAATCAATCTGCATGGGTATTCTTTTTTCCTTTCTTCCATCAAAGCCAGTCCCTCTACAGTAAGCGTTCTAGAGTCTGTTTCCTTCTGCTCTAGAGCCTTGTCTTTGATTCTTCTTTCATACCTGCATCTTCAACTAATTATGCTCTTTCCTGGATTCTTCGTGTGGCTCTTTTGTCCTTCAAGCTTCTTCATACATCCTTGTGCTGTAGGTACTCCCTATCCTACATCTTTACAGGCAGATGTCATGAGTGATTTACTACACAAAACTTCTCTGGTGCTTTTCTTCTCATCCCTTTTCAGCCCTGTTCTCCATTTGAGGGACTGCATGTTAAGGTCTCTAGTGTGAAATTTGGAAGACATTTTCAGCCTTCCTCTTACTTGACCTTTAGCAACCCTTTGATTATGTCCTTCTTGAAATGCTTTCGGGGATGGAAGGCTTTGTGATGCTGCTTTGTCTGGACCATCTCATAATACTCTCCAGGATAGCCCGTTTGTTCCCATGACTTCATGTATTATCTCTCCATGCCAGAGACTCTTTCAGCTGTTTCTCTGAGCTCCAAACACACATACTTCTATCTAATAGAATGCTTTTCAAGCATCTCAAAGTGAACATGTCTAAAGCTGAACTTGTGATAATACCGCAAATTTGCTTTTGACCATTTTAGTGATGGGGACTCCTCCATACAGGCAGAAAACTAGGAAATGTCCTTAACTCCTTTTTACCAACACCTTTTCTCCTAATCTGTCGCCAAGACCGCTTGATTTCTACCTCCAAATTAAATTTACCTACTTTTCATTTTCTTGCCTAGACTGTTGTAGAAACACACCCAAGCTAGTAGTCTCTTAGACAAGCTTTTCTTTCTTCTTCAATCTAAATTATATTCTGTTGTAACTTCCTGTATTTTGTCTTCCTTTGGCTTACTACAGTTTTTACCATGAGTTTATATAACTGTGTAGCACACAGTACTTGTTCAGTAGACAAGCTGCTTTTGAGGTTGATCTGTAATTCATTTTACTTTAAAAATTCTTCAAATGATCTATTCACATGTCTTCACTTATATTGACTCTTCAAATCTGTATCTCCCATAGTTTGTGGTTTCCATGATGTAAGTGACTACCTCCTGGGAGCTTCACCTGAGTAACAACAGAGACTTCAAACTTAATCTTGTCCTAAACTGAACTCTGATTTCCCATCCTGCCCCCGAAACTGTTGCTATTTATTTTACTCCAGGACTCACTCAAGCCATAAAATTTGACTTTTCTGTTTAGGTTGTCTTTCAGCTTATATCTCATGTTACTATCTTGTCTTCAGCTATTCAGTGCAATTTCCACATTGATATCAGGGAATCCTTTTGAAAACGCAGATAATATACTAGTCTTGCTTAAAGATATTAAGCTTCTTAGTATCTAGACTGTTTGGTGTATCCTGCAAGGTTTTTCACTTTTCTGGTTCTACCTTCTTTTGTGCTTTCAACTCTGGACTCCTGTGTTTTTTTTTTTTTTTGTTTGTGAGACAGAGTTTTGGTCTTATTGCCCAGGCTGGAGTGCAGTGGCGCGATCTCAGCTCACTGCGACCTCCGTCTCCCGGGTTTAAGTGGTTCTCCTGCCTCAGTCTCCTGAGTATCTGGGATTACAGGTGCCCATCATCAGGCCCGACTAATTTTTTGTATTTTTAGTAGAGACGGTTTCACCGTGTTGGCCAGGCTGGTCTTGAACTCCTGACCTCAGGTGATCTGCCCGCCTCAGCCTCCCACAGTGCTGGGATTACAGGCATGAGCCACTGCGCTTGGCCTGGACTTCTCTTTATTGTTCACCTCCTAGGCTAAATTTATGTCTTTTATGTGCTTATAATCTCTGCATACCACTTTAGTGACACTTGCCCTGGAATGTGATTAGTAATCCCTCTCCCCACTAGATCCTCAAAGGCAGGACCTGTGTTCCCTGTTTAACCATAGTTCTCAATTGGTAATTCAAATTTGGGTTGGGGAGAGCTAAGTGGTAATTTTTAATTCCTTCAAATTTTCCATGAATTGGACTAATTTAAATTCTGGTCAGAGATAACAAAGGTTAATACAATTTGATCTATGATTATCTTGTGATAAATACTTAATGGAAGTTAAAGCTAAATTATTTTTAAAAATCACAGAAGGTAACTCAGGTTACAAAAACACTTTGCAGAGAATCAGATATCACCAAGGAGAGAATTCAGAAGATCCTGGCAACAGGTGCCAATGTCATTCTAACCACTGGTGGAATTGATGATATGTGTCTGAAGTATTTTGTGGAGGCTGGCGCTATGGCAGTTAGAAGAGTTTTAAAAAGGGACCTTAAACGCATTGCTAAAGCTTCTGGAGGTATGTCTTGTGCTGGCTGTCACATAAAATACTTTTATTATACCTGACCCCACCAAAGATCTTTTTACATTGGAATATTGACAGAAAACGCTTCGAAAACATTCATATTCTCTTAATGCTTTGTGCTACCAACACATTTATAGAGCCATTTTTCATGTAACTGGAGAAATTGATTAAGTTTGTTGGAAATTCATGAACTGAATTTGTTCATTTCTAAAATGACATAGTTCCATCTTAGGATAAAAGGAGTTACTGTGTGCTGCCTAACTAAATTCTAAACTTGTAATATAGCACTTTTATCACAAATGCTACTGAGTCCAAGGATATTAAAATCATGAAAGAGCAATATTCACAGATCCTTTGTAACTCTCTTAATAGCAACTATTCTGTCAACCCTGGCCAATTTGGAAGGTGAAGAAACTTTTGAAGCTGCAATGTTGGGACAGGCAGAAGAAGTGGTACAGGAGAGAATTTGTGATGATGAGCTGATCTTAATCAAAAAGTAAGAGCTACTTTCTAAAATTGTAAAGTTATACCGATTTTGTTATGTAAAAGCAGGTTTTCTTCCCATTTATTTGCTGCTTGTAGTCTCACAGTGATATGAGCAGTTATACGCATGGGATAAAATAACATTGGGCCACTGTAAATTGAGATGAAGTAACCATTTTCATCTCTTCTGCATGGACTAGACATTGTTTCTGTATAGTATATCTAAATACCCTGTGTAAGCAGGACTTAAGGGAACTTTATGTAGACGTATTTTATTAAAATGCCATTTTTTTGAGAAATTGATGGTCTTGGCAAAAAAAAATTAAAAAGAATGCTGTTACAAGAATTTCACTTTTGTTTTGAACAGTACTAAGGCTCGTACATCTGCATCGATTATCTTACGTGGGGCAAATGATTTCATGTGTGATGAGATGGAGCGCTCTTTACATGATGCACTTTGTGTAGTGAAGAGGGTTTTGGAGTCAAAATCTGTGGTTCCAGGTGGGGGTGCTGTAGAAGCAGCCCTTTCCATATACCTTGAAAACTATGCAACCAGCATGGTAAGAAGAGTTATTTCTTGTCTTAGAGGCCTGAGAGCAGTAGCTGTGGATCTTAATTTTTTTTCCCTTTTGTGAAGTCACCTAATTGTCTTCTTTTCCTAGGGGTCTCGGGAACAGCTTGCTATTGCAGAGTTTGCAAGATCACTTCTTGTTATTCCCAATACACTAGCAGTTAATGCTGCCCAGGACTCCACAGATCTGGTTGCAAAATTAAGAGCTTTTCATAATGAGGCTCAGGTTAACCCAGAACGTAAAAATCTAAAATGGTAAGCATACAATTTCCCGCTTTTTGTTAACCTCTGCAAAACAGGTTGCATTAAAAAGGATAGTAGTCAATTTACATGTCAGCAAACATAAGTAACAGACTTGTCAAATACTTAACATGAAAAACTTCACAGCAAGCATTTGTTGTTCACTCACTGTAATTCAAGAGACAATGATTAATTATTAGCACTGGTGTGCCTTAGTTAACAATTCTGATTGCTAATCTCTCCCTGCTTCTTTGGGTAGAAAGACTACCTACAAGATCTCTAGTCTGACTTAAAAATCAAGCTTAATACTTGAGTGAAATGCTGGAGTTAATAGGCCACCTAACTAAGTTGTAAGCGGCCATTTAATAGTTCTTTCTTAATTGCAGGATTGGTCTTGATTTGAGCAATGGTAAACCTCGAGACAACAAACAAGCAGGGGTGTTTGAACCAACCATAGTTAAAGTTAAGAGTTTGAAATTTGCAACAGAAGCTGCAATTACCATTCTTCGAATTGATGATCTTATTAAATTACATCCAGAAAGTAAAGATGATAAACATGGAAGTTATGAAGATGCTGTTCACTCTGGAGCCCTTAATGATTGATCTGATGTCTCTTATTTATAACAATGTTAAATGCAATTGTCTTGTACCTTGAGTTGAGTATTATGCATTAAAGTACAAGCTGTAAACTTGGGTTTTTGTGATGTAGGAAATGGCTCCCATCTGTACTTTGGTCCTCTGATTTCACATATTACAACCTAGTACTTTATTAGTTTAAAAAGAAATTGAAGTTGTTCAAAGTTTAAGCAATTCATCCTCTCTGAACACACATTGCTATTCCCATCCCACCCCCAATGCACAGTGCTGCAACACCACGACTTCCGCCCGTTCTCTCCAGTGCGTGTAACAGGGTCACAAGAATTCGACAGCCAGATGCTCCAAGAGGGTGGCCCAAGGCTATAGCCCCTCCTTCAATGTTGACCTAAGGGGGAGAAAAGATTTAGATTGTTTATTCTTCTGTGGACACAGTTTAAAATCTTCTCTTTTTCCTCTTAATGTATCAGCATGCTACCCTTTCAAACTCAAATTTTCATTTTAACTGCTTAGGAATAAATTTACACCTTTGTGAAAATTCATCCCTGCCTATCTTACCTCGTTCCTTTTATGCCAAGTAAGCTAATGTCTTTTTTTTTTTTTTTTTAATACCATGGGAAGTAATGAACTCAGTCCTAGTAACTAGTATTTCTTTAACTATTACCCACATGGCCATACACCTGGAAGATACTATCTTAAAATTGGATTGTGAAATTCACTGGTAAGCTCTCAGGGTTACTTGTGCATCTTTACCTTCTCTGGGTTTAATCCAAGTTCTTTAACTATTGCAACAGAGAGGGCTGCAAAGGCTTCATTGATTTCAAATATGTCAACATCCTCCAGTGACCAACCTGCTTTTGTAACCTAGAGGAAAGATACATAGAAAAGAGGTTAAACTTGGGTGGAAAGGCTAAAGTTAAACCCTTCTTTGTTAACATAAATATGAAATATGCTGCATGATGCTGATAACTGCTACTTTGGTTTGTTCTTAGGTTAATACAGTGACATTCTCACACATTTTTGCCTTAGTGACATCCATTCCATCCAAAAGGTTAAGGATGTGATCTAAAAGATCCCTTAGAAATTCTAAATTGTCTTAAATTTTGAACCAGTAGCATCTGTTATGTGTTCCTAAGGGGAATGTAACAATCAGTTCCCCTAAAAAGCATGTGATCTAAATGCTCTCACTGGCTGGGGGTAGTGGCTCACACCTGAAATCTCAACACTTGGGGAACCTAAGGCAAGAGGATCAATTGAACTCAGGAGTTCAAAACCAGCCTGGGTAACACAGACCTTGTCTCTACAAAATGAAGAAGGCATGGCAGTGCACCTGTAGTTCCGAGGTAACTTGGGAGGCTGAGGCAGGAGGAATATTTGAGCGTAGGAGTTTTGAGGCTGCAGTGCTATGATGGTGCCACTAAACTCCAGCCTGGACAACAGAGCAAGACCTTGTCTCAAAAACAAATAAATGCTCTTGGTTACTCTTCTGGTAGTGAAAGACTAGAGATAACTACATGAATAAGCTCATTTAAGGCTAACAGGAAGACAAATTTCATAAAAGGTAATAAGGTTATACTCACAGCTTGCTTTATGGCTGGAATTGGTCCTATTCCCATAATGGAAGGCTCCACACCCACTTGGGACCAGGAAACTATCCGTGCTAAAGGTGTAAGCCCACGTTTATCAGCTTCTGACTTCTTCATAAGAACCACAGCTGCAGCACCATCATTCATTCCTGTAAAATATGAGTGACTTAATTTCTTATAGTGCTTATTAACCTCAGTTACATATCTGTGGCTTCTTTGCCACCTGAAGACATGGGTTAAATTTGATTTTAACCTGTTGGCTAAGGCATTTACTACAATTCAACAGACTTTACAGTATACATGGAAATTATGTTTGGCAATATATTGACCACAAAACTTTCCAACTAGAGAAAGTGGTAGGATTACAGTAGTCAGGGCTGGGCATGGTGGCTCATGCCTGTAATCCCAGCACTTTGGGAGGTGGGCGAGGGTGGATCACCTGAGGTCTGGAGTTTGAGACCAGCCTGACCAATAGGGTGAAACTCATCTCTACTTAAAACAGAAAAATTAGCTGGTGTGGTGGCGTGTGCCTGTAGTCCCAGCCACTCAGGAGGCTGAGACAGGAGAATTGCTTGAACCTGGGAGGCGGACGTTGCAGTGAGGCAAGATTGCACCACTGTACTCCGGCCTGGGCGACAGAGTAAGGCTCCGTCTCAAAAAAGAAAAAAAAAGATTACAGCAGTTGGGGAGGGGAGATCTCTGACAGGAAATGGAAGAATAAGCCTGGGCCTCACAAGGAGGTATTGGGAGTTTCTGGTACTGGAAAAATACAAAGGTAGATAAACTGAAGTTCCCTAATTTACTTCTTCATTTGTATGTCTAGTTGGGATGTCAAGAAACCAAATTAATTCTTTCAGTATAGGTTAAGTCAATGATCAAATACAGAGAAATGACATGTTTCCTTAAACTGTTTTAAGAATAATTTTGTATATAAATAAGAGTTGGGTGTGGTGGCTCATGCCTGTAGTCCCCCAGCTACTTGGGAGGTTAAGGCAGGGGGCTCACTTGATCCCAGGAGTTTGAGGCTGCGAGTGAGCAATGATCATATCGCTGCACTCCAACCTGGCTGGCAGAGTGAGTCCCTGTCTCAAAAAATAGTACTTTTGTATATAAATAAAGAGAAAAATATTCACTTGGTAGACCTTATAGAACATAGTATTCCCCCAGATGTCCTTCAGAAAATACAACCTGAAGCATTGGCTGGGGTGACTGTTCCCGTTCCATCGGTAAGAAAGCAAGGCTTTAGCTTGGATATGGTTTCTATGTTGCTCCCATGGTGAGGAAACTCATCTGTTTTAACTTCAATAAGACCTAAACGAAGGAAACCCAATTACTCAAGATTAGTCCAGAGACAGAAGTAAGTGTGCTAGGAATGGTGGGTTCTCTGACATTAAACATGAGGATTCATATTCAGCAGAAAAGTTTTAATATGTGACCACTTTGATTACAACAGGAGGAAAGTACACACAAGAATTATTGTACATGAAAACAATTTATGAGTATGTCCTTATGAGACACCTGTGTTTTCCAAATCCATAGGGCTTCCTGAGGAAAGTAGCTACCAGGGGCCTGTTTGTGCCAAATTCTGCTATAGTTTGGGTCATAGTACTTGGCTGGTTATGAGTGAGTGGATCAGGGAGTCTCAAAGCCAATCGTGCACTGCTAGCAGGACATAAGAGATGTCAGTTATCAATAAGGGAGGTTGACAGGGAGCATTCTGTATTAGAAAATCGCGAGTGACCCCAAAAGATCCACCCTTTGAATGTGAAACAGATCACACAGAAGCAGCAAGAAGTAACGGGTGTCCACTTCTGAGGAGGTTGAGCCTATACAGGAAACAGGTCAGCTGGTGCCTTCTAACAACCATGAGCCAGTGCTCCAGCTTCTCATGAAATCTGCTGTGTGTGCACAGTGGTCCTGGACACTCTGGAACAAAGAGTGCCTGAGTGCTGACATAGGTCCCATGTTACCGTGTCCTGTAAACCTCAGCATACCCCCTCCCCACATTCATGTATCCAGGGCATATATTTGCAACCTGAAAAACACAACTAAGATACAATTTCTAAAGATTCCTATGTATTACTCTTTTAGATGTTACTCTTACCTATAAATAGGTTGATGTTTAATTAAACCATTATGATATACTCACCCTTTCTAGTTGACACCAAAACTGGTACAATCTCTTTGTCAAAATGGCCAGCTTTCTGTGCATTCTCTGTCCTGTTCTGGGACAGAACTGCAACCTTGTCCTGATCTTCTCTACTCACTTGCCATTTTTTGGCTACATTTTCAGCTGGGAAAAGAAAAACAGCAAAAAAGTAACATTTTCATGAACTGGCATTTGATAGCTCAAGTTATCCACATTTGACCAAGCACTGACTGACCACACATGCTAGCAGGCTCATGGTGGCCTGTGCAATGCTCTGTGTGGGGTGGCCCTGCCTGCCACTGGCAGTTGGTTTGGAAATGTTGCAGTGACTTTCAGGAGTCATACTTCTCTCCTTCCCTTTCTATATAATTGTAAACTTACAGAAATTTCCTTCACCCAGTCACCATTTATATTTTCCCTCCATTTGCTTTAATATTTTCTTCCAAACCATTTGAGAGAAAGTTGGAGATACAATGCCTTCTTACTCTTAAATTTTAATTTCAGTGTATACTTCCCCAAAACAAGGCCACTTTCTTACATAAGCACAGTTACAAAACTCAAGAAATTGGGCCAAGTGTGGTGGCTCACACCTGTAATCCCAGCATTTTGGAAGGCTGAGGTGGGAGGATCACTTGAGCCCAGGAGTTTGAGACCAGCCTGGGCACGGCGAGACTGTCTCCATTAAAAATAAATTTAGCCGGGCATGGTGTGTGTGCCATGTAGCTAGTAGTCCTAGCTGCTTGGGAGGCTGAGGCAGAAGGATCACTTAAGCCTAGGAGTTCAAGGCTGCAGTGAGCCATGATTGTGCCTCTGCACTCCAGCCTGGGTGACCCTGTCTCACAAAACAAAACAAAAATCAGGAAATTTAACATGAATCAGACACTATAATCCTTGGTCCACATTCAAATTTCACCTATTATTCCAGTAATGTCCTTCTAGCTCCTTTATTTGTTCAGTCCAGGAGCCAATAAAGCAGCATGCATTCTACAACCATCAATCTCTCTAGTTTGCTTTTATCTGTAACAGTTCTTCAGACTATGCTTCTTAAGCTTGATATTTTTGAAGAACATGGGCCAGTTCTTTTGTTAAGTGTCATCAATTTTGATTTGTCTGATGTTTCCTCAGAATTAGATTAAGATTCTGCCAAAAGGCAGGTATACCACTGAATGATAGTATGATTTTTCTCAGCGAGTCTTATTAGGACACAAATGACAATCAGTTTATCCCAGGTGATGTCATCTTTGATCACTTGGTTAAAATGGTTTGGTATTCACCAGGTTTCTAGCTTTTAAAGGTACCATTTTTTCATTTATAAGTAATCAATAATTTATCAGAGGTTCTTTTTAGATTATCAAAATATCTTCCCCATCATATTTTCACCCACTAGTTTTAGCATTCATTCATGACTTTCTAACTCCAACATTCTTTCTATTGGTAAGGTATTAATTGGCATTTTACCATAAAGAAAAGCTTTTCCTTTTCTCCCATGTATTCAGTTATTTATATCAGGATGGACTCATACATTTTCATTTTATTGAGTAAGTTATAATTCATTACTATCATTACTTACTTTGATGCTGAAATTGTTCAAAATTTGGGCAGTTATAACCCATTACTATCATTACTGACTTTGATGCTCAAATTGTTCAAAATTCCACTACAGGAAAGTGGAAGCCCCGTAGGCTGCCTCCTGTGTACTTTCGACATGTCCCCGAGCATGTCCTTAATTTTTTAGCATTTCTTCCCTAGCCTTGGAAAGGGCCATTTCTCCAAACAATCTTAGTTCCTTTTAGTGGATAAATGTATTTAGAAGATCTGGGTGTCAGGACTGCTTGTTGTTACTGGTTTGTCATTGTTTCTAGGTCTGTTCAGTAGAAACTTCCATATGTATTATTTATTTATGTATGTATGTATGTATTTATTTATTTATTTATTTATTTTTGAGACGGAGTCTTGCTCTGTCCACCAGGCTGGAGTGCAGTGGCGCGATCTCAGCTCACTGCAAGCTCCGCCTCCCGGGTTCACGCCATTCTCCTGCCTCAGCCTCCCGAGTAGCTGGGACTATAGGCGCCCGCCAACACGCCCGGCTAATTTTTTGTATTTTTAGTAGAGACGGGGTTTCACCGTGTTAGCCAGGATGGTCTCGATCTCCTGACCTCGTGATCCGCCCACCTCGGCCTCCCAAAGTGCTGGGATTACAGGCTTGAGCCACCACGCCTGGCCTCATATGTATTATTTATAATTTTACATATACACACACACTCATGGTAACACCTTGAGTTCATACTGCATTTTGAGTTCTCCAAAATGCAACCTAACACCACAAGCTACATTCTTCTCCCTTTCCGTATTTGTAACTCTCTTCTATAAATGTGAGAATTGGCCAGGTTCGGTGGGTCACACCTGTAATCCCAGCACTTTGGGAGGCTGAGGTGGGAGGATCCCTTGAGCTCAGGAGTTTGAGGCCAGCCTGGGCAACATGGTGAAACCCCATTTCTACAAAAAATACAAAAAATTAGCCAGGCATGGTGGTGCGTACCTGTGGTACCAGCTACTCAGGAGGCTGAGGTGGGGATTGCAGTGAGCCAAGATTGAGCCACTGCACTCTAATCTGGGTGACAGAGTGAGACCTGTCTCCACAAAAAAAAAAGAAAAAAAAAAAAAGTTATTGCTTTGCTTTCTATGTCTTGTCTTTACTTACCAAGCTGTTTTTCTTTTTCTTTTTTTTTTTGGATGATGTCTCACTATGTTGACCAGGCTGGAATGCAGCAGCTACTAACAGGCAAAATCAACCATAGTATACTATACAACTTCAAACTGCTAGTCTCAAGTGATCCTCCCACCACAGCCTCCCTAGTAGCTGGGACTACAGGCACCTGCCACTGCACACTGTAAAAGCTATTCTCTTATATGTATTTCTAGAAGCTTTACAGTTTTTGCTTTTATTTTTAAATCCATGATTTATCTCAAATTAGCTTTTATATAGGGTGTGAGGTAGGGATCTAGGTTCATCTTTCCCTGTGAGTAATCTGTTGTTCCAGCACCATTTGTTGAAAAGACTTTAATTTCTCCATTTCATTCCATTGATGCCTTTGTTGAAAACGAGCACAAGTCTGGGTCTATTTCTGAACTCTGTTCTCTTTCTCTGTCCTTATGCCAAAACCACACTGTCTTGTTTACCACAGCTTTATAGGTAATGTTAAAATCAGAGCATGTAAGTGCTATTTTCTAACTTCAAAATTGTTTTGGCTATTCTGAGTGCTTTGCATTTCATACAGTATTTATTTACACTATTTATCTATTTATTTATTTATTTAGAGATGGAGTTTCATTCTTGTTGCCCAGGCTGGAGTGCAATGGTGCAATATCTCAGCTTACTGCAACCTCCGCCTCCCAGGTTCAAGCAAGTCTCCTGCCTTGGCCTCCAGAGTAGCTGGGACTACAGGGGCCCGCCGCCACACCTGGCTAATTTTTTGTAGTTTTAGTAGAGACGGGGTTTCACCGTGTTAGCCAGGATGGTCTCGATCTCCTGACCTCATGATCTGCCCGCCTCGGCCTCCCAAAGTGTTAGGATTACAGGCGTGAGACACCGAGCCCGGCCAGAAGCTATTCTTTTGTTGTTGTTGTGTCACTATGTTACCCAGACTGGAATGCAGTAGATACTCACAGGTGCAATCATAGTAGACTATGATAGCGTTGCCCAGGCTAGACTCAAACTCTTGGACTCAAGCAATCTCCTGCCTCAGCTCTTGAGTAGGTGGGACTACAGGCACATACCACCATGCCTGGCTCCTTTAGTATTTCTTATAGTGTAGGTGTGCAGGCAATTCATTTTCCTTCATCTAAAAATCGCTCTTCACTTTCAGTCTTTTTTTTTTTTTTTTTTTGAGACAGAGTCTCACTCTGTTGCCCAGACTGGAGTGCAGTGGCATGATCTTTTTTTAACTTTTTTCTACAATTTGCTAAGGTGCAATTTTTCCCTTGTCCATCTTGGTCTTTGAACTTCTTTTCACACCAAATTTGGAAATTTTCTTCAGTTTTTTTCTGCCCCATTCTCTCTCTTCCTTGTGTATGAGATTCCTATTCCATGCATGCTAGTCCTATTCATTTTGTCCTGCAGACCACCAAGGCTCTGTTCATTTATATTTTATTTTTTTGAGATGGAGTTTCACTCTTGTTGCCCAGGCTGGAGTGCAATGGTGTGATCTCAGCTCAACGCAACCTCCGCCTCCCAGGTTCAAGCGATTCTCCTGCTTCAGCCTCCCGAGTAGCTGGGATTACAGGCATGCGCCACCAGCCTGGCTAATTTTGTATTTTTAGTAGAGACGGAGTTTCTCCATGTTGGTCAGGTGGGTCTCGAACTCCCAACCTCAGATGATCTGCCTGCGTTGGCCTCCCAAAGCGCTGGGATTACAGGTGTGAGCCACCGCACCTGGCCTGTTTTTTAATTTAATTTAATTTAATTTAATTTTTTGAGACAGAGTTTTGCTTGTCACCCAGGCTGGAGCGCAATGGTGCAATCTTAGCTTGCTGCAACCTCCACCTCCTGGGTTCAAGCTATTCTTCTGCCTCAGCCTCCCAAGTAGTTGGGATTACAGGCACGGGCCACCACATACAGCTCATTTTTGTATTTTTAGTAGAGACAGGGTTTCACCACCTTGGCCAGGCTGGTCTTGAACTCCTGACCTCAGATGATCTACCCGACTTGGCCTCCCAAAGTGCTGGGATTACAGGTGTGAGCTACCGTGCCTGGCCTGTTCATGTATTCTCCATTATTTTTCTCTGTGTTCTTCAGGTTGTGTATATGATCTATCTTCAAACTTCCTGACTCTTTTTCTTCTGTCTCCAAGATGCTGTTAAGGCCATTCAGAATTTTTTTTTTCTTTTTTTTTAGAGATGAGGTCTAACTATGTTGCTCAGCCTAGTCTCAAACTCCCAGCCTCAAGCAATCCTCCTGCCTCAGCCTCCCAAGGTGCTGGGATTACAGGTGTCAGCCACCATGCCCAGCCCCATCCCAGTGAATTCTTAATTTCAGATTGTGTACTTTGCAAGTTCTAGAATTTCTATTTGGTTCTTGTTTGTATTTTTTCCTTTTACTCCTGAGATGTCCACATCTATTCCTCCATGAAGATTATATTTTCCTTTGTATCTTTAAACATCTGTAAAGTAGAGCCTTTAAGATCCTTGTCTGATAATTCTAGTATTGCAGGGTCTGTTGACTGTTGTGGTTTTTTTTCCACCCTGGTTGTAAGCTATATTTTCCTAATTCTTTGTGTACCTAGAAAGTTCTTATTGCATGCTGCACATTATAGTTGCTACATAGTTGGACATATGGATTTTATTATCTTTAGAGAATATATTGAGTTTTGTTTCCACAAGCCGTCAAAATACTGGCAAATCACCTTGATCCTTTTGAGGCTTGTTTTTAAGCTTATTAGTTTGGGTCTAGAGTAGCTTTTACTCTGTGGCTTTGGCCCTACCCCTAAACTGTGGTCTTTCTGAGATGTCAATGGAGTGTCCAAGGGGTTCAGTAAGGTTTCCACTTGCTTGTCCAGAACTTTTATCTCCTGGTAATATATAAAATCTCCGGTTCACCTCTCCCTTGCAGCTCCTTTCTACTAGGCCTTGTAAGCTATTACCTACAAGCTTAGTATTTGATCAAAGACTTAAGGGGACCCTTTTGCAGATTTCTGGAGCTCTTTTTTTCTTCTCCCCCTTATTCTGCCCCACAAACTCCAGCCATCTCAGAAGCCCCAAATTCTCTGCTTCTTCGAGTCACTGAGACCACTGTTTCCAGCTTAGGCTCTGCCTCTCCATAACACAGTTTGGGAAGTGCCTCAGGTAGAGACAGTGACAGTTGGGTTTTCCCTTCTCTCAAGGACTTCAGTCTTACATGAGTATTAGTCACAACCTGACATATATAAAACAGTGGCTTTATATATTTTCACAAGTTTTATGCTTGTTTATAGTGGGAAGTCTAATCTTTGTCAATTACTCCATCATGACCTGAGGCTTTTTTCTTTTTTTCTAAAGAAGAGCAATTTATTTTCTTACAGTTCTGGAGGCTGGAAGAGTACAATTCAATCCACAGTACACCTTGGAAAGGGCTCGGGATCTGAATTTTTAATGACCACTTCTAGTTATGGTTGAGGCAGTTGGTCACACAGTGTCTTCCATGGTCTGCCTGTGTTCTTATAGCCTTCTCTGTTGTGGCTCTAAGTCGAGAAGTGGTCAAGATGCCTTGAGCTTCTCATTGCTTCCCATATCCCTAAGCCCTTCCTTCCTTCCTCTTGGAAGGAAGTTTCCTCTTGGAATCTTGTACTTTTCCCCATTACCTTTTTCACATATTTATATGTTACATAGAACCAGAGCCATTGCTGCATGCATTTGAGCAAGGTGCTTAACATCTCAGGGTTTGATTCTTTAACTCTAAAATGTCTATTCTGTTTCCTAAGTTTTACATGTATACTAAAGACAAGAGTTATTTTGATTTCCCAGTTGCTTTGCCATTAAACCTAGACCACAGGACCCCTCAACATGAATGACCAATAACCCAGTTGTGTAGTGCAAAAAATACAGTTAGGTACCAAAAAGCAACTGGTTTATCTCTGTTACTACCTCTGCCACACAAGCACTATTTGTGGGCCCTGTTTCTTCATTTGGTAAAATGAGGGGTTGATCCAGAAGAACTCTGACGTACTTCCCACTTCCAACATTCTCTGATAATCAAGGGTTCACGAAAAAGAGAATACTTACTTCACTTCAGTTAATCAAAGAAGAGATACAAAAATCCTTAAGACAGTCTCTGGCCATAAGGACAAAAGCACCTAAGAAGCAGATTACTATATGGTCTTTTTAACCTTTTTAAAGCTAATACAGTTTCAGCTATGTCTGCCTTACCTGTAATACCCATATGACAGTTGTGAAATGCATCTGTAAGACCATCACAGAGTATACTGTCAGTCAGTGGCATCTCACCTATCTTTACTCCTGTTCTCAAGTAAGCCAAGTGAGGAGCCTAGAAGTCAAAAATAAAAATGGATTTAGGCTTAGTTGTAATTAGTCTTATCCCCAGAATACAACTCAAAACTATCTAGTATTTCCTAAGTCTTCATCTAGGCCCCTTTGCAGCCCTTCTCCCCAGCTCCAGGTCCTCAGCCAGGCCAGGGTCTAAAGACCCCTGGAATTAGCAGACTTCATCTTTCCTATTGTTGGGAACCATTACTCTCCTACCTACCCATTTTCAATTCTCCCTCAAACCTACCCATTCTGTGTCCTGTTTCCTTAAGAATCCCATTTATTCTTTCCATCGAGGCGATTAATTATCTGTTAAATGAAGAAATCTTCTAAGGGCTTAAGTAAAGCTAACAATGTGTTACCTATTTTAATGGATGACATAATGTCTACAGTGAGAATAATCAGGCTAACTAAATGATCGGGAGGGATTTCTGAGTAGCGGCCAGTCTTAACTCTCACCAACTCAACAGCAGGTATATTAGAATGGAAAGAGTCATTGACTGGACTTAGAGTCGGAAGAGTTGTATTTGAATGCTGGCTCTGGCCTTCAGTTTCCTTACCTGTAAACTGGGAATGATATCATCTACCCTATATGGGGCTGTTGTGAACACATATACAAAAGCACCTGGTAAAGTACTACACAGATGTCAGTGTCATCCCATCAAAATCACTGATTATTTTTGCTACCTTTAGCCTGCCTCCTCCTGAACCTCAGCAATGGCTGGGTTGAATCAGCTGCTATCTAGGGAATCTGCACCTCGGTCCCTGAGCTGCCTCAGTAGGAAGCAGGGGATATACTTTTTCTTTCAACCGCTATGCCAATTTGAGGTATGGAACTTGGTGAAACAAATCGTGCCTGACAAACCTACTGGAGAAGGGCACCACTTGGTGGTCCTCTTTTACAAGTTTTATACCCTGAAAAGGTCAAAAAAGTCTGGTCCCCAGGATCTCCTTGTCACGTGCAGGAAGGTAAGTGGCAACATCTGTCTTTTGCCTTTTACTCACAATGGGAAAGAAATTTAAAACCAAGGACATCAAGCAACTAATATTATGAATGTAATTCAGAAAATATTACACGCTTCATTAATAGTTTAGAAAATCACACTGGTTGATAAACTTTTTATCAACCTGGATTTCCCACCCAAACTGAAGAATAATTCACATTCAAGTAGGGAACAAGGTTGTCATTTCTGTTTATTTGTTCACTGTTTGGTTCCAGCTCTGCTATGCATCAGTTTACTCTGTTCTGGCATAGAGATGAGTTTCTCGGTGTGAGGTCAGTGAAAGCCACCTCATCAGAGAGGCCTTACCTTGCTCATATTTTCCATGCCTCCTGCAACCACAATGCTGGAGTCTCCTATCCCTATTGACTGGGCTGCAAGGCACACAGCTTTTAGGCCTGACCCACAGATCATCTGGCAGCTCCATGCTGGAACAGGGTAGGGAATTCCTGCACCCACACTGGCTTGTCTAACAGGATTCTGCCCACAGCCTAGAAAGAGGAACACAGAGGACTCTTAGCAATCAAGGAGAAAGACAAAAGGTCACAGTGAAAGTGTGTGTAAAATTGCCAGTTGGGTTACCTGCCACTTCTGAAAGCCTACAGGTCAGGTAAGTGCCCACTGGAGGCAAAAAGGCCTGTATACACTCTCCACCTGTCACAGTCTAGTCCTTGAATATATACTGCCTTGTGCTGCTCCGTAGGTATTTCATAGATATAAGCTTTCTCCTCCAGAAAGAAGTCATTAATACCTTAAGAAAGAAGTGTCATCCTCATCTTTTGATATGGCTTAAATGAGCTGGGCACGGTGGCCCATGCCTGTAATCCCAGCACTTTGGGAGGTCAAGGAGGGCAGATCACCTGAGGTAGGGAGTTTGAGACCAGCCTGACCAACATGGAGAAACTCCATCTCTACTAAAAATACAAAATTAGCTAGCCGTGGTGGTGCATGAACGTAATCCTAGTTACTCGGGAAGCTGAGGCAGGAGAATTGCTTGAACCCGGGAAGCGGAGGTTGTGGTGAGCTAAGATCAGGCCGTTACACTCCAGCCTGGGCAACAAGAGCGAAACTCCGTCTCAAAAAAAAAAAAAAAGGCGGGGCGGGGGGGCTTAAATAAGCATTATCAAACCTATGTCCAATAAACACAGGATATAACCTAGGCATTATCAGTGTTTCTAACTAGGGCCATTTGCTCCCAAGATCATGGCTTAAGATACTTGAGAAGAAAAGGGGTTACTTAAAAAGGAAAACCTTTGATAATAAGCAGTTCTGTTCTTGCTTAGTATTCATTAGACTATGCTTAAATGGTTATATAACAAAATATATACAAACTCAGAATTCACAAATACCTTTTTTTCTCATTCTGAGTGCTGAAACACAAATACCTTTTCATAATTCAACTATGGGACTTCCTTTAGTTGGGAAGAAATACATAATTTACTTAAAGTAGCACAGAAGAGAATAGAGTTAAAAGTTTCAAATATTCTCAATTGTCATTGTCTGTTATCAGAGTCAATGGTAAATGTTTATACAGTGGTTACTCTATTCCAAGTTTCAGATATATTCATACCTACCACTCTTCCTTGGTGAGTTTGTGGGGAAGAACTAGCAAATAAGTCATTGACAAAAACTTAGAGATCATATTCATCCCAATGTTATCAATCTGGGATTAGGCTGGAAACTAAAAACGGGTAGGGTTACTTGAGACTGAAAACATATGCAGGATCATATACATATTAAAAAGACAGGCCCGGCGCGGTGCCTCAGGCTGGGAGCAGCGGCTAACGCCTGTAATTCCAGCACTTTGGGAGGCCAAGGGGGGCGCATTACTTGAGGTCAGGGGTTCGAGACCAGCCTGGCCAACATGGTGAACCCCCCCTCTCTATTAAAAATACAAAAATTAGCTGGGCATGGTGGTGCATGACTGTAATCCCAGCTACTCAGGAGGCTGAGGCAGGAGAATCGCTTGAACCTGAGAGACAGAGGTTGCAGTGAGCCGAGATCGTACAGCTGCACTCCCCCAGCCTGGGTGACAGAGTAAGACTCCATCTCAAAAAAAAAAAAAAGAAGAAATGAGGTACAGGGCTGGGCATGGCACCTCACGGCTGTAATCCCAGCACTTTGGGAGGCCGAAGCGGGTAGATAACTTGAGGTCAGAGGTTTGAGACCAGCCTGGCCAACATGTTGAAACCCCATCTCTACTAAAAATACAAAAATTAGCTGGGCACAGTGGCAGGCACCTGTAATCCCAGTTACTTGGGAGGCTGAGGCAGGAGAATCACTGGAACCCAGGAGGCAGAGGTTGCAGTGAGCCAAGACTGCGTCACTGCACTCCAGCCTGGGCAACAGAGTGGGACTCCATCTCAAAAAAAAAAAAAAAAAAAGAGAAAGAAATGAGGTGCTAACATAATTAATAATACTAGCATTTAGCATACTATGAGCTTCATGAGAATGAGAATTTCTATCTGATCTGAACATTGCTTATCTCCAGCTGCTAAAATAGTGCCTGGTACAAAGTAGGTGCTCAATAAACATTCGTTACGTGACTGTAGAAGGTTATCTGGCTTAAGGAATAGGACAGATCTAAGTTCAAGTGCTAGCTCCACTTCAAACTGTGACCCTGGTAAGTCATTTAATCTCTCAAACACTCATTTATTCATTTGTAAAATGAAGATAATAGGATATAACAGACTTGTGGGGAAGATTAAATGAGGTAATGAAAGGAAAGCATTTAGCACGGTGCTTTAAAAGCCTTAAACTTAGTAGACATGCACCGGTAGTCCCAGCTAGCTCAGAAGTTCAAGGCCATGGTGCACCATGACTGTGCCTGTGAACAGCCACTGCACTCACGCCTAGGCAACAGACAGACTCCACTTCTACAAAAAAATTTTTAAAATTGGCCAGGTGTGGTGGCCTGCTCCTGTAATCCCAGCTACTCCAGAGGCTGAGGTGGGAGGATACCATGGAGCCCAGGAGTTTGAGCTTATAGTGGGCTATGATTGATTACACCACTGCATTCCAGCCTGGATGACAGAGTAAGATCCTGTCTCTTTAAATAATAATAATAATAATAAATTAATTAATTACGAGTGTTCAAACCCAAAGAATCAGAAGATGGGGGCACTCTCAGGACTCAGCTATATTCTTCTAGGGAGTGATATGCCCCATTTGCAAGGGGCATGATGTGGCACCTATTTTCCAAGCTCAGAACTGAGCCCTAAGAGGGCAGGGAACTTACCTGTATTGTTAGAGCCATACTCCCACCACTAAGCACAGTCTGGGGCACCTAGGAGGAACTGAATACATTTTTGTTGAATGAATGACACTTTGAGGTAATAAGGAGGAGCAGGCATACTTTCCTATGCATCGGGCTGGCCCTGCTTCTTATTTTTTATTTTTATTTTTTGAAACGGAGTCTCACTCTGTCGCCCAGGCTGGATGGAGTGTGGTGGCACAATCTCAGCTCACTGCAAGCTCTGCCTCCTGGGTTCACGTCATTCTCTGGTCTCAGCCTCCCAAGTAGCTGGGAATACAGGCGCACGCCACCACGCCCGGCTAATTTTTTGTATTTTCAGTAGAGACGGAGTTTCACCGAGTCAGCCAGGATGGTCTTGATCTCCTGACCTCATGATCTGCCCACCTCGGCCTCCCAAAGTGCTGGGATTACAGGCGTGAGCCACCGCGCCCGGCTGGCCCTGCTTCTTAAGAATGAAAAGGCAGTGGGCTGCCTGTAGTCCCAGCTACTCGGGAGGCTGAGGCAGGAGAATGGCGTGAACCTGGGAGGCGGAGCTTGCAGTGAGCCGAGATCATGCCACTGCACTCCAGCCTGGGCGACAGAGCGAGACTCTGCCTCAAAAAAAAAGAATGAAAAAGCAGTGTAGGTCAGTGGTCTAAGTTCATTCACAAAAAGCATATTAATGAAGCTAAGTCTTTTTGTTTGTTTAGAGAAAGGGTCTCACTCTGTCACCCAGAATGGAGTGCAGTGACACAATCACTGCAGCCTCAAACTCCTGGGCTCAAGTGATCCTCCCACCTCAGCCTCTCCAGTAGCTGGGAGGCACAGGCCATCATACCTGGCTATTTTATTTTTTGTAGAGACGGGGTCTTGCTTTGTTGCCCAGGCTAGTCTCAAACTTCTGGCCTCAAGTGATACTTCCTCCTCTGCCTCCCAAAGTGCTGGAATTACAGGCAGGAGCCACCCTGCCTGGCCAAGAAGCTGAGTCTCAAGCTGGATAGAAGCTACTGACAGGGCTGGAAGAAGGGGGCCACAGGAGGAATCTTAACAGAGGGAACTCTGAGCAAAAGCATGGAGGCAAGAACTTGAGTGAGTAAGAGAGTGTGTGAGTGTGTGTGTGTGTGTGTTTATGGGCTGTTTCTAATAAGCCTGACTTCTCCTGGAATCACTGAGAGTTACCTGCTGCCAAAACATGTCCAAAGATGACCTCAGACACATCTTCCGGAGCCACCGTGGCCCTCTTCAAGACTTCTTTTATGACAGTGGAGCCCAGGTCCTGGACAGGAACAGCAGCTAAGGCACCATTGAAGGAACCTACAATGGAAAGGCGGAGAGCGTGGACATCACAAGCCTGCGGGTAATGCAGAAACCACCCACGAGCAGTGGGGCCTCATGATCCTGTTCGGCAAGGCCACCGCGAGGAGGCAGTGCCCTCTCCTCCCACACGTTCCTACACCTGCTGGTCTGAGTAAAGATCAAGGTGGGTGCGACTCGCAGCGGCCAAGGGCCGGACAGGCGACTTCCAGAACGGCCTAGGGACGCCGCTGTAGCCTTTCTATTTCCCCAAATCCGAAGGACTGGATGCGGCCCCATGCTTCCCAAACAAAAGGAACCGGCGGGTCAAGGGCGTTGAAAACCATGCGGCACGAAGGAGACGAAGTCACGACTTCCAGCCATTGTGTGACAGCCCGAGCCCAGCCCAAAGCCGGGCTCAGACCACCCAGCAGTTCCGCCCCTGCCGCAGGCATTACTGACGGCGCCTCCCGGAGCCGACCAATCAGGGGCCCCGGAGGAGAACGCCTCCCTAAGCCAACCAATGGAAGAGGCAGGCCACGCGATGGCTCTATCCCGGGAGCCAATCTGAGCACGAGGGACGGAGTGCGCACATCGGAAGAGGGGGTGGGGCTGTAGCGCCAGGTCAGGGAACGCGGGAGGCGCGGGGTTCCAGGGATCCCGCGGGTCCCCATGGCTTGGCCTGACCGGCTTCCTCCACATACGCCCCTCTCCTACACAAGTCCGGCCCTCGGCGCTCCTGCCGAAGCAGCAGGCGCCTCGGACTCTGCGCGGGGCCCGCCGGCCACTCACCTATGATGGTCCGCGCCGCCGAGACGATGACCACGGGATCTGAGCCTGCATTCATCTTGCCCACCACCGCTTCTCCTGCCGCCGTCTACCCTGCGCTGCCTGCAAACTAGGCAAAGCTCCTCCTCGCAGCCCACGTGCCGCGCCGCGGGCGGGACCTGAGATAGCCACGCCCCCCGCCCACCACTTCCCCGCGCATCCCACTGTGCGCAGGCGCAAGGCCGGAGCAGGGGCGGGCGGGGACTCGCGGGGCGCGGGGCGCAAGGCGGAAGTGAGGCCGGGGTCTGGGGCTGCGGGCAGAACCGCGGACCTCGGACGCATTTACAGAGCGCCTGAAGACCCCAGTGTTTCTGGACACCCCAGTTTTGGAGTCCTCCGAATTGACGTTTTGGGCTTTTTTTTTTTTTTTTTAATCTTAGGGTTTTTCGAAACAGTAAAGACTGGGGAGTGACAAAGACTATCTCTCGTTCAGCTCAGGACTCGAATCCCCCGGGCGAGAATCTCGAGTGCGAGCCCGGCCCGCCGCGGGTCTCAGCACAGCTCTGATGGGTCCTTTTGCTCTCGGCGGCTTCGGGAGGTCCTATGCGTTTCGCCTGGCGCCAGTCATTCGTTCGCGTGAGGCGCTTGCTGGGAGCGTCTCGGTGAGAGCCCCCGTGGAGCTGGCGCCCACGGCCTTCGAAGATCAACTCTGGCGGTGAATGGGTGAGGACGCCGGGAGCGTCTTAACGTCCCACAGTGAAAAGTTCCTTTGGTTGACGTTTGGACAGTGAAAGGAGCATGTAACAAGTGGGGTCAGTTTTGTTTAAAACCCTTTCTGACTTCCCAGCCTCTTACTGGGCAAAGTTCATAATTTTTCTGAGCTTTCTAGGGTTTCCAGGCAAGCTTATGAGGGGCCACCATTACAGCAACTTGTTGGGAACACCTGGATAGTGGAACAAGAAAACTTTGTCACAAAGTCATGAAGGGCAAAACTGTTGACGGACCTGGAGAATCTTCCTGAAGAACTTTAAAGTAGATTGAAAGAATCATTAAATCCTGGAAACCTACATTAAGACTTTGCAGAGATATGTGGATGGGTCAGATAAATCAGAGAAGATAAACTAGAGTGTAGGCCCCAGAAGTGGGGCAATAGAGAAGGAAAAAAATTGCGTAACAGTGCAATTTCAGGAGAAATCTTTAGGGTCTGGAATAGTGGTGAAATCAGCTGTCTCCCCTGCTAAGAACTCAGCAGCACACTTAAGTCTCTTCTTTTCAGTTGTCTTGAATGTGTGTCCTGTCCCCTAACATAGATGAGTCCAAGGGAATGTGTTTCCTGTCCCCTAACATATCTGAGTCCAAGGAATTCAAGGAATGCCTCCGTGGCTTTTGCTCTGTTCTATCCCATTTTCCCCTTACTCCCTGGCCACTTCTGAGTCTTTGTGGGCTTACTCTGACATCCCCTTAACATGTTCCCCAAGGCTCCTAGTTTGCACCAGCTCCCTGGGTAATACCAGTCATTCACCATCTGTATACTGACAAGTCTGAAATCCTTACATCTAACCTCGTCTCCTAAGCTGACTGACCCTCTTCATTTAAATTCTTACAGGCACATCAGGTCGGGCACGTTGGCTCACACCTGTAATCCCAGCACTTTGGGAGGCCGAGGAGGGCGGATCATTTGAGGTCAGCAGTTTGAGACCAGCCTGGCCAACAGAGTGATATCCCGTTTCTACCATAAAATACAAAAATTAGCCGGGTGTGGTGGCGTGTGCCTGTAATCCCAGCTACTGGGGAGGCTGACATGGGAGAATCGCTTGAACCTAGGAGGCAGAGGTTTCAGTGAGCCGAGATCACACCACTGCACTCCAGCCTGAGCAACAGAAACTCTGTCTCAAATAAATAAATAAAATTTCCTATAAGCATATCAAATTTGACATATTGAAACCAAACTCTTCCAGCCTTCTCTAATCTCAGTGAGCAGTGTAACTATCTTCTGTTAACCAAACCAGAAATTTACCTCTGAAACTCCTCCTAAACATGACTTCTTATAGAAAAACCTTCCCATCTCCTGCATTTGGTGCAGCATCTTACCCCTAACTTCCTCTTTCAACTTACTGTATAATTCCTAGTTTATCTGTCTCCTCTACTAGACTATATAAGCTTTGCAAGATGATCCTGTTACACTGCTTTATGCACAGCTCCTAGCACATTATAGGCAGTTATGAATGAACACCAATACATTCTTTATGGCCAGTGCCTAGCACATTTGAATGAGTGTGAATATATTCTTCTGGAGACAAGGAATGTATTGTTTCCTGCCTGAAGGCTCTATCTAGAGTAAGTTTAGGAGCAAATCTTGAGAAGGTAATTGCATGCTTCTGTTGAGTGGCCAAACAGCATCTGTCCCCCGAGGAGTCCTCATTATAGCTACTCATATGATTACCTACTCATATGGGATAGACGGGGACTAAGAATAATGAATGAAGGAAAGAAGAGGAATTTTTTTTTTTTTTTTTTTGAGATGGAGTCTTGCTCTGTCACCCAGGCTGGAGTGCAGTGACGTGATCTCGGCTCACCGCAACCTCCACCTCCCAGGTTCAAGCAATTCTTCTGCCTCAGCCTCCTGAGTAGCTGGGATTACAGGCCCGTGCCACCATACCCAGCTAATTTTTGTATTTTTAGTAAAGAGGGGGTTTCACCATGTTAGGCTGGTCTCGAACTCCTGACCTTGTGATCCGCCCACCTCGGCCTCCCAAAGTGCTGGGATTACAGGCGTGAGCCACCGCACCCGGCCAGCTGGAAAATAATTTTTAAAATTACGTCTTGGCCGGGTGCGGTGGCTCATGCCTGTAATCCGCACTTTGGGAGGCCAAGGCGGGCAGATCACCTGAGGTCTGGAATTCAAGACCTGCCTGACCAACATGGAGAAACTCTGTCTCTACTAAAAATACAAAATTAGCTGGGTGTGGTGGCACATGCCCGTAAATCCCAGCTACTAGGGAGGCTAAGGCAGGAGAATTGCTTGAACCCGGGAGGCGGAGGTTGCGGTGAGCCGAGATCACTCCATTGCACTACAGCCTGGGCAACAAGAGCGAAACTCCGTCTCAAAAAAAATAAATAAATAAAATTACATCTAGATCTCAAATCATAAACTACCTGGACTGGTGAGCAGGGTGAGTGGGCAGGAAGCCACAAAAATCTCCAAGTGCTTACTCATGAGGAGCCACCATTACAGCAGTGCTATGGAGCCAGTTTATCCTGAAGGGGCCTTCTCAGCATCTTCCCCCCCGTAAGATGCAATCATTCTTGGTTAAGTTTCGTAAAGGGTTGCAGGAGTCCAAGCCAGGTCTTTATGCTAGAGGCTGGATTCACCAACCTACCATGTAGCAAATTCCTCCTTGGTCTCCATGAGGCGAACAGTGAATCACCAAAGTGGATGTGTCATAGGATGGAGGTGAGCAGTGTGCTCCTTACCACTAGGGGCTAGCTCAACACTGCCTCAGCACAGCCACCCCATGATGGGTCCAGATCAGTTCATGACATTACCTGGGACTATGAAAGTGTTCACTATAACCACAGGGATAGGTGAACTCCCAAGGCAGTGACATAGAGCAGCAGGCAATGATTTGAGTACAGGGCATAACTACTCATGAAAGAGGGAACATCTGAGAAAGAAGGTTGTCAGAAGGAATGGCTTTACATTGTTTTGCAAAAGTGTCTAAAAAACTGGAGTAGTCAGTTGTATCCAATACAGCTGAGGAGCCAAGGAAACTGACATCTATTGCACTCTCTATATATAGAGGACTCCTAGCAGGAACCAAACTGGGGCACCAATCACGGGGCACTGTGATCTTTAGACTTCCCAGCCTCCAAAAACAATGAGGAATGAGTATGTAAAGCTACCCAGTCTGTGGTTTTTTTTTTCATAGCAGCCCAAGCTAAGACAGTAATGAGTGCTCTTACAGCGGAGAAAAACAAAACATTGAGCCTCAAGGATACATTTGCCCAAATCAGTTAAGTGTAATACCAGGATTCAAACCAATTAGATGCAGAAGCCACTCTATCACCTCTTATCATAGTCATACCAGAAAATAAAGCATCTAATTCCAGAAATGAGAAATACTGACTCTATGTACCACAGCATAAGTGCTCTGAGTTATTCATCAAGGCAGACTCAACAGAAACATGAAAATGTCACATTAACAGGTCAATATTAAATTCAGTCATAAAATTGTATCACTGGTTGAAAAATTAATTTCCTATCACAAACTCTTGATTACATTACACCAACAAGACAGAGAAATTCCATTTTTGTTTAAATTGGTCAAGTTGAAGGATGTACATAACAAAAGCCAAACACAGTATCTGATATATCAAACACCAAAATGTTTAATCACATGCAAATTAAAAATCATACAGCATTTTTTACTCACTTGAGCAGACTGTAGAAAAGGTTAATCAAGGCTGGGCACAGTGGCTCACGCCTGTAATCCTAGCACTTTGGGAGGCCGAGGTGGGTGCTTCACGAGGTCAGGAGTTCGAGACCAGCCTGGCCAACACAGTGAAACCCAGTCTCTTCTGAAAACACAAAAATAAGCCGGGCGTGGTAGCGCACGCCTGTAGTCCCAGCTACTCAGGAGTCTGAGGCAGGAGAATTGCTTGAATCCGGGAGGTGGAGGTTGCAGTGAGCCGCGATGGTGCCACAGCACTCCAGCCTGGGTGGCAGAGCGAGACTCTCGCAAAAAAAAAAAAGAAAAAAAAGAAAAGGTTAATCAAGAGACAGTGCAGTATTTAATATACTTCTGAAGACCGGATATACCTGTATCAGCTAAACAAGCAAAAGCAGCAGTTACTTTCAAATAAGTTGTACCTCAGTTTTCGAGTATTACAACTCCACTTCCAAGGTTCCTTGATTGTATTACAAGTTATGTCTAAAACAATACTTTGCTTTTAGCAGAAATGGAATTTCAACCATATATGAAAGCTACACATTTGAAGGCCATTCAGTATCACAGACTTTTATACTTAATTACCTCTGAGAAAATGGAGCGAACTTTGACATTCTTCCACCTTAAAAACATTTTCTCCTATCTACATTCTAACACCCCTTACTCATGTAATATTACCAGATATGTTGCTGGTAAAAGTCAGTAGTGCTGGCCAACGTTTTAAAACAAACATCACTGACTACAAAGATACTCTACTTGAAATCAGATCACAAAAAACAAACCCTGCTTTTCAATTAAAACTCAAAAAGGGCTGGGAGCTGTAGCTCACTCCTGCAATCCCAACACGTTGGGAAGGCAAGGCAGAAGGATCCCTTGGGGCCAGGAGTTTGAGGCAAGCCTGTGCAACATAGCAAGGCCTTGTCTCTATTAAAATTAAAATAAACGTAGCTGGGTGTGGTAGTATATGCCTATAGTCTCAGGTACTCGGAAGGCTGAGGTGGGAGGATCACTTGAGTCTAGGACTTTGAGGCTGCAGTAAGCCATGACTGCACCACTGCACTTGAGCCTAGGTGACAAAGCGAGACCCTGCCTCAACTTAAAAAAAAAAAAAAAAAAAAAGCCTAAGAAATAGATGACTATTTTCTTTATACTTTTCTGTATTTTAAAATATTTTGTAACAATTATGAGTCAAGAAAAAATTTTCAGTGTAGCCCTAAACTCCAGCTCCGTTTTGCAAAATAAGGCATAAATTAAAAATTGTGTGCAAAATCGTAATCAATGCTTGGTCTTAAGTTTGACTGTTGTGGTACTTGAAGGATAATGAGTAGAAATTCAGTGACTCAATGAAAATGACAAATGCTAAACATACATCCAAAACAAAACAAAAAAGCTAATTAAGGAGTTACAATAAAAATCTTTATTTAGGTTTGGTCAGTACAGGTAAGATATACTGGAGTCACAGAGCAATATGCATTAACAGGATACAACAGTTCATAAAAACTGAGTAACTATGCACACAAATTTCTTAAACAGTCACCTAAAGAGAAAATGCACAGATGTATGGTGGAAAAAACTGTATCTAACACTGAAACTACTACAGGACTCCATCAATGAGTCCAACTTTTAGTGATAAAAACTACTGTACTGGGCAAACTTGGCAGTCATAAACCCACATCTACTCTAACAAGTCTGAATGGTGCATAAGTACAGTAACAGCATGAGTAAGAATGCCCTTACACAGCACAGATTCTACACAGACATAGATTTATACAGACGTCATTGTGTTATATTTTAAGGAAAAATTTCCATTTACAATTTCACATTAACTCATATAAAAATAACTTGACCCTACACAAAATGTCCTTTTAGCAACATTCAAAGTAATTAACTGTTACAATTTCCAAAGTGGCAGAGGTATTGAAGCAAAAAACAAAACAAAACAAAACAAAAAAAACCCAGAAAAAAACAAAGAGAAAAAACGAAAAAAAACAAAACATACACCCACAAAAAGGCAAATTGTGACAAAAGTATGCATTAATTTTCTGGACAGTATCCTCTCCCAAATTAAATGACACTGTATAAAAATTTGCTGAAAAAATATTACAAAACTGAACCCTGTACATTTACACTTGAGTCCAAGCCATTCTGAACGTGGCGGGAACCCACAGTTCGGTTACCTTTCCCACTCACTGCTTTCTCCTCTTGAGGGTCATGATTGGAGTCTGTGTCATTTGATTGGTGTGTGAGAGAGTTTTCACTGCCCGTGGGAGAGTCTACACTTTCATACCCCGCACTGAGTTGATTTACGTAACCACTACCTCCTCTGCCAGTTCTCTCCTCTGAGCTGTTGGAGGACTTATTACCATTCCCTGGAGAAGAAGGAAAGTCATCTTCGGTTGTGTTGCCCTCCCTGTGAAATCCAGACCCAGACGTCCTCTGGCGGGAGGAGCTACCATTACTTGGTCCGTTTGTCAGACGACTGCAGTCTTTACTTGTGGCCTCTGACTGTTCTATAGGTTCAGAAGCTGTAGTCCTGCTGGTACTTGGGGCAGAGGCCTGAGACTGCTGCTGCTGGTACTGAGCCAACTGCTGGCGTGTCTCCTTCAGCTGCTGCTGCAGAACTAGAATGGTACTCTGCATACCCTCTACTTCTTCATCAAGCTGGATGATGAAGTCATTCAATTCTGTGCAAAGGAGAGTCAGACCAACTTTAATATCGCTTACAACATTAAAAAATGTTTCTTTAGTGCCTGCTGCAAAGCAAGGGAGTCAATAAATGCTTAAGTAAACAAATACAATTCTAAAATCACACTACATTTAAAAATTTTGCTTAGAATCTTAAAATATGACTGAGTTTGTTTTGGGGGAAGTCAGACACTTAATATACAGTTGGCCCTCCACATGCAACCATGAATTCAACCAACTGTAGAAGGAAAATATTCAAGGAAGAAAAAACTGGGTCTATACTGAACATGTACAGATTTTTTTTTTCTTGTCATTATCCCCCAAACAATACAGTAAAATAACTATTTTCATAGCATTTATATTGTATTAGGTACTGTTAAGTAATCTAGAGATGGCTCAAAGGGGAAGATGTACATAGGTTTATATGTAAATATGACATCATTTTATATGAGGGGCTTACTGTGGGAGGTCCTGACACCAATCCACCATGGATACCGAGGGCGACTGTATTAAGCAACCAAGTTAAAATTGTTTTGATCCATCTTGCCATATGCCTGATTACAGCCCCAAAGTTTGACTCACATTTACTTATGGGCCCACTATGGCCAATCCCCTTATTCCTGACCCAGTGCCTTAGTTCCATAGCAGGTCTGATCCTTAAGGACAGTGTGGTCCTCTATAACACTCCAAAGAGGCCCATGTTCTCAACCAAGGACTGTTACATATATAAGGACAAAAGTCACAGGAAATAATTCCTGAAGATTTTGAAAAGGTAGGTAGTTCAGAAGAAATTACTTGGTTACTGATCATCTTTGCAATTAACCAGACACTAATTTTCAATTTAAAATTTCAAAGAATTTGGATATTTTCCTTATTAATAATGCACCTTACAAAGAAGAGAAACAGGGATGCAGCTACACTTGCACTAAAAAGGATGGAGGCTGACAAGTTTTGTTTATCTCAGCAAATTTAAAGATTAAATCTCTTATTCACTAATAAAACCTTCACAGATACAATCAACTATATTACTTTCAGATCGCTGAAAACTACCAATGTTTCTAAAATTTACGCTTAACGAGAAATGCTTAAAAAGATATTCTCTCTTTCAAACAATGAATACAAATTTGTCCATCTTGTTAAGTAATACAACACCCTTTTATCTTTTACCAAATCCTACCCCCGACTAAAAACAAAAATGAAGAAATTTTGAACAATAAAGAATTAGGAGGGTGGGGATAAACATACTAAAATTATATGGCTTTGTTTGCGGACTCAACTAAAAATGCTTCATTCACAATAATATACAATCATAGAGCAGAGGTTAACAATGTACAGAATCTAACCTATAATATTCATGACTGGCAGTTTTAAAAAGCCAATGCAAAGTTAAGAGAACTTTTCAAAAAAAAAAAAAAAAAAGAAAAGAGAAAAAACCCCTTACCATCCTGACTGCTTTTAAGCTCCTCACTGTATTTCTTCTGTAAAGCCAACTCTGCTTCAAGTTGTGCAATACGTCCCTGGGACAGCTGCCTTCCAAGCTCTTGATTCTCCTGGATAAGCATTCGACACTTCGCCATTAACTTTTTCCCTGTTTGGCTGCAAAGGAAAGAGCCATCCATCACAAAATGAAGACAAAACTCTCTGTCTTTGCTTACAATTATTACAGTGATAGATGTAACACATACAAGCATAACTCTATCACAGCAGATGCTTCCCCATAATTACCATCTTCTTTACTGGGACACATCCATCTTCTGCATTTCAGTATTTTGCCAACACAGCAGCAAAAATAAACCCTAAACAAAAAGTGCCCAAACAGCTACACCTTGTTTCTATTACATCAATAATCAATTCTGAAATCCATCTATTTTCATCTCAAATTATCACTTGAAATGGAAACAGAGCCAGTTAATTAACACACACCTTGGCTATACCAGTATTATTACACTAAGGAATCTTGCACTTTATCAGAAAAGTTCTTGAAAAGGTACATGCAACATCAATCACAAATACTTCTCTATGAAAATCAGTACCTACAAATAAAAATGAATGAGAGTATTCTTGCTAGAAAAACATTTAATAAGGATTTTCCTTAACAGGAAGTCCTCCAGCATGGGCAACATAGTGAGACCCCAACTCTACAAAATTTTTTTTAAAAAGTAGCCAGGCACACATGCTTGTAGTGCCAGCCTCTGGAAAGGCTGAGGTGAGAGGACTGCTTAAGCCCAAGTGGTTGACGCTGTGACCATGCCACTGCATTCCAGCTTGGGAAACAGGGACCCTGCCTCAAAAAAGAGGAGAGAGGGAAGTTTTCTGGTACATCCATCTTCCATAACTCTCAAGAATATATTATATTAATTGAGGCACATTCAGCAATTAAGGTTTTTTTTTTTTTTTTTAAAGACTTAAGACTATTAACAGAAAAGATCATCCTTTTGACACAAAAATAAGACCAGTGGTCACGTATCACAATTCAAACATGCAAATATGTGCCAATCTAGGAGTGTCACACTTTCCACAAATTAGTTTCCAAATGCTAGTGCAACATACTATAGAACCTATGTGCATATACATAGCAATTGCAAGTATGTAATGAAAAGCTCAAATGTTTCCCAATAAAATTTTACTGCTTTTCTTTAGCCTCAGCAATAAAAGGAGAAATTATTTGCTTGTTTTTGTAATTATTTATGAAGACAAAAAAGAAAAAAAAAGAAATGATCACTTTTAAAGGGATCTAAGTAAATAATTGTGATATTTACCTTTGAGACTTGGATAAAGACAGTGTGACATTCTTGTCCTTGGGGTAAGTCCAGGATGACCTTATTGGTTAAAACATTTTTTAAATTCTAGTCTTTCCTTCTTCTAGTGAGGCTTTCACTTGCCTGATACACTACTTCAGTATGCCTTATAACTTTAAAAATGAGAGCATTTTGTAAATAATTATCAGTCTTTGAAGTGTTGCATGGTTCTTTCACCTACAGCATATTTTTTTTTTGAGATGGGGGTCTCACTGTATTGCCCAGGCTGGAGTGCAGTGGCGTGATCTCAGCTCACTGGAGGCTTGATGTCCTCAGGCTCAGGTGATCCTCCCACCTCAGCCTCTGGAGTAGCTGGGACTATAGGTGTGCATGAGCACCCCCAGCTAATTTTGGATTTTTAGTAGAGATGGGGTTTCGCCATGTTGCCCAGGCTGGTCTCAAACTCCTAAGCTCAAGTGACCTGCCTACCTCAGCCTTCCAAAGTGTTGGGATTACAGGCATGAGCCACTGTGCCTGGCTGCAAGTTTTCTAACCTAATGTAATTCAAGGAAAAGTTTGTAATTAAGCTTTCTTCCAGAAAAGAGTTCAACCTGGGTTACTACTGCTCAGAGGAGCCCAAGGGTGAAAGCCACCAGTGAGCATGTGGTAAAGGCTTTATTCTTTGATATGATAACTTTATTAGCTGGTATTCTTGTTCACTGCTACTGTAGCTCCAGATTTCCACCATTTTCCATGAGCACTCTCAGGCGTTAGCCTCCACTGAACATCCACTTAGAAATTAAACAGTGGGAAAATAAGAGATATGCAAGATTGTTAAAAACAATGGAATTCCTTCCACTTTACTGCCTATGCTCTCAAAACTGTCTTCTTGCAAAGTATATATTTCATTGGTGTTTACAACTAACCTTCTTACTATATGAATTTTAAAGAGTAGAAAAAGACAACTGTAGGATACATTAATTTGTGACCTGACTTAACACCATATAAAAATGTCACAAATTCTAAAGCAAAAAAGGTTTCGTTTAAAAAGTCATACCTTTTAATAAATAAATGTCTGAGCTAAGATAGTCATATCACGTTTAAAACTAGTGATTAGTAAAATAAATTTTAACAAAACCACAGTTTTGAAAAATAATTTAATTACAAGTAATTGTTTTTGAAATAATTTTTTTAAATTACAAACAAAAAAATCAACCCATTCCTAAAATCGATTAACCCACAAACATAATAGAAAGCACTTTGAAAGATATACCTCTAAACACTCTAAAATGTGTGCATTCTCACATGAATGAAATATTTTAACTGAACTGGACAGGTTATTTCTGGGAATCTTTCTTCCTCAAAATTAAAACAGAAAAACAGTAAAGCAAAGACACACACACGCGCGTGCGCGTGCACGCAACCCAAAGCAAAACCCATTCCACTACTGGAAATATTCCAGACAAGGGATTGCCTGAGCCATTATTTGTTTCAAATTAGTGATGTAGTTATAGTACCTGATATACTCTGGCTTACAGCCAATTTTATAGAAAAAAATTCCATTTATAAGTGATTCAAATTATGATTCCTTAATATAACAGAAATACACTATGTAACCATTAAAAATGTAGTTGTCTAGATACACTAAAAAACGGAAAAATGCCAGAGACCAAGTAAAAAAAAACAAGGTGCAACTCATCTGTGTTTATGGTATGATCACATTTGTTTAAAACAATATACATAAAATGACTGTATATGCATAGAAATTATCTTGATGATACCCAAGAAAAAGTAATAGCAGTTACTGCTCTTGGAGAACAGAATGAGGATGTCAAGGTCACATCTGGGAGTGACACTCACTTTTCATCTCCCCCTTTCTCTACAGTATTTCAATTTTATACACAAGCATGTATTATCTTATTAAAAGAGAAAATTTTAACAATGACAAGAAAAAACCCACAGAACTCATGACTGTTATCTAAGTGGCAAAGAAAAATGCCTGCTAAATTTGAGTACATGTTAATAGTACATTTTATGGATTACTTTTCCATTAAAATCTACTAAAAAGATACTTAGGCCATTTCTACTGTGAACTTAAATGGCATAAAATATTTACAAAAGCCTTAATGCAAGCACATAAGCTAATTTCAAACAGATCTGGTTACTTACCCTCCAACCCTCACAAATAGTGAGAATTTTAGAAGCAGATTTCTTGACACAAACCACTTCTTCAACCCACCCTCTGCCCCACAATCAGTTCCCTAAAGCACAAACGTATGATACTTACAATTGATTTGAATGATTAAGAGAGAACTTAAGTCACCCTTGTTAAAACTGCACTTAAACGTTGGGACAAGCTGGAACATTTATCTTCCACTCATCTCAGACTCCATTATCACCAAGCGAAAATTTGAATTGGTGACTTATAGAATGATCTGACGGAAAAAATTCACCTCCAGGATTGGATGGAAGCATGAAGAAAATAATGCCTCATTTATCTAAATGATTAAATGAATTTGCTAGAAATGATCACTATACCTTTTTTCAATTCACAAAATGTCTTACTTAGGCCAGCCCACAGTTCCAACACATTATCTTCTGGCAGACACCCTGTGAAGCTGTCCCGCATTACTTTCTACTGCAATACCCTGGGACAAAGTGTCATAAAAGTAACAAGCGTCAAGTCTCCTTGTCTTTTATGTAGGTCTTTTAAAAATGAGGCACAGCGCCTTTTCCTTCACTTTGAAGAGCACAGCAACAGTATTTCCAAAATGAATCTGCTCTCAACAGGCCCTCCCCGCCCCAAATTAAAATGTTAGAGAGTACAACAAAATCATCATAATATTCTTTGAACTTAAAAAAAAAAAACCAACTATTTCAAGGCACATTTAATTTAATATCAAGGTGCAATACAAAAGGCCCAAATACAATGAAGGAACACATTCCCCCATTAACACCAACGACAAAGCTCTTTTAAAACATGTGCCTGTTGAATGGAATGGGGATTTCATAAAATTCACTAAAAAAAAAATGCAGTGAGTCTCATCACAGCTAATATCCTTATACAATCTAGTTGTGAAATGAATGTTTATAATGCTTCGAACAGTTTCAACCTGAAGTTTGATACCACACCTTCATGTTTGTACAGTCCTCAGTAAGATTATCTACAGTTTTTGCAACCATTCAAACAACAAACCATTGAATAAAACCACATTGATTAAGGCTCAAGCAAGTAATATAGAGCCCCAAACTAAATGTTTAAATATATGCGCTACTTGTACGGACATCTACCATTTGATTCTCTCATGACTATTGAAAGTTGGTTCTCAGCAAATAAACCCTTTAAAGGCAAAATTCACCTCATTTGAGTTTTGACCCAGAAGTTCAACAACAATCATGAAGTCCACAGTCTTATTGGCAAAACTGATACACAGTGTCTCTAAGTCACTATGCTCAAGGTTAAGAGCGATGCATATTCCGTTTTTACATTTTACTGGAATTTTACATGTTCAATTCATGATTTAAAATCTCTAGGTTTTCATTCCTTCAAACTGTCTGAAGACACAGTGTGCCACAGACTTAAGACTTCTGTTTCTCCCTCTATTTTCTTCAAACAGAAACATTTCTCAAGTGTCTACATGTTCTAGAAGGGGAATTTTTCGGAGGTGGCCACTTCTTCGGAATAGTCCGACGCCATCAGGCCTCTGAAGCAAGGGGAAGGGGAAAAGAAAAAAGCTGAAACACAAGGTTCATCTGGTAAGTTTTACATTAACCATTACAAGCTGGACAGTGTAAGAATGTGGCTTTTTTTTGGCTCAAAAAGTCTGAGTCTTGGTGTGGAAACGAGTACTTGGCTGTCCCACCACAGCTTTCTCGTAGTGGGACTGTCAGGGAAGTCTTGACTGGGGAGTATGATTTGTTTACCTATCAGGCGTAAACTTCCAGGCACTCAGTTCATTTTGGGCTTGTTCCAGTTTGTCTTTAGTCTGTTCCAGTTCACCTTTCATTTTTAGGAAAAACAAGTTGATCGCTGGGTCTACCATTGTTGATCTCAGTTGGGCAACGCTCGGCTGCTGGACTTGCTTGAGGTACTGGATTTGAGTCTGTGCAAAGCAAAAGAAACAATTACGACCAAATCAAAGGAAACATACATAAGAAGGTGGGGAAAACTCCCTCCATTCACTTGATTTACCAACTCTTTCATTAAGCTCCTCCCCTCTTTGATCCTGAAATTCTCTAGAAAAATCTTAAAACTTTCTAGAAAAAGTACAGATTAAAAACTATTTGATGAATATGCTAATTACCCCGATCTGATCACTGTACATTATATGTATTGAAATATCACTATGTAGTAGTCCTTGAGTATGTACAAAAATTATTTGTCAATTAAAAAAATAACTATTTAAGGTTACTTATTTAGGAATTGAGGCCATTTGATTACATCTCCAAATCTGGGACTTAACTTTAAAGTGGCTACATACGTTTTACTTTACAATCTAAACATTACCAAAAAACAAACAAAAATGAATGTTATGTTTACTAAAAATGCTGACCCACTGGGAAAAAGCAAAGCTTAAAATATTAATTACCTAAGAGTTAATGAAGTCTTTTGGTTTGCTTAATTTTTTGCCTATGGAAATTATTCTATGTAAAGTCCCCTAAAAATACATCAGGTGCAAGATTATAACTTAAGATACACATTTGAATTTCTAAAGGAAAAAATATACAGTACTTATAGCTACAAGAGTTGCTGTTACAGCTTTACGAAAGCAAAACTCTATAGGACCTTAAGCCAAAATAAAGTGCAATTCATATTTTTCCCCTTCTGAATAGATCCGAATCATAGAATTGTAAAGCTGGAAAGTAACTAACCTAATCCAAACTGCTTATTTTGAGATTAAATAACCCAACTGTTTACTTCAGTGCCATAGCGGGACTAGAACTCTAGTTCTCCAGCCTTCTGATTCCCAGTCTAGAGCTTTTTCCACCATACCAGAACCCTTCTACTTACATATGAAACCTTCAATTTCGACTTCAGTTGTGCTATTTACTAGCACACTAAAAATACATTTCTAAAATATGAAATATAGTTATTAGCATCAAATTCATCATTTTCTGCATACTCAAAGTAGATCTGGCCCAAGATCTAACTCCACACTAAGGCTTAAATAGGATTACAGTTAAAATTTTCTAATATAAGGCCGGGCGCGGTGGCTCACGCTTGTAATCCCAGCACTTTGGGAGGCCGAGGCGGGCGGATCACGAGGTCAGGAGATCGAGACCACGGTGAAACCCCGTCTCTACTAAAAATACAAAAAATTAGCCGGGCGTAGTGGCGGGCGCCTGTAGTCCCAGCTACTCGGAGAGGCTGAGGCAGGAGAATGGCGTGAACCCGGGAGGCGGAGCTTGCAGTGAGCCGAGATCGCGCCACTGCACTCCAGCCTGGGCGACAGAGCGAGACTCCGTCTCAAAAAAAAAAAAAAAAAAAAAAAAAAAAAAATTTCTAATATAAATTTAGTAAAAGGAACAAATATACTAAGTGGTTTGGGAATATATTTGTTTCATTGAGCAAAAATCTAGTACAACTGCATAGTCAATGTGAAGCCAGCTGCTAAGATAACTTAACAGAGCAAAAATAAACCATGAGTTACAGTACACTCCATGTACTGACAGGACTGATTAAAACAGTCTACAGCACTGACTGAGACTCAGCTTTATAAAGACCCAACTTTATAAAGACCCAACAGTCAACACTTTCAATCATGAAGAGAGGTGAATCTGACTAGAATAAATTCCATGTTCTAGGAAGAGAACACTGAGTAAAGTGTTTTCAACGTTAGTTTTATTCCTAAATCTATTTTGAGTTGATTGGCAGAAGACTAAATGAAAAACAGAAATATCACTGAGGTGAACAAAAATGATAGATTTTACTTACCAACAAAATAGAATATAGTTAAGAATATAGTATATAGTTCAGAATATAGTAACTACGTGGCTAACTTATGCCTTACACTCAAAACTAACTAAATTGACTACTGATGTACTTGGCAAAGACTGCATGCAGACAAAAAAATAAAGCATTATTATTAAAAGGTCAAATGGATGAGTTAGTATGCTGGACAAACAAAAGATCTACACAAATAGACTCCTAAGGATGTATTTTATTTTTTCTAAGCTTAGCTTAATTTTAAATACCAAGTGTAAATGCAGCAGCTCTGTTTTAAAGGACAGGTACCTAATACAAACCTTTCCACTATTTTTCACTCTCAAGAGGGTAAGAAACCCTCCTTCTCAGGGCCAATCCTTTCAACCATTTGCTTAACCTATTCCCTCTGAACTCCTATAGTACATAACTCCCATTCTTTCTACTCTTTAAATTCAGTTTCTCTCACTTCCCACTTGACAGTTCCTCTAGAGCAGGGATATCCAATCTTTTGGCTTCCTTGGCCAACAACCTCTTAACTGCCAAGTCTAACGAACAATTTTAAATTCGTATTGTACAGAACTTTATGTATGCCTTTGTTTTAATCACTTTATATTCTGGGGAAGGAGGAGGGAATGCCGGATTTCCTCAGTTTTCCTAACACCACACTCTACTCTTAAAATTTCATCTTTGTAGGCTCTATCCTAGTAGCATCATTACTCAGTCAAACAAGACAAACCTGAAGCTGTGATTCCTCCCTAGAATTTTTTCATTCCTTCCACAACAGCATCCAAACTAAACAAGTCCTATTGACTGTGCCTCCAAAACACCTATTCTATCCTGTCTGTTATCACCAGTGGCTTCATGTATTTCATCTGGACTATTTTAACAGCCTCACAGTTGGTTTTCTTGCTTAAAGTCCTGTTCCTCTCAAATCCATCTTTCATACTCAAGCCAGAGTGATCTACCTAAAATGTAAATCTAAATCTGATCTATCACATACATCTCTTGGTGAAAAATTCTTCAGTGGTCCCCTCTCTTCTAGAATACCCAAGATTCCAGCCTGACCTCATCTTTTTTCACTCTCACCTGAAACTTTATCCTCATCTGCCATATATAATCTTGCCCTTTCCTTGTGATTTTGCTCCTGCTGCCCTGCCCTGTCTACAAAACCTCACTTGTATTATAATTGGAAGAATAGGAAGTTGTTCAGCTGGCGTGTGCAGGTGACAGCTGTTAAAAAAAAAAAAAAAAAAAAAGCTGGAAAAGGTTAGGTTCCATTACAGTTGAAATAACCTTAAAATCCAGGTCGAGGAGACAAGAGTGATGAGGTATCACCGAAGGCCTTGACCAGGCATAATATGATCAAAACTGCCAGCACATATACGACAGATGGAGAATCGGAGATGCATGAATAGCACACACATTGTGATGTGCACAGATCAACTATGATGTCAAGAGTAGGAATCCAGAAAAGGAATTCAAGACATTCTGATCCTATGAGATATTAACATCAACACCATCTATTCACACTCTGTCTCCCAAGTGCTAGCAGTCTAAAGGTAAGATCCATTTTTTGTGTAAAGAGAAATTTGTTAAAACATTCATTAGTAACTATGGAGAAAGAAGTATTAGTGGTGGTGAGAATTACAACAAAACTGACAAACAAAAGGACAAAATGTGGTAAGAAGGTAGAGAAAATGATAATGGGCCAGGTGTGATGGCTCACACCTATAATCCCAACAGTTCTGGGAGGCCAAGGAGTAAGGATTGCCAAAGTACAGGAGTTCAAGACCAGTCTGGGAAACATAGGGAAGACCTCATCTCTACAAAAATTAAAAAATTAGCTGCGCTTGGTGGCGCGTGCCTGAAGTCCCAGTTACTCGGGAAGCTGAAGTGAGGTGTGATTACACCACTGCACTCCAGCCTGGATGAGAGAGAGGCCCTGTCTCAAGAAAAGGGGGGGAGAGTAAAGAAAATGATAAAAGCCAGCCTTTAGAAAAGTAAAATGTGAAGAAGTCATTTAGTAACAACTAAAAGAAGAGTGAACAGGTACTTTTGTGGAAATTTAAACAATCTCTGTAAGGGAAGTAAAAGGACTGTGACTCAGCCTTAAGGAACGTTCTATTGGCAAAAGAAACAGGAACAGGACTGTGCCCATAGATTTTTGGTGTCTCCGATGACCAGAATACTACCTTAGAAGATTTTAATAACACATTAGAAGACTTCTATATGTATCAAATGAATGGAGAGTACACAAAGAATTGAAGAAACATTCAGATTTTAAAATCAGAAACAAGGATACAGCTGCCTCTAATTATTTTGTATAATTACACTGTAAGATTGAGCCTAAACTACCAGAGCTGGATGATCAATTATGTCACTAGATTTCAGATCTACGTAGACATAGTAAATACTACACAGTACACATCAAAGTTCTAACAATTAAAAAGGAGACACTGAAGAAGTTGCTGACACTAGGAAAAACAGTTCTATACACAGAGGGGACAAGAGAGCAGAGATAAAGTCATCAGATGGCTTTCCTCATCAGTGAAAGCAAAGCAATAAAGAGCAAATGCTCCTTTATTGATTACACCCTCAGACACCAAGGTATCTGAAAAATGTCTGGAATTGATGAACTAATATTTATAAGGCATGACAATTTCAAAAAAAAAAAAAAAAAAAAAAAACTTTGCCATCTTGGCCACAAAAAAACGTCTAAATGAGACATTATCAAAATTTTTCATCTAGCATTCTTAAAGCTCAAAGCATACGTACCTATAAAAGATAAGCTCTTACATTTAGCATTAAGTGTTTAAAATTAACATGTAATAATGTGGACTAAAAACCAATTCCTCAACTAAAGACATTTATGTAACTTGAAATACTTACAGTACACTCTTGCATCTCTTGTTCCTTGGTTGCTAGTCGCATTACAAGGATGTTTTCCCTGCGTGCAGACTCCTGCTGTTGTTGCTTTAGTTTTTCTTCAGACTCTCTTAGGCCAGTTACATCATTAGCTGATGATTAAAAAAATATTATAAATATAATTTTAATATCAAGTTCTAAATACGTCTGTCAAGAACAATAAAAACTAGGGTCAAAAAATTAATCAAGTCTTTAGTTTCCATCCTAACTACTTTTATAACAAGCGAATTTTTTCCTGGTCATGAGAGCTCCTTTAGGAGGCAATGGTGTCATAGTGCTCCATGACTACTAACTGAATTATGTTTTCATAGTTTCATCTATTTCCAACAGAAGACAGGAAACATCTGTGTTATACACTATTCACAAAATCCTGATTAGTATGTTTTAACCTATTTAATATAAAAATGCTGTCTGGGCACAGTGGCTCACGCCTGTAATCCCAGCACTTTGGGAGGCCGAGGCAGGTAGATCACCTGAGGTCAGGATTTTGAGACCAGCCTAACCAACATGGTGAAACACCATCTCTACTAAAAATACAAAATTAGCCGGTCGTGGTGATGCATGTCTGTAATCCCAGCTACTTGGGAGGCTGAGGCAGGTGAATGACTTGAACCTGGGAGGTGGAGGTTGCACTAAGCCCAGATTGTGCCATTGCACTCCAGCCTGGGCGACAGTGCAAGACCCTGTCTCAAACAAACAAATAAATAAAACAGTAATAACTGCTGGACAATTCGTATTTTAAACTTGAGGCAGGATCTTATTCTGTTACCCAGGCAGGAGTCCAGTGGCACAATCAGGGCTCACTGCAGCCTTGACCTCCCGGGCTCAAGTGATCCTCCTGACTCATTTTTTTTTTTTTTTTTTTGTCGAGACAAGGTCTCCCTATGTTGCCTATGCTGGTCTCAAACTCCTGGGCTCAAGTGATCGTCCCACCTTGGCCTCCCAAAGTGCTGGGATTATAGGTGTGAGCCACTGTGCCTAGCCTTAAACTTTCATAATGTTCATGACTTCTATGGGTAACATAAGTCATGTAAAATTAGAATTTCAGGGTATTAACCCTTCTGAAGTTAGAAAACAATATATATTGGTTTTTATACTCAACAAATAGTATGTGATTCAAACAGTAAAAAGTGAGACTAAAATGGCTTAAAATGATAAACTTTCTTATTTTCAGCAAATTTATCTGTATATATTAAATATAATTAAGTTATATATATTGATTTAAGCTGTCATAAATCTGTTACTGGTTGCTTCTATTTATTTCTCTTCTAGACAAGTAACTCATGCTTCAAGTCAAATTCCTATGTAGAAGGGGTTAGGGACAAGTAAGAAAAGTTTCAAGTAGTTCTGAGTTACTGTATCTATACTCAGAACCTCGCATATAATTTTGCTAAGTCATGCCATTACATGAGTATTACACATCTGTCTTCTCCAATGACTGAGACTGTGTCTCATTCATCTTTGTATTTTCTTGCACCCAACACAGTGCCTATGTATAGTTCTTATAATAAAATACGAGAAAAATTACATTTGCTTTAATAAAACCAATTACCCTTTTGATTGTAACAACAATCAAAAGGAGATTATTCAGTCTTTAGGAAGCTAAAACTCAAACTTACAGTTAAGATCTGTGTACTTGCCCTCCAAAGCTTGTACATATGCTTCATATTGTTTCCATCTAATAAAAAAAATCCATAATTAGTTGTTACAATAAAATAGTTTTTATTAAATAAACTAGAAGTTATCTATAAACTCACAGATTTTAGTAATACTGAGCATTCTTCTGGATTTTTCATTTTAAATCTAGTTTTTTTTAGACAAGAGTCTCGCTCTGTCCCCCAGGCTGGAGTGCAGTGTGGTGCAAACAGGGTCTGGGCTCAAGCGATATCCCTGCTTCAGCTTCCTGTATAGCTGGGACCAAAGGCACATGGCTAATTTTTTTTTAAAGATGGGGTCTCACTATGTTGCCCAGGCTGGTCTTGAACTCCCGAGCTTAAATGATCCTCACACCTTGGCCTCCCAAAGTGCTGAAATTACAGGCCTGAGTCACCACACCCGGCCTAAATCTAGTTTAACTGATAATAAAGTAGTCCCTCATTATTCCTTCCCATTTTACAGGAAACAGGTAAAAGGAGATATATAGAGAAGGTGTTTTCTGCTGAGAACATGCCAAGCATGCTCTGGGTGAGATCAAACCCCAGATTCACTTTGGTGTCACTGATGATGTTCAGGATAATCCTAGGTTATAGAATCTGAAAAAAAAAAAATCCCACTGCTGCTTTCATATGTTGTCCACTTAGAAAAAAAGGCATATTAGAAATGTGCCTCATTATGTAGAGTTGAAGGTTATCTTGGCTCTTTTGTGAAAATACCATGTGACTCTTCTCAAGGTAATATCAATTTCTGCCTGTAAACATAGGGGGAGAATATAATATTTTTCAAGACTGTAATTTAACAATCACATCTAACTGTCAGAAACCTGCATAAATGCCATATGCTATCAGAATATAAGGGGACTGTTTTTCTTCATTATACTTCTCTACCCTGAATATATACACTGCTAGGTCCTCTTAGCAATAAAGATTTTTCCTAGTCTTATTAGGCAGTTCCTAATGGAAAGTACCCTGCCGTGAATGTCTGCTATCCTGCATACTTAAGAGCCATGTTTTCAAGGTGCTCTTCAGGTACAGTTAATTAAAATTTGGCTTTAGAAAACCATTTTATAATCTTAAAAACAGGCTTGTCGTGAGTTATTAATATTACAACATAATCAACAAAAAGGCTCATGCCTGGAATCCCAGCACTTTGGGAGGCCGAGGTGGGCAGATCATGAGGTCAAGAAATTGAGACCATCCTGGCCAACACAGTGAAATCCCGTCTCTACTGAAAATACAAAAAAATTAGCAGGGCATGGTGGCGCATGCCCATAGTCCCAGCTACTTGGGAGGCTGAGGCAGGAGAATCGCTTGACTGGGAGGTGGCGGTTACAGTGAGCCGAGATCACGCAACTGCATTCCAGCCTGGTGACAGAGCAAGACTCTGTCTAAAAAAAAAAAGGAAAAGAAAAACAAAAAACCTTCCTAATACCAGACTAATCCACTTTCTATATAAACACTAATGTTCAGCCAAGGCCATGCTTTATTTTTATGGCACTTACAACCTAGGACACATACAGTTTACCAAATATTTGGGGATGTATAGAGAAAGGTCTTCAGTGGAGGCTATAAAAGAATGATTTATTTTAGAAGAACAGAAAAATATAAAAACTGAAGCAAGAACATGTATATCGCAAGGATAGAAGGCACAGACTAGTTAAATAAGTAGCAGCTGGTTTAAAATCTCCAAGGGAATTAAAGAGAAAAAAACTCACCTAAAAGTCTTACATGAATTCCCTAAGGAAAGATGTTAAACTGACCGCAAGGAAATACACTGCATATGATTTAGAAACCTTAAAGGTATCTTAAAATAAAACATTTCTATGATTCTTTATTAAGATTACTGATTTTTCCCCTCCTACAGTTAAATCAAGAAAATGACTGCACAGACTAACCAGAGCAATTATGTAAGAAGGCATAAAAAAAAGTGTACAACGCCAGAGATAGGGAAAAAAAAATCATGGCCAGGCATGGTGGCCCATGCCTGTAATCCCAGCACTTTGGGAGGCCAAGGTGAGAGAATCACTTCAGGCCAGGCATTCAAGACCAGCCTGAGCAACACCTCACCTCTATTATAATTTATATGCACATTAAAACAAACAAAAAAAACCCAGCATTGAGTAGTAGTATATCTTAAGTAAGTATATACTTCAGCATAAGACAGAAGTGTTTTAGAATACCAAAAATTTAAATTTTATGTGCAGAAAGACAAAGGTATGCAATGGAAACTGTCCTATGTATGAGATTATGGCAAAAAAAAAAAAAAAAAGATAAAAAGTGTGTTCATAATACAGTAGCTGTGCAAAGGTGAAAGTAGGAAATTGTCACACTCTAGGAAACAACAAAATCCGTGTTAGCCTATCTCACAAAACATCTTTTCTCTCCTCCGCTTTCAGCCTGTTAAAATACTCATTTTATTTTTATCTATAAGTTATCAAGAAACTTACTAACCACAGCAATAAAATACAGAAAGAATATATTTAAGTTATAAAACAGAACATCCTACTTCCTGATTTCTTACACAATCTAAAAAGATTATACGCTGTACTTGACAATCTGCTTTTGTAAGACATTTACAAGATAACCACAGAAATTCAGAACTGGAAGTCACCTTTAACAATAACTTAACCCAACCTCTTCAACTTACAGATGAGAAAATGAAGAGTATGAAGTTATATGACATGGTGAAGGTCACACTAATAAGAAAAAGTAACCTCACTTCATTAGTAAATTATGTATTTCTTCCATAAATATAAGTGCACCTTTTAGGATTACATTTGTTTTTCAAATGTTAAACATGAAAGGAAAAACTACACAAAACAAGCCATATATTTGTTAAACTTATAGCTTCCTAGTAGTTCTTTAAAGTGTTACGTTTTCCTCAGTGTTAATGTAAGAAATAGGTCATAGTATGCTCAAAAAGTACATTAATTGAGGATATAACAACATTAAAAACAATATCTGGCACAAAGACAATTACAGTGTAGAGTCACAATATAATGTTCTATAGAAAGACTTTGTTTTTGAACAAAGAACATTTTACCTTAGAATTAACTCATCTCTTGCCATAACTTTGAAGTCTGTTTCACTCAATCGAACCTATAAAGAGAATTACAATATGAATTTAGTGATCTTCCTGAAGACACAAAGTTCTATAATGAGACCTATGAACCATCTCCTGAGTTTGAGATTTAAACGGCTCGGTACATATTATGATTAAAAAAAAAAAGTATTTTATTACAAAAGTTTTTTTTTTTTTTTTTTTTAAGGTGAACTATTTGGTATCTTAACAATGGGTATCATCATTAGGAAAATGCACATTAAAACCCCAGTTATCACCACACACTGATTAGAATGGCTAAAATAAAAATTAGTGGCAACACCAAATGCTGGTGAGGATTCAGAGAAACTGAAGTTTCCTACACTGCAAGTAAGAATGTAAAATGGTATCTGAAGAAGTATGGCGGTTCCTTTTATTAATACAACTAAAAATGAATGTGCCATATAACCCAGCGGTTGGAACTCTTAAACATGTATCTCAAAGAAATGAAAACTAACATGCAAGCAGCTTTACTTGTAAAAGCTAAAAAACTGAAAACTATCCAAATGTCCTTTAACAGGCAAATGATTAAACTATCATACAGCCACACCATGGAACACTTCAAGCAATAAAAAGAAACAGGACTACTGATACATGAAACAATTTGTGTAAGCCTTAAGGAAACTGCGCTAAGGAAAAAAAAAATAGTCTCAAAAAGATGCATACTACATGATTACATTTATATAACACTCTGAAGTAACAACTATACAAATGGAGATAAATTAGTGGTTGCCAGGGGTCAGGCAAGGACAGGGAGGGGGTAGATGTGGCTATAAAAGAATAACTCGATGAAGCTTTATGGTGACAGTTCAGATATGTATCTTGATTAATGATGGTTACACAAAGCTAGACATGATAATAGTGCATATAGCTCTTCCCTACTCCCCCCACTAACAGTGCAAGTATAACATGAAATGTGAATAAGCTCTGTGGATTGTACCAATGTCAATTCCCTGATTTTCATAGTTATTAGAGATGTCTGCTAGTCACGCAAGATGTTAACAATGAAGCACGCTCAGTGAAAGTTGCACAGAACCTCTCTGTACATTTATTTGCAACTTCCTATGAATCTATAATTATTTCAAAATAAAAAGTTGAAAAAGGGCATAAGCTAACATGCTTCAAAAATTGAGAAACAGTATATTCACTACACCAAATAAAGGCTGTAAAGGTGAGATACCTCTCCTATCTCAGTATAAAATTAAGGCTTTGGCTGCGTATTGTGGCTCATGCCTCCTGCACTTTGGAAGACTGGGGCGGGAGGATATCTTGAACTCAGGAGTTCAAGATCAGACTGGGTAACATGGCAAAACCCCATCTCTACCAAAAAATACAAAAATTAGCCAGGCGTAGTGGCACACCTGTAGTCTGAGCTACTTTGGGGGGCAGAGGTGGGAGGATTGCGTAAGCTGGGGTACGAGGCCACAATGGGCCAAGATTGTACCACTGCACTCCAGCATGGGCGACAGAGTGAGACCCTGTCTCAGAAAATAAAAAATAAAAATAAAATAAAGGCTTTATTAGTATTCCCTTACAAGACACTTAAATTTTTTTCCTTAAAAATGTTTCAAATTATAATACTAACCAGTAAAATAGTATTACCATAAAATGCAATGGGGCAACTATTATAGTGTAATATACTGAAAGGCTGCCAGAGGCAGCTCATGCCTATTATCCCAGCACTTTGGAAGGTAGAGGCAGGTGGCTATCTCTTGAGCCCGGGAGTTCGAGACCAGCCTGGGCAACATGGTAAAACCCCATCTCTACAAGAAATACAAAAAAGAGCTGGGCGTGGTGGCACTTGTAGCTGCCAGATACTGAGGAGGCTGAGGTGGGATGATCGCTTGAGCCCAGGAGGCAGAGACTGCAGTAAGCCAAGATTGCACCACTGCACTCCAACCTGGGCGAGAGAGCAAGACCCTGTTCCAAGGGAGGAAAATCAAAGGGTACCAGAGGGAGCACACAGTAATTCTCAGATTATGAACGCATAGTACAATCTTTTATTCATTTAATGAGTAATTTGACTCCACAATAGGAAACTTCTGTAATATCTAAATTATTCACTTAAATATTAAGTTTAGTAAGCTTTCCCAATTGAATCATAAATTCCTCCTAGAGACCATGTTACCTCTTTTTTAACAGCCACTGTGTATGTGTGTATTTAAGAGTAACTAAACTCAAGGTAGGAATGCACAACAGGGAGAGATTTGAGACTAGACAACAAAACTTCAGAGAAAAAGGTAGAATTTGAAAATTAGCTATAACCATTTTTTTAAATAAAGTGTTTAATTACAATCAAAGGGATTTACACTAGGAAAAGAATAATAATATACTCATAATGTCCATTTTTGACATTATTTGTATATATGTACCTGGAAATATTCACATAATGAACATTAAGAGTAGACCATGGGAATATTATAACTAAAGTTTTCCAAAATCTGAGAATATTCTAAAAATATACAGGATATAAGATACAATATCTGGCACATTGTACAACTCCAATGCTATTACTGTTATAAAGGCAAAGAAATGAAAAATAAGCAAACAATGATAATCCCTTCAAGTCTATTTTTTTAAAAGTGCTTAAAACTGCTTAAAAAACAAAAAAACCCAAAACAAAACAAAACAAAAAAACCCAAAACCAAAACCCATACCTTCTTGGGAAGAGGTTCTTCGTTGGTCATCTTGAATCCTAAAAAAAAAGTTGAGGAAAACAAGTTCAATTGATTTTCTTCCAGTGAAAGTAGGAATAAAAAATACTGACTCTTTCAAATCAATTTATTAGTGAACTAAATTACTGTCAAATAATTAGAATTTAAATAAACAATTTTAAAATAGTTTTAGATTTACAAAAAAGTGGCAAAGATATTACAGAGTTCCTACATACTCTGTACCCAGATCCTCCTTTGTTAACATCTTCCATTATTATAGTTATTGGGTAGTTTTTACAAATTCCCTCGTAAAAAAGCTGATCAGCCATTCAAATCATTTGATATCGCCATAAAGGGTCAAGAGAAATATAATGACCTCAAGTAGTATCCTAGGCATGTTGCTAAGGGGCTACAAAAGGGTAATACCAGTTTAAGTCTTTCTTTTTATAGCATTATGTTGTTAAATTAAGGTAGTACCTACCACAGTCATAATTTACTACTGCCCAATAGTTTTTTAGACATATTATATATTTTATTTTTATTTTTTTTGAGACACAGTCTCGCTCTGTCGCCCAGGATGGAGTGCAGTGGCGCAATCTCAGGTCACTGCGACCTCTGCCTCCAGGGTTCAAGCAATTCTCCTGCCTCAGCCCCCTAAATAGCTGGGACTACAGGTGCGTGCCACCACACCTGGCTCATTTTTGTATTTTTAGTAGAGACAGGGTTTCACCGTGTTGGTCAGGCTGGTCTCAAACTCCTGACACTGCAATCCGTCCGCCTTGGCCTCCCAAAGTGCTGGGATTACAGGCGTGAACCACCACGCCCATCCTATCACATATTTTAAAATATATGTTACACTGGCTGGGCGTGATGGCTCACGACTGTAATCCCAGCATTTTGGGAGGCTGGTGGGTGGATCACTTGAGGTCAGAAGTTCAAGACAAGTCTGGCCAACATGGTGAAACCTGGTCTCTACCAAAAAATTTAAAAAATTAGCCCAGCGTAGTGGCACATGCCTGTAATCCCAGCAACTAGGGAGACTGAGGCAGGAATCACCTCAACCTGGGAGGCAGAGGTTGCAGCAAGCTGAGATGGCGCGCCACTGCATTCCAGCCTGGGCGACAGAGACTCCATCTCAAACAAACAACAAAAACTCACATACACATGTACGTCACACCTTAATAAAAATATTCCCACAGTATTTAATTTTATGCCAAATATTTTGTATCTCAAAATTAGCTTCTTTATTATACAAAATTCACTTAACCCTGTTTCAAAGATAGGTTAATGAATTCAAGTAGGGAACACTTTATTATGCTGTTTTTTTAGAACGAATGCTAATAGAAGCTATTATTCATTAAACTACAAATCCACACACTAAAAAAAAAAAGACAAAGAAAAAATGTGTAATAAACATACCATAAATACCACATTAAAATATAAGGTTGGAAAAAAAAGTATACAACATGAAGAGCTAACCTGACAAACCTAAAATCTTTATATAAAAATTCTATGAGGATTAAAAAATTGAATCAGGGTTCTGAGTACCAGTGCTCTTTTGAAAAAGCATCTAAATTGCATCTGGCATATTATTAACTTATACAAATTAAGTAATTAGTTCTTATACTAATTTAGTTATTCCTATTCTTTTTTTCTTAAGAGACGGGGACCCACCATAGTGCCCAGGCTAGTCTTGAACTCTTGGGCTCAAGTCATCCTTTCACCTCAGCCTCTCAAGTAGCTATGGACTACCTGTGGAAGGATCACACCCAGCCCTAGGTATTATTTCTAATAGCATACTCATGAATGTTCCCTTACTTTAAAGTATTTATGGTTTATTTTACCCATACTTATTATAAATTCTAAACTACTAGAAATTTGACCAAAAGCTTGGTATGTTAAACTGAATTTTTTTTTTTTTTGAGATGGAGTCTCACTCTGTTGCCAGGCTGGAGTGCTGTGGCACCATCTCGAAAGCTACTTGAGGCCGGTGTGGTGGCTCACACTTGTAATCCCAGCACTTTGGGAGGCTGAGGCAGGAGAGTTGCTTGAGCCTAGGAGTTTGAACCAAGCCTGGGCAATGTAGTAAGACCCTGTCTCTCATTAAAACAAACAAACAAAACACACACACACCAAGACTACTTGATTTCTCCCACTTGATTTTGAGATTCCTCAAAAGGAGAGAATCTTCCAACAGCATTTTTTATACTACGTACAATCTCAACTCTACTTTATAAATGAAACATTCTAATCATAAACTCTGGTTTTCAGATTAAGTAAATTGTGTTGAAGAAAGCAGAATTTAGAGGAAAAGTCATAAATTGATCTCAGATTACTGGCTTGCTTCTTTCTCTCTCTCTTTCTTTGGAGATGGAGTTTCGCTCTTGTTGCCCAGGCTGGAGTGCAATGGCGTGATCTCAGCTCACCACAACCTCCGCCTCCTGGGTTCAAGCAATTCTCCTGCCTCAGCCTCCCAAGTAGCTGGGATTACAGGCATGCGCCACCATGCCCAGCTAACTTCTTTGTATTTTTAGTAGAGATGGGGTTTCTCCATGTTGGTCAGGGTGGTCTTGAAATCCCGACCTCAGGTGATCTGCCCACCTCAGCCTCCCAAAGTGCTGGGACTACAGGCGTGAGCCAGCGTGCTGGGCTTTTTTTTTTTTTCTTTTTCTTTTTGAGACAGAGTGCAGTGGTGCGATCATGGCTCAGTGCAATCTTGACCTCCCAGGCTCAAGTGATCCTCCCACCTCAGCTTCCTGAGTACCTGGGACTACAGGCATGTGCCACCACACCCAGCTAATTTTTGTACTTTTTTTTTGGTAGAGACAGGGTTTCACCATGCTGCCCAGGCTGGTCTCGAACTCCTGGGCTCAAGCAATCCAACTGCCTCGGCCTCCCAAAGTGCTGGCATTACAGGCGTGAGCCACTGCACCCTGCCTTCCCTCTTTAATCTTTCTCAAGGGATATAGCAAACAGATAAAAACCTCAGTATTTGTTTCTGAGCTAATTGTATACAGTCTGTTTCACTGAGCAAGTCACTCTGTCCTATGAAGACATAAACCATATTACTATCATATAAAATGTGTATTCTTTTTTTTCTTTAAATTGGTTCCTGCCTACTTTATGACCCTTGTTGCCCAGTTTATTATCTCTGCTGCCATTATAGAAAGCTGCTTTGTAACTACCTTAACCTGGTGGCAGTCATTTTAATCATTTGAGAAACCATCACCATATTTAACTCCACATGTCTAACTACTTCTATTTTAGCATGACACATACATTAGGCTGCAAAGTCTTAGAACCCAGATATCAAATCTGGCATTTCCTTGTAATTTCCCATTTGTCTAGAGCTAAAGATCAATTTTATACACACACACACACACACACACACACACACACACACACAGAGAGAGAGACAGAGAGAGACACCTCACCCCCCGTCCCCGGTCTCTGTCGCCCAGGCTGGAGTGCAATGGCGCGATCTTGGCTCACTGCAACCTCCGCCGCCTGGATTCAAGCGATTCTCCTGCCTCAGCCTCCAGAGTAGCTGAGATTACAGGTGCCCGTCACCACGCCCAGCTAATTTTTGTATTTTTAGTTTCACCACGTTGACCAGGTTGGTCTTGAACTCCTCACCTCAGGTGATCCGCCTGCCTTGGCCTCCCAAAGTGTTGGGATTACAAGTGCAAGCCACTGCGCCTGGCCAATAATATTTTTAATTTAAAAAATCTTAAAGACAATTTTAGCTATTTGAGCTGTACATATTTAACCAGGGTATCAGTATCTGTATCTATGTATATGTGAACATAAACTTTTGAGAACCAACCAGGAACTTCATGTAACAGGTACTGTGGTAGAGATCTGTGAATGACAGTTTGAAAACAGCTATGTTTATCACCATGGCTGGGTGGTATACCTTTTATCTAGTTACTGGGCATCCTACCTACTCAGTATGTACAATTTTAGTTGTAATACTAAAGTATCATGGATGCTATTCAATATAAATTCCAGCTTATAAAAGTTATTACAGTTGGTCCTTTAACAACCCAGGTTTTAGCTGCATGGGTCCATTTATATGTGGATTTTTTTCAATCAAACTCAGATTAAAAAATACAGTACTCGGATCAAAAACACAGCATTCATGGGATGCGAAACCTGAGTATGCAAAGGGCAGACTTTTCATACACCGGGGTTCAAATTCCTATGCCAGGATTTTGGCAAGGATCATCGGTATGTGGTTCTACAATCTGATACTTCCCCTAGGTTTACTTGCTTACTCTCTTCTTAAAGACAGGTATCCATATTCTTATTCCACTAAAATAAAATTAACTGTAAGCATAGCAACAAATGAGATGATAATCTGTTTTTACAGGGCATTAAAAGGACTGAGAAACACATGAAGAAAGTTCTGATAACCTTGGTATTCTAAAACAGGCTGTCAACTTTGCAAATACAAAAGTAGCAAAATCTCTGCACCTCAGTTTCCCCATCTCAAAAAGAATTACCACAACCAGGGCCCAAATACTGTGCTATTTCCGAAGACAGACATTAATCTTTAGCATGGTAACTGGCACAAAACGGGCATTTAATTAATAGTTTCTTCTCCACATCAAAAACACAGACTCAGTGTTTCTTGAAAAACCTGAAGAGATAATCCACAGGTTGAGGATAATAATCATACTGTCCTCCTGACTGTTTCTAACACTTACTGCAGAATTCTCTGGCATCTCCAATATTTAGAATTCTAAACAAAGTTACTAAAATTTTCTTTTTTTTCCTCTCTTTTTTTGAGACAGAGTCTCACTCTGTTGCCCAGGCTGGAGTGCAGTGACTCGATCACAGCTCACTGCAGCCTCCATCTCTTGGGCTCAACTGATCCTCTTGCCTCAGCCTCCTTTGTAGCTGGGATCACAGGTGTGAACCACCACGCCCAGCTAATTTTTTTTTTTTTTCTTGTTAGTAGAGATGAAGTCTTGCTATGTTGCCCAGGCTGGTCTTGAACTCCTGGGCTCAGGAATCCTCCTGCTTGGGCCTCCAAAAGTGCTGGGATTACAGTTGTGAGCCACCATGCCCAGCCTGCAATTAGTGAAATTTCTTTTCTTTTTTTTTCTATTTTTGAGACGGAGTCTCTCTCTGTTGCCCAGGCTGGAGTGCACAGGCATGATCTCGGCTCACTGCAACCTCCACCTCCCGGGTTCAAGCGATTCTACTGCCTCAGCCTCCCTAGGAGCTGGAACTACAGGCACGCACCACCATGCCCAGCTAATTTTTGTATTTTTTTTTTTTCTAATAGAAACAACGTTTCACTATGTTGGCCAGGCTGGTCTCCAACTCCTGATATTGGCTTATGTTCTTTTTAAAAAGTTTGATGTTGAGTAGATTTTAATTAAATGGTGCTTTTTATTGAAATTTTCTTTAAAAATAAAATTCTGTATTTGTAATATAAGTCAGGAGTAAATACAGGTTTTGGATAAATGTCTACACTTCCTAAGTCAACTCTCAGAGTCACTTTTAAGATCACTCTAGCTGTCTGGGGTATCCAATTTGGGAAATTCAGAGCCTCAGTATTTAGAAAGAAAATCCTTCAACTTTAATCTGATGAAAAGTAAATCTTTCCTTGAAAGTCGATGATATGCCACAAAGTTAAATGCACCATCTGGCAAAAGGCAAATTAGAACAGGTTCAAAATTTACAACTGTCTACAACATTCAACTATTTGGTCAAAATAGAACCTAATTGGCAATTTTGACTTTCACACCACACGAATGTACCGAGAAGTTTGGTATTCCCCAGGGCAATTTTTTTTTTTTAGCACAAATGACAAACACAATAACCATTTAAAGTCAATTCTAGATTCATAAAGGCAATGAATATTCTAGGTTCTCAGAACAATCTATTCTCGTATCAGAAAAATAGAATGACCCTAACATCATTTGGAGTCAATTAAAGTTGAATCCTGAAGGAAAATAATAAAGAAAATATGTTCAGTTCTTATGAGTCACACATTTAATAACAGCACTTTTTAAAGTCATAGTTAGTTCCCACTTTCCAGGATGAAAATGACTGTGAGTCATAAGGTGATCAGCTATTAGGTGATTAAAACAGCTATTGATTAATAAATTGGGGGTAAGGGTCTCAAATTTGGTGCCCCTCAAAAAGGTGGTAACATGATTGACTAGTTTTAAAATTACGTAAAGGTTTCAGTTATTTATGTAGGTATTTCAGAGACAATATATCTCCGAAAATCAGGACCACCATCTACTTTTGATGCCTTAACATAGAAAACCAGCTTAGTATGGAGTTCAGTCTAGCCTGGTTAGGTGCCTAGCATCCCAGATTCCAGTACCTTCCTGGCTCTTAGCATCATAAAGTTAGGTAACTCAGTTCCCTCTGAACAGAGGCAAGCGCCAGCCAAAACAACTTCAGTAAGAAGACACGGTACCTTGGTGAAACAAATCATAGCTGAATGTAAGACACCAATCTTCAGACACTGTAGTAGCAAGGTACTGATGAGGAACTGAAAGGCTTTTCCTTATCCTCTATCTGCCATGTGTGATTCCAAGCAAGTCTTTTAACTCTTGCAGTTTCCAAATCAGCAAAAGATAATTTTGCCTGCCTCACAAAGTGCTGCAAATTATTAATGCTTTCAGCACAATAAAAATGCTATACAAATAATTTTTCAAATAAAATATGAACATAATATGAACATAAAAGGCATCTTCAATGTGCACTTAGAAAAGATTAAATTCTATTAACTACATCTTCAAAGGCAGAAAATATTTATAGCAATATATTTTAGTCAGATGGAACACCCTGTTATACACAATACACAACGAAGTATACTATTGTGGAGATACTGAAAAGTTTTTCTGTGTTAAGCTTAGTAACTACAAGAAACAAAATATTTAGAGACAGAAAAGTTGGAGACAACTAAAAAAATTAAAAACAAGAATAAAACCAAAATACTATCTTCAGTCTTGTTTTGCTGAAGGACCTACTAACATACAATTTTGAGGAGCAACAAACAAATACATAATGATCAAAACGGCTAAACAACATATTCAAGGGGATTCGATACTACATACAAGACCATAAGAGACCTTGAATGCTTTAATGTACTGTACAAATTGTGACAACACTCATCTCCACATCATAGGGCTTTTAACACATTTTGTTTCATCTCTACCAGCTTATTTCTGACAAACAATACACAAAAAAATTTTCAGCAAACATGACTCAACGTTGAATTGGAAAAGCTAGACATAAAAGAGCCATGTAAAAATAAGCAGTGCCTGGGACACACTATTATTATTACTTTTATCGTTTAGGAGTTAGAAATTCTGGTAGCTTGTTCAAATTCTGCCAATGAAAAAGTACTAAAAATACTGAACTTTTAAACTATGTGTCTGCTTAAGATACTTTAAGATCTAAAAGCACTGTAAGAAACACACCTACCCAAACCCTTAAAATGTAACCTCAACCTTATCACAAGCCAACTTGCGGACTGCAATCTTTCCCCGACTTGGCTAATCAGATGCTACTTGAATGAATTAAAATGTATCCATCTTGAAAAGATTTTTCGCTCATAATTTTAAATTACGGTTTTAAATGTCCACAACATGTTTATCTATCGTAGAAAACTTAATGGTCAAAATTTTAAAATCCAAAAAACGAGAACTTGTGATGGATCTATGACGTCCACTTATCTTCCGAAGCAACGGAATTAACTAAAACTAGATAAAATAGGCACAAATACAACTTCCAATTGTAACATACTCATCGAAGTATTTCCCTACCAGACTAAATAATAGTTTTTTGGGTTTTTTTTCTTTACATAATCACAGTTATGCTAGTCCTTGATAATGTTAAGCTAGTCATTTGGGATCAAACAACCGAGTGACTTTATCAAAACAAGAACTTGGGCTTTTCCACTACGTGTACACTGACTTATGAAAAACAGTGGGAAAAAATCTAGTAACTGTCTCACAGGGATCCAAGGTAAGACTCGGATTTCACAAAAACCTGCAAATAATTTAGTTTCTTTCCTCAGAATGCTTGTACTCACTTAAAAATGGAAGTCTACAACAGAACGTAGCTGCAGTAACATCCTACTGCGTGACATGTAATGCAAGGAACGAATGTTTCTTTTTTTCCTTGCTGAACTCGTTAGTGCCGCCAGGTCCTCGGGAGAGACCCAAGGGAGGTGGAGGGGGCGACACCGAGGCGAGGAAAAAACGAGGGCCGCCGCTCAGCCCGGGGAGGGCATCCTCTGGCCTCCGTGAGTGGCCGGTCTCTCCGGCCGCCGCAGCACCCCTCTCAACCCGGGCCACCCCTCTCACCCCGGGCCTTGGGGACGGAGGACGGAGATAAAATGGCCTCGAAGCGGTGGAAGTGTTCCCCGCAGGCGGGAAGGTAGAGCTGATAACGAGAGACCGGTGCCGCACCAGGCCCGAGTGGCCTTTCGGGCCCTGCCCGCCCCTTACCCGCCTGGGGCGGCTGCGCGCCACCCCTCAGGCCCCAGAGGTCCCCCGCGTCCGCTCCCGCCAGCCGGCCCGCACTTACCTCTCCAGGCGGAAGCCGCGCCGGCGCCACCGGTCGCATAGGCCGAGGCCGCGCTGCTTGCCCTGCCGCCCGGGCCCCCCGGGCCACCGCGCAGCCGGACAGCTCTGCCGCCGGCCCCGCCGCGCTCCTACTCCCGCCGCAACCCCAGTGCTCCCCTTTATTTGTGGGTCTCGCTGCCACAAAATGGCGCTGAGGGAGGAAACCAGGCCCCGCCACCCGGCCCCGCCCCGCCGCACGGCTCCTCTCCGCCCTGCCCCGCCCCACAGCCGGTCCGAACGCGCCGCAGGCCAGCGCCACTGCCTCCCGCCTCCCGCCAGCCTCCCCGCTCCGCCATGTTCGCATTCTGGCCCACTCACAGAAGAGTCGCCTTTCAGGCGTGGCTGCAGTCACTCGCCCGCCGCCAAGCCCCGCCAGGAGAGGAAAGGTGAAGGGAGGGAGGCCGCCGGCCTAGCCCGATCGGGGCCTCGAGGCGCAGTGGAGTAGCTGCTCCCCGGTAATACGCCCCGTCCTTTCCCGGGAGCCTGGAGCGAGCTCCGAGGGCCCCGGAGCTCAGCAAGCTCAGTAAGGGAAGCGGCCGATGGGAGGGGCGGGCCGGCGAGGTCGGAGGTCAGCCCCGGGGCATCACGGGAAGGGAAGGTGGAAGCATTCGCCGGGGCCACCTGCGGCTGCGGGGGGGGGGGGGGGGGGGGCTGCCTCGTGCGGAGGGATCTGGGCGAAGGCGGCGCGTGATTGGCCGCTCTGTGTGTTCGCGTCGCTCATCTGTGATGCTTCCGCGTGCCGGAGGACCAGGTGCCACCTTGAGAGAGGCCGTGGGCGGCGAGCCGCGGGCGTTTACTCTTAGCAGAAGCTCACCTGTAAGTTTTGAGAACTTAGAAACCGATGCCCTCCCTCTCTTCAGTCGTGAAGCGCAGTCTCCTGGCCGCTGGGTTCGTTCCTCCTTGACATCTCCGGAGACGCATCGAGGAGCTATTGTTCTCTGGCGTCGGAGGTTGCGCTGTGTCCGCGGCGCTGAGGGCCCGTTGCTAACTGGAACGCGGGGAAGGCGGCCCTGTGAGGTTTAGTGAACCCGATCAAAGAGGTCCTGCAAGTGGAGTAGACTCCCTGAAGCAAGACTGCTATCTGGACCGCCGAGTAAGGGCGGTGTTATCTGGAGAACGTGAAACAGTCTGTAAACACTTACTAGAAGAGTACCTAATTCTTTTGATTGGTCTGCCCTTAGCCGGCTTTATCAAACCTGTTCATCCCCAAAGGAGTGTCTTGTACTAAGGTGATTTATTAGGATAAGATTAAAGTACACTCCAGATGGTCGTAGTGTATTTCCAGTGAATCAGATCAGTCTGGAGAAAATCTTTGCAACTTGTATCACAAGAACTCTCAAAACTTGAAAACAAACAGTCCAAAAGCCAAAGGAGAAAATGGAGAAGGACATGAACAGATGATTCTCAGAAAAAATACCGTAATGGTCCTTAAACATAGAAAGTCGCTCCACCTCACTTACAATGGACATACACATTAAAATTACCTTTCCTGGTGGGAGTGGAAAAATGGTTCAAGTTCTGTGGAGTACAAAATTACTTGTGTTTATTCTTATACCATGCAGTTATACTTCTAACCCTAACCTTATTCTGAAGGTGCAACTCCACACATGGAAACAATAGGTATACAAAGTTATTGCAGTGCTTTTCGTCATAGCAAAAGTTAGGGATAACCCAAATATCCATTAATAGGGAACTGACTGGGAATGGTGCATCCATACAGCAGAACACAGTGCAACCATTAAAAAGATTCAGAAAATAATCACGTGTTGCTTTGGAATGAGTCTCAGGTTATATTAAGTATTCACTTAAATACTTAAGTATAATAAGTATTCACTGTATTCAAAAGCAAAAATAAGCATATATGCTTTTATGTATTAAATATATAAAAATATATATTTATATTTAATATGAATATTTATGTATATATGCTTATTTTTGGGGAGGAATTGGAAGGATATCCTGGAAACTTAAAATTTTTAGTTACCTATAAAGAGTGCAGGGGGGAGACAAGATTTCTGTCTTTGAACTTTTAGTTTTACATAGCCAAAAAAGTAAATAAAAAAGGAAACAAAGTAAATCCTAAGGTTGAAAGCAAATTGAAACAAATGAACTTAACTGTTAACTGATATAACTAAGATACACAGAAAAAATAATTATTCTTTGGGTTTTTTTTTTTTTTTTTTTTTTTTTGAGACAGTCTCGCTGTGTTGCCCAACCGGGAGTGCAGTGGTGCAATCTCAGCTCACTGCAACCTCTGCCTCCTGGGTTCAAGCGATTCTCCCACCTCAGCCTCCTGAGTAGCTGGGATTACAGGCATGCGCCACCATCCCCTGCTGATTTTTGTATTTTTAGTAGAGATGGGGTTTCACCATGTTGGCCAGGCTGGTCTCAAACTCCTGACCTCAGGTGATCCGCCCGCAGGTTGGCCTCCCAAAGTGCTGGGATTACAGGAGTGAACCACCACCACTGGCCCCTCCGAGCTTTTGAACACAGTACTCTAGTAGTGTATCTGTGTTGAGATAGTGTAGTCTTTCCTTATATGCAGGAGATTGGATTTAGGACCTTCTGCGAGCATATGCAGAAATCCGCATACTAAAGTCCCGGAGCTGAGCATAGGGAAAGTTGGTTCTTTGTATAGGCGTGTTTTGCATCCCACTGTACTTCTGTTTTGTTTTCTTCCTTCCCTTTCCTTTTCTTTTTTTCTTTCTCTCCCTCTCTTCTTCCCTCCCTCCTTCCCTCCCTCCCTCTCTTCCCCCCTCCCTCCCTTCCTTCCCTTCCCTTGCTTTTCTTTTTTTTTTTCTTTTTTGAGAACAGGGTCTGACTCTGTCGTCCAGGCTGGAGTGCGGTGGTACGATCACGGCTCACTTACAGCCTTGACTTCCTGGGCTTAAGCAATCCTCCCATCTCAGCCTCCCGAGTAGCTGGGACCACAGGCATGTGCCAGCACATCTAGCTAATTTTTTTCTATTTTTTGTAGAGAGCTGCGTTGCCTAGTCTGGTCTTGAACTCCTGGGCTCAAGTGATCCTCCCACCTAGCCTCCCAAAATGCTGGGATTATAGGTGTGAGCCACCGTCCCCCGCCCCACTGTATTTTTCATCTGTGTTGGAGTGAAAAAAATCCACATATAGGTGGACCCTGGCATTCCAAACCAGTGTTGTTCAAGGGTCAACTGTGTATTCTAAGGATGAAAAAAGTGCACAGGAGCTTTCAGCTTCACTGATTTATGATTAATGGTAACGTTGTTACTGTGGTTTTGAAACTATGTACTGTATATGGTAGGATAACATAAGTATTTTAATGTTACTATATACAAAGATTTGCAGCGTATGAGAGAATGAGATACAAATGCAAGATTGAAGAAGTTCAGAAAAGGGCCAGATGGCTGATGCCTGTAATCCCAGCACTTTGGTAGGCCAAAGTGGGAGGATCACTAGAGTCCAGGAGTTTGAGACCAGCCTGGGCAACATAGCAAGACCCCGTCTCCATTTTTTTAAAAATTTAAAACAATTTTTAAGAAGTTTGTTCATCCGGGGGTGGGGGTGGAAACTAATATAAAGAATTTTAAGAAGTTCAGAAAAAAAAAAGTCTGTAATATTGAGTTTAAACTGGAGGGCTGGGTGCAGTGGCAGACACCTGTAATCCCAGTGCTTTGGGAAGCCAAAGTGGCTTAGGAGTTCAAGACCAGCCTGGGCAACACAGTGAGATCTTGTCTCTACAAAATACAAAATAATAAAATAGCCAGGGGTGGTGGCCTGTGCTTATAGTCCTAGCTACTTGGGAGGCTGAGGCTAGAGGCCCAATTGAGCCCAGGAGTTTAAAGTTACAGTGAGTTGTGATCTCACCATTGCACTCCAGCTTGGGCAATAGACCCTATCAAAAAGAAAAAAAAGTTTAAACTGCAAAAAAAAAAGTCCTAGTTCTGTGGACTGAATGGGCCTAGAAGCACTAGGGTGACCAGTTGTTCTAGTTTGCCACAAACAGAGGGGTTTTCTCTGGATGCTGGACTTTCAGATTAAAACGAACAGTCCTGGCTGAACCAGGATGTACAGGCATGGTCACCGTACAGTAACAGTGAGCACATCTAACACCGAGATCTTGGTTTCTAAATTCCATTTTCCACTAAAAAGATCCAGAGCTCCTTTGGAGAACTGGCTGATTCCAGCTCTGGGATGGGAAAGGTGCAAGATGAGCCAGGTATTTCGTTGTGCCTGAACGCAAAGGAAGTGCTTACACCAATGAGGCTATGCCAACTGTATTTAGGAGAACAAACAACACTAATCCATAGTGATAGACAGCAGATCAGTGGTTGGCTAGGAGGGGAGGAGAGAATTGACTGGAAAGGAAAATGGGAGAACTTTTGGGGGTGATGGAAATGTTCTGTGTCATGGTTAATGGGGATGTATACATTTGTCAGAATTCATCAAATTGTGTCACTATAAAGGATGCATTTTATTGCAAACCAAATGAGAAAAGCAAAGTCGATTGAGAACTTGCCGTAGCAAGGGAGTCAGCCACCATCCCTTATGTTTTAGCAGAGGTTCAAAGGCATGCAGAGGAGTGGGAAAGCTTTACAGCGGACAAAAGGAAATGTTTCACAGGTATGCCTGATTGGAAGCTGTTGGCATGGGGAAGCTGGAAGCTAACTACAAGTTGGCATCCTATGGTCTTGGTTAAAGGAGCATTATTTGGCTTTCTCCGGATGGTCGTAAGCTAGAAGTGGGGACAAAAATTAGGGAAGCTATCAATTTTTAATCAAGTCCTGTCCATTTTGAGCTGATTGTCATAGAAGTTATTATTTAGCTTCCCGGATTGCTTCCAGAGATAGCAGTCTGACTTCCTACCAGTCTGGTTGATAGCAGGTTTGGCTTTCAGGCTGGGAGTACACTTATGGTAGATAAGTGGTTGGTTTACTGGGCTAGTTGTTGTAGGTAATGGGTCAGAATTCTGTTTTTATGTGTATTCTGGCCATTCACCATTTGTATTTTTAGTCTCTCAAAAATAAATTTTAGAGACATGGGAGCCAGCTTGAAGGATCTCCCACGGGCCAAATTTAGGGCAGTTTTAGCGTCAAAAAGAAAATGAATACAATTGATTGCAAATACTGAATAAATAAAAATCTACTCTCTAGTACAGAGAAGAGAGGATGAGAAGAGGGAAACTATTTTTCCATCATTGGTAGTGTCTATTACACCAATTTGATATTCTGAAAATTAGTTATTAAAGGGAGATAGCATTTACCCTGTTTGTTTTTTGTTTCATTGGTTTTTGTTTTTAAGACAGAGTCTTGCTCTGTCATCCAGGCTGGAGTGCAGTGGCACGAACATGGCTCACTGCAGTCTTGACCTCCTGGGCTCAAGTGATCCTCCTGCCTCCTCAGAAGCTGGGACTACAGGTGCTCACCACCATACCTGGCTAATTGTTTTTGCTTGTTTTTTTAGAGATGGGGTCTTGCTTGTTGCCCAGGCTGGTCTTGAACTCCTGGGCTCAAGTGATGCTCCCACCTCAACCTCCCAAAGCGCTGGGAGGACAGGCATGGGCCACTGCTCCCAAACTACCCTGTTTTTTTTTTTTTCGTTTTTTTTAATAAAGAATGTGGTTGATACCCAGTTGATGAGGAAAAACTCTTCTTTACTATAGGATGCCAGCTAATAAGTATAGAATAAAATAGAGAATTAGACAATAACCATGATGCAAACCTTAATGAAATAATTAACTCAGACAAGGACTATCAATGGACTTTAAAACCTTTAGATGAAAGATTGCTGGGAAATGCCATCGAAGTATCACTCTACAGGCTACTTACCTAATTGTAAAAGAAATTACAGGCTGGGTGCGGTGGCTCATGCCTGTAATTCCAGCACTTTGGGAGGCCGAGGCAAGCAGATCACAAGGTCAAGACCAACCTGGCCAACATAGTGAAACCCCATCTCTACTAAAAATACAAAAAAAAAAAAAAAAAGTCGGCCGCAGTGGCTCACGCCTGTAATCCCAGCACTTTGGGAGGCCAAGGCAGGCAGATCACCTGAGGTTGGGAGTTCGAGACCAGCCTGACCAACGTGGAGAAACCCCGTCTCTACTAAAAATACAAAATTAGCCGGGCATGGTGGCACATGCCTGTAATCCCAGCTACTCAGGAGGCTGAGGCAGGAGAATTGCTTGAACCCAGGAGGTGGAAGTTGTGGTGAGCCAAGATCGCACCATTGCACTACAGCCTGGGCAACGAGAGCAAAACTCTGTCTCAAAAATAAATAAAACTGCTGGGCTCAGTGGCTCATGCCTGTAATCCCAGCACTTTGGGAGGCTGAGACGGGCACATCACGAAGTCAGGAGATTGAGACCATCCTGGCTAACACGGTGAAACCCCGTCTCTAGTAAAAATACAAAAAATTAGCCAGGTGTGGTGGTGGGTGGCAGTGGTCCCAGCTACTCGGGAGGCTGAGGCAGGAGAATGGCATGAACCCGGGAGGCGGAGCTTGCAGCGAGCTGAGATTGTGCCACTGCACTCCAGCCTGGGCAACAGAGCGAGACTCCGTCTGAAAAAAAAAATTAAAAAATAAAAATAAATAAATAAAAATAAAAATACAAAAAAAAAATTAGTTGGGTGCAGTGGCATGCGCCTGTAGTCCCAGCTCTTCAGGAGGCTGAGGCAGGAGAATTGCCTGAACCCAGGAGCAGAGGTTGCACTGAGCCGAGATCGCGCCATTGCACTACAACCTGGGCGACACAGCAAGACACTGTCTCAAAAAAAAAAAAAAGATAAAGAAAATACACCTGTATAGTGGAGCCATCTGGTGGTCACCATTTGAACCAAACCATCAAATTTAGTATCAGTAATAGTGGGACAACCTCCAGTTTAGAGAATACAAGAGAAAGGGTTGTCATGCAAATCTGATAGTACTAGCAAAGATAATTATTCTAAAAAAAAGTCATAAGATTTTAAGCTTTTATATAATATATATGTTATATAATATATATGTAATAATATATATAAGCTTATATAATTATTATAAGTTATCGAGCAGCTGAGTTAGGCATACTATAGTCTCAGTTTCAGTATCTAACCAGCTTCAAGTCACCATTTTGAATGAAATATTAACGCATGATGAAAGTTAACTTACAACCATCCTTTTCTTGGGGTTGTGCTATTGTCCAGTGGGTACCTAGTGAGGGCAGTACTGCTAACTCCTGCACAACACACTGAAATCAACCAGAGCTTTGCTTTGCCTTGGTGTAATTTTTGGAAAAATGAAAAACAGCTTTCCCATACGCACACAGTTATTTACATATTACTGTATTAAAAAGTACATACAGGCTGAGCACGGTGGCTTACGCCTATAATCCCAGCACTCTAGGAGGCCGAGGTGGGCGGATCATTTGAGGTCAAGAGTTCGTGACCAGCCTGGCCAACATGGTGAAACTCTTGTCTCTGCTAAAAAAATATATATATACAAAAAAAAAATTAGCCGGGCGTGGTGGTGGGCACCTGTAATCCCAGCTACTCCGGAGGATGAGACAGGAGATTCACTTGAACCCGGGAGGCAGAGGTTGCAATGAACCGAGATTGTGCCACTGCACTCCAGCCTGGGAGACAGAGTGAGACTCTGTCCCAAAAAAAAAAAAAAAAAAAAAAAAAGCAAGGCTGGGCATGGTGTCTCATGCCTGTAATCCCAGGACTTTGGGAGACCGAGGTGGGCAGATCACTTGAGGTCAGGAGTTCGAGACCAGCCTAGCCAACATAGTGAAACCCTGTCTCTGCTAAAAAATACAAAAATTAGCCGGGCATGGTGGCACACACCTGTAATCCCAACTACACGGGAGGCTGAGGAAGGAGACTCTCTTGAACCCAGGAGGCGGAGGTTGCAGTGAGCCGAGATCGTGTGACTGCACTCCAACCTGGGGGACAGAGCAAGACTCTGTCTCAAAAAAAAAAAAAAAAAGAAAAGAAAAGAAAAAACCATAATACTGAGTTAGATTAAGTGAATTGGCCACTTCTTTGCCATCAGCCTAATACTTAGCCTATAGCTTTTTTTTTTTTTTTTTTTTTTTTGAGAAAGGGTGTTGCTCTGTTGCTCAGGCTGGAGTGAGGTAGCACGATTTTGGCTCACTGCAGACTCTGCCTCCTTTGCCCAGGTGATCCTCCTGTCTCAGCCTCTCCAGTAGCTGCGACCACAGGCACAAGCCACCTCTCCCGATCTCGGCTCACTGCAACCTCCGCCTCCTTGGTTCAAGCGATTTTCCCACCTCAGCATCCTGAGTAGCTGGGATTACAGGCACATGCCACCGTGCTCAGCTAGAGACATGGGTAGAGACAGAGTTTCACCACATTGGCCAGGCTGGTCTTGAACTCCTGACCTCGTGATCCACCTGCCTCGGCCTCCCAAAGTGCTGGGATTACAGGCATGGGCTACCGTGCCAGCCAACTTCTCTTATCTCTTATGTGGTGAAAACGGGAAAAGAGAGCTCTATGGGATCCCTTTTATAAGGGCACTGATCTCATTCATGAAGGCCCTACCTTCATGACCTAATCACCTTCCAAGGGCCTCACCACCTACCTCCACATTAGGGGTTAAGATTTCAACATGAATTTTGGGTGGACGCAAACATTCAATCTATTGCAGAAGTAGAGAGGGAAAAAAAAAGATTTGCAGTAAGTCTAGGTTTTGTTATTGGCACCCAGAAATCCAGGGATCCTGGAGAGATTATCAGAGTTGTTGGTTAAAAATGTTAATGTTAATCCACGACGCTCTCAAGAGCTCACATCTGGTGTGACTATAACCATGTCATGCTGTTTCACCAGTTAGTACCTCTGCTGAGTCCATTCTTTCTGTCTGGAATGCTCTTTTTACTCTTCTATGCCAGGTTATCTCCTATTTACCATTAGCAATTAGCCTAAGAAACATTATTTGTTTACCTTAGTTTGTGTCAAGCATAGAGAGTTGTGGTTTTACAGATAGGGAAGCCAAACCTAACTTCCTAGCCTACTTTTCTTTTTCTAATCTAGTGGATTTTATACTGACTTACAAGTTTTTACTGTGAGCAGCAATGCAACATATCAACCCAATGTATCTAATCTTTCAGATTTAATGAACATTTAGATTTTTAAAATTACAATTAAAGCTAATAATGTTTAGTCTTCATTTTCTCTGCAGACCACAAAGACTTCTGACATTCTAAGTTTTTTTAAAAAAATAACTAAGTAGATTGTTATCAAAATTTTTACTAGACTATTATTAAAATATTATTTCAGAAATTCATATGTTGATGAGATGTCCGCGTTCCCGTGTATATTGCAGCACCATTCACAATAACCAAGATAAAGACTCAGCCTAAGTGTCCATCAACAGATGAATGGATAAGGAAAACCAGGCATGGTGGCTCATGCCTATAATCCCAGCACTTTAGGAGGCTGGGAGTTCAGAAGTGGGAGAATTGCTCAAGGAGGGTTTGAGACCAGCCTGGGCAACAAAGTGAGACCCCGCCTCTACAAAAAAATAAAAATTAGCCAGGCATGGTGGTGTGTGCCTATAATCCCAGCTACTTGGGAGGCTGAGGTGAGAAGATTTCATGAGCCCAGGAGTTCAAGGCTATAGTGAGCTATGAATGCACCTCTGCATTCCAGCCTGGGTGACAGAGGGGAGAGACCCTGTCCCAGAAAGAAAGAGAAAAAGAGAGAGAAAAAGAAAGAAAGAAAATGTGGTATATATATACATACATACATATCCATACATATATATATATATATATATATATATATATATATATATATATATATATATGTTGGAATACTATTTAGCCACAGGAGGACATTAAGTGAAATAAGCCAAGCACAGAAAGAGAAATACTGCATGTTCTCACTGATACGTGAAAGCTAAAAAAGTTCATCTCATAGAAGTAGAGAGTAGAATAGTGGTTACTAGAGGCTGGAAAGGGTAGGGGTAGGGAGGGGACAGCCAGAGGTTATTAACAGATACAAGAGTACAGCGAGATGGGAGGAATAAGTGCTAGTGTTCTACAGCACCATTGGGTAACTATAATAACCAACGATTTATTGTATATTTTCAAATAGAAGAGCAGATGTTGAATATTTTCAACACAAAGCAATAATAGATATTTGAAGTGATAGATGTGCCAATTACCCTGATTTGATCACTACACATTGTATACATGTATGGAAATATCACAGTGTACTCCAGAAGATGTGTCAATTAAAAATAATAATTTTATGGTTAGGCGCAGTGGCTCATGCCTATAAGCCTAGAACTTTGGGATACCGAGGTGGGAGAAGTCCTTGAACCCAGGGGTTCAAGACCCTCCTGGGCAACATAGCAAGACCCTGTCTCTAATTCTAAAATAATAATAGTAAGAAAAATAGAGTTAGGTTTTCAACATTCTGAACTCCTTGGTGGGAGTGAGAAGCATCCATTAGTCAACAGAGGTAACAGAGGTATGGGTAACTCAGAGTCAGTTATTCTCGGAAACAGGCTTGTCCAGCTACTGGAAAAAAATCCCTTCATTAGGAAAAATAAAGGCACCTTTTGCATGTAATTTCCCTGTCCTGATCCCTGTAATTCTTTCCTAGTTGCCCATTCGGTACAAATAATAGCAGCTTTCTGAAAAGGATTTAGCATGCCAGAATGACTAGGCATTGCTGTACTCCTTCCAACATCTGCTGGGATATTGTGGCACACACTACTGAGAGCCATGTTCCTCCTCTTGCACAATCTAGGAACTTCTAAATTGTGTTTGAGTCATAGTATCTTCAGGCCAGGGGATGAATTATGGCTGGTGTAAGCCAGTGTTTCTCAACAAGTGTGCTACTGGAATTTTGGACAAGACAATTTGTGTGTGTGTGAAAAGTATTTTGTGCATTTTAGGACATTTAGCATCCCCAGACCAACCCACTAGATGCCAATAGCACCTCTCTGTTTATGTGACAACTGAAAGTGTCCCTTTCTATATTTTCAATACTGCCCCCTCCTGTCATGCCCTTGATGAGAACCCCTGGTCTAAGGCAAGCATGGCTATCATGGTCTTTACCACATAGTGGTGGTGCTCAGTCTTCTTGCAGGCAGAGTTGGCCAGTTGAGCAGTTCTGGCTGGGATCAGAGGAAATCTCTCGGGGCTTCTGAGAAAAATTTTCCTTCCTGAGAGAGGCACACAAGGTGAAATGTTTTCCCCGTCCCTTCCTTCTTGTCTCTTACTAGGCTGTGAGAGGCTGTGATGCTTGCACCTATAGAAAACATCTTGTGACAATGAGGCAACAAGTTGGAAAATGAAAGCAGGCTGCTGGGAATTCAGAGTCAAGAATGGAAAGTCCCTGGGTCCGGGAAGACCTTGTTAATCTTCCAGACTCACCAAGGGACTGCCAGTTCTTGCACTTTTTATTAGGTAAAACAGATATGTCCTTACATTTAAAACCACTGTTCATCAGGATTCCTGTTACCCATAGCCAAACACATTCTAACTTAGAGAGGAAGGGCATTTACGTGATCAACAAGTGAAATAAAATGGAGAGGGGCCAGCAAAACTAGGTTTTTCTGTGACACTTTGCTTTATTGTTGTTGTTTTTACATTATGATGTACATAGCCCTTGTTTCACAATTTAATAAAGGAAAAATTTAAAAGTCATTATTCATTTCCAGAAAACCAAATTTTTATAAGACAAAAAGCTAACTACAATAAAAATATAAGGGTCTTGAAGGATTTTATTTTCAGAACTTTTTTTTTGTTTTTTCCTTGAGACAGGGTCTAGCTCTGTTGCCCAGACTGGAGACCGGTGGTGTGATCTCAGTTCACTGCAGCCTACACCTCCTGGGCTCAAGCGATACTCCCACCTCAGCCCCCCAAATAGCTGGGACTACAGGTGCGAACTACCATACCCAGCCAACTTTTGCATTTTTTATGGAGACGGAGTCTCACCATGTTGCCCAGGCTGGTCTCAAACTCCTGGGCTCAAGTGATTCTCCCACCCTCACCTCCCAAAGTGTTAAGATTACAGGCGTGAGCCACCATGCCTGGCCTATTTTCAGAACTTTTCAAAATACTATTCTGTTTGCCTCTGTTGCTTGCTAATTGTGTTTAACTTTATGGATGCAACAGTAAGATCCTGTTTGGTCAAACCTTTAGTCAAATCTCTTCAGTTTTTAAAAGGACAATTTTTTGTTCCCCACAAATTAAAGACCCACTAGGACAGGAGACAGTCCATTCAAAAACTACATGCCTGTTGACAAACTGTAAATCCGTTCTTCTGCCAGAGGAGAGCACTGGGCCTTAAGCAATGGTTCTACTGTGGACCACACTGACTGCCTGTTAGACTTGTTTTTGTTGCTCTTCCCTGTTTTTCCTAACCTCTAAATAGTTTTCTCTATCCCACTCATTTGGGTCCCAGTGCCACTGGCCAATGCAGGTCTTCAGCTTTTCTTGTCGACTAACAGTGGCCCCCCAATTGGTCCTCTGCCACCCATCTTTGCTTCCCATCAAAACTGTCTCCCACACAACAAGCCGTTTCTAAACACAATTTTGGGAAATTTCCACTCCTTGGGAAATGGAGTAGACATACTTTTGCATGTTCCTCTCACCAAGTACGGCTAAAAATCCTGAATATTATATGTAAAACAAGCAGAAGACTGAAAGGCAAACTGGCTATGGACTTCAGGACCCAAGGACTGACCCACTCCCTGTGTTTCATTTTTGCCTCATATATCCCGGAAGCCAGCAATCTGTAAACATCAACAAGCACAGACAAAAACATCCACCAGCAAAAGCCTCTTATGTATAAAGGTCCAGGAAAGGAGGCAGTCTACCAAGACAGAAAACCTTTAGACAGTAACTGCTGTACTCCAGCCAGACAACAGAGAAGAATCTGCAGCCTGCCCCCATCCACTCAAGCAAAGGCTTCTGATGAAAATGCCAGTGGGCTGTGATGTGATTAATTAGGCAGGACACCAGGGTAGGCTTATCATAATCTGGGCACACAGAATTGCAGTCATTTGGCACACCTTTTCAGCAAAGTGAAAAACAGGAATTGCTTTATAGTACCGTGGGAAAGAGCACCGCCTGGCGATGAAACAAGAGCAAAACATCTAGAGGATGTGCTGCTGAGCCTGCTGGTGGAAGTCAAATCAGTGTTGGTTCTTAAAAGTTCACTACCCAGGCCCTGCCTGGGGAGTGAAGTAGGGAATGTACAGTCAGGAGAAGGGACTGATGGAGTGTGCTGGTCTGTTCCTGATGGAAGCTCGGCTCATCTTCCCTTGGAGGGAAGAATCCGTATGTAATATGTCAACCAGTGCGGGACTCAGGGAAGTCCAAGGTCATTGGGTTTCTGGAGGGGAAAAAGAATAGAGGAAAAGGTATAGGCAGACAAAGAGATGGGGAATGATGTTTCTTTGGTCTTCACAACCCTACATCTAGGGAAGTGAGGGCCTGTATTAGTCTCGTGTGACAGATGGGACAGCAGAGGCACAGAGAAGTTAGACGGCAGCAGAGATAAGAGGTAAAGCCGGTGTGCTCATGTGATCACTTGCTTATGTGAGCAGAAGTAGTTCTGGTTGTCATCTTGCTATAGCCCATTTGAAGGCAGAAGGAGGATAATTGCCCACTACACCAAAATTGCATTCAGCCAAACTTGCCACCAAGAGCTCAACAGTTGCCACGATGCTGAGCACGGAAGGCAGGGAGGGGTTCGTGGTGAAGGTCCAGGGCCTACCCTGGTCCTACTCAGCTGATGAAGTGATGCACTTCTCTGATTGCAAAATACAAGATGACACATCAGATATTTGTTTCATCTACACCAGAGAAGGCAGACCAAGTGGTGAAGCATTTGTTGAACTTGAATCTGCAGATGAAGCGAAATTGGCTTTAAAGACAGAGAAACCATGGGACACAGATACGTTGAAGTATTCAAGTCTAATAGTGTTGAAATGGATTGGGTATTGAAGCACACAGGTCTGAATAGTCCTGATACTGCCAACGATGGCTTCGTCTGGCTTAGAGGACTTATATTTGGCTGTCCAAGGAAGAGATTGTTATTTCTTTTCAGGGTTGGAAATTGTGCCAAATGGGATAACACTGTGAGTGGACTTACAGGGCAGAAGCACAGGGGAAGCCTTTGTGCAGTTGGCTTCACAGCAGATAGCTGAGATGGCGTTGAAGAAACACAGGGAAAGAATAGGGCACAGGTACATTGAAATCTAGAATAGCCAAGCTGAAGTTCATACCTACTATGATCCCTCTCAGAAGCTCATGGCTGTGCAGTGGCCAGGTCCCAGTGATAGGCCAGGGGCTGGCCGAGGGTATAATAGCATTGGCAGAGGAGCTGGGTTTGAAAGGATGAGGCAGGGTCCCTGTGGTGGAGGGTATAGAGGCTATGACTATCGTGGCTGTAATGATGGATATGGCTTTAGGTCTGATAGATTTGGAAAAGACTAATTACTGTTTTTCAGGAATGTCTGATCATAGATATGGAGATAGTGCGTCCAGTTTCCAGAGCACCACAGGGCACTGTGTACACACGAGGGGTTTACCTTACAGAGCCACTAAGAATGTTATAATTTCTAGTCACCTCAACCTCATGAGAGTACATACTGAAACTGGACCCGATGACAGAGACTACTGGTAGAGCAGATGTTGAGTTTGCTGCTCATGAAGATGCAGTGGCAGCTATGGCAAAAGACAAAGCTAATATGCAGCACAGATACATGGAGATCTTTTTAAATGCTGCAGGAACAAGTAGGGGGGTTTATGAACACAGCTATGTAGAACTTTTCTTGAATCTACAGCAGGGGCAAGTGGTGGTGCTTATGGTAGCCAAATGATGAGAGAGATGGGCTTAGCCAACCAGTCTAGTTATGCAGCTGAGTGGTGGTTATGGAGGTGGTTATGGTGGTCCGAGCAGTGTAAGTGGTGGTTATGGAGGTGGTTATGGTGATCAGAGCAGTGTGAGTGGTGGTTATGGAGGTGGTTATGGTGATCAGAGCAATGTGAGTGGTGGTTATGGAGGTGGTTATGGTGGTCAGAGCAGTGTGACTGGTGGTTATGGAGGTGGTTATGGTGGTCAGAGCAGCCGAGTGGTGGTTATGGGGGGGGGGGAGGTGAGTGGTGGTTATGGGGTGGTTATGGTGGTCAGAGCAATGTGAGTGGTGGTTATGGAGGTGGTTATGGTGATCAGTGCAGTGTGAGTGGTGGTTAGGGTCAGAGCAATGTGAATGGTGGTTATGGAGATGGTTATGGTGATTAGAGCAGTATGAATGGTGGTTATGGTGGTCAGAGCAGTGTGAGTGGTGGTTGGGTGGTTATGGTGGTCAGAGCAGTGTGATGGTGGTTATGGAGGTGGTTATGGTGGTCAGAGCAGCGAGTGGTGGTTATGGAGGTGGTTAGGGAGGTCAGAGCAGCTGAGTGGTGGTTATGGAGGTGGTTATGGTGGTCAGAGCAATGTGAGTGGTGGTTATGGAGGTGGTTATGGTGATCAGTGCAGTGTGAGTGGTGGTTACAGTGGTCAGAGCAATGTGAATGGTGGTTATGGAGATGGTTATGGTGATTAGAGCAGTATGAATGGTGGTTATGGTGGTCAGAGCAGTGTGAGTGGTGGTTATGGAGGTGGTTATGGTGGTCAGATCAGCTGAGTGGTGGTTATGGAGGTCAGAGCAGTGTGAGTGGTGGTTATGGTGGTCAGAGCAGTGCGAGTGGTGGTTATGGAGGTGATTAGGGTGATCAGAGCAGTATGAGTGGATATGACTACGTTCTGGAGGAAAACTCCAGTGACTGTCAGTCAAACCTTGGTTAGGTAGGGAAGGAGCACTAAAGAGCTACTCCAGATACAAAAGCTGTGCATTTATGGGAGTTGAATAGAATGGGAGGGATGTCTAGTATATCCAGTATGATGGGTAAATGGGAAATATAATTTATTCTGATCACTCTTGGTCAGCTTCTCTGTCTTCTTTCTTTCTCCTCTTTTTTTGAGACAGAGTCTCACTCTGTCGCCAGGTTGGAGTGCAGTGGCACGATCTTGACTCACTGCAACTTCCGCCTCCCAGGTTCAAGTGATTTCTCCTGCCTTAGCCTCCCAGTAGCTGGGACTATAGGCACGCGCCACCACGCCCAGCTAATTTTTGTATTTTATATATATTTTTATATGTATATATATATTTATACTTTAAGTTCTAGGGTACATGTGCACAATGTGCAGGTTTGTTACATATGTATACATGTGCCATGTTGCTGTACTACACCCATTAACTCGTCATTTACATTAGGTATATCTCCTAATGCTATCCCGCCCCCCTCCCCCCACCCCACAATGGGCCCCAGTGTGTAATGTTCCTCTTCCTGTGTCCACGTTCAATTGTTCAATTCCCACCTATGAGTGAGGACATGTGGTGTTTGGTTTTTTGTCCTTGCAATAGTTTGCCGAGAATGATGGTTTCCAGCTTCATCCATGTTTTTTATGGCTGCATAGTATTCCATGGCGTATATGTGCCACATTTTCTTAATCCAGTCTATCATTGTTGGACATTTGGGTTGGTTCCAAGTCTTTCCTATTGTGAGTAGTGCCACAATAAACATATGTGTGCATGTGTCTTTATAGCAACATGATTTATATTCGTTTGGGTATATACCTAGTAATGGGATTGCTGGGTCTAATGGTATTTCTAGTTCTAGATCCCTGAGGAATCGCCACACTGTCTTCCACAATGGTTGAACTAGTTTACAGTCCCACCAACAGTGTAAAAGTGTTCCTATTTCTCCACATCCTCTCCAGCACCTGTTGTTTCCTGACTTTTTAATGATTGCCATTCTTACTGGTGTGAGATGATATCTCATTGTAGTTTTGATTTGCATTTCTCTGATGGCCAGTGATGATGAGCATTTTTTCATGTGTCTGTTGGCTGCATAAATGTCTTCTTTTGGGAAGTGTCTGTTCATATTCTTTGCCCACTTTTTGATGGGGTTGTTTTTTTCTTGTAAGTTTGTTTGAGTTCTTTGTAGATTCTGGATATTAGCCCTTTGTCAGATGAGTAGGTTGCAAAAATTTTCTCCCATTCTGTAGGTTGCCTATTCACTCTGATTGTAGTTTCTTTTGCTGTGCAGAAGCTCTTTAGTTTAATTAGATCCCATTTGTCAATTTTGGCTTTTGTTGCCATTGCTTTTGGTGTTTTAGACATGAAGTCCTTGCCCATGCCTATGTCCTGAATGGTATTGCTTAGGTTTTCTTCTAGGGTTTTTATGGTTTTAGGTCTAACATTTAAGTCTTTAATCCATCTTGAATTAATTTTTGTATAAGGTGTAAGGAAAGGATCCAGTTTCAGTTTTCTACATACAGCTAGCCAGTTTTCCCAGCACCATTTGTTAAATAGGGAATCCTTTCCCCATTTCTTGTTTTTGTCACGTTTGTCAAAGATCAGATGGTTGTAGATGTGTGGTATTATTTCTGAGGGCTCTGTTCTGTTCCATTGGTCTATATCTCTGTTTTGGTACCAGTACCAAGCTGTTTTGGTAGACTTGTAGTATAGTTTGAAGTCAGGTAGCGTGATGCCTCCAGCTTTGTTCTTTTGGCTTAGGATTGACTTGGCAATGTGGGCTCTTTTTTGGTTCCGTGTGAACTTTAAAGTAGTTTTTTCCAATTCTGTGAAGAAAGTCATTGGTAGCTTGATGGGGATGGCATTGAATCTATAAATTACCTTGGGCAGTAAGGCCATTTTCACCATATTGATTCTTCCTATCCATGAGCATGGAATATTCTTCCATTTGTTTGTGTCTTTTATTTCATTGAGCAGTGGTTTGTAGTTCTCCTTGAAGATGTCCTTCACATCCCTTGTAAGTTGGATTCCTAGGTATTTTATTCTTTTTGAAGCAATTGTGAATGGGAGTTCACTCATGATTTGGCTCTCTGTTTGTCTGTTATTGATGTATAAGAATGCTTGTGATTTTTGCACATTGATTTTGTATCCTGAGATTTTGCTGAAGTTGCTTATCAGCTTAAGGAGATTTTGGGCTGAGACGATGGGGTTTTCTAGATATACAATCATGTCATCTGCAAACAGGGACAATTTGACTTCCTCTTTTCCTAATTGAATACCCTTTATTTCTTTCTCCTGCCTGATTGCCCTGGCCAGAACTTCCAACACTGTGTTGAATAGGAGAGGTGAGAGAGGGCATCCCTGTCTTGTGCCAGTTTTCAAAGGGAATGCTTCCAATTTTTGCCCATTAAGTATGATATTGGCTGTGGGTTTGTCATAAATAGCTCTTATTATTTTGAAATACGTCCCATCAATACCTAATTTATTGAGAGTTTTTAGCATGAAGGGCTGTTGAATTTTGTCCAAGGCCTTTTCTGCATCTATTGAGATAATCATGTGGTTTTTGTCTTTGGTTCTGTTTATATGCTGGATTACATTTATTGGTTTGCGTATGTTGAACCATTCTTGCATCCCAGGGATGATGCCCACTTGATCATGGTGGATAAACTTTTTGATGTTCTGCTGGATTCGGTTTGCCAGTATTTTACTGAGGATTTTTGCATCGATGTTCATCAGGGATATTGGTCTAAAATTCTCTTTTTTTGTTATGTCTCTGCCAGGTTTTGGTATCAGGATGATGCTGGCCTCATAAAATGAGTTAGGGAGGATTCCCTCTTTTTCTATTGATTGGAATAGTTTCAGAAGGAATGGTACCAGCTCCTCCTTGTAGCTCTGATAGAATTTGGCTGTGAATCCGGCTAGTCCTGGACTTTTTTTGTTGGTAAGCTATTAATTATTGCTTCAATTTCAGAGCCTGTTATTGGTCTATTCAGAGATTCAGCTTCTTCCTGGTTTAGTCTTGGGAGGGTACATGTGTCCAGGAATTTATCCATTTCTTCTAGATTTTCTAGTTTATTTGTGTAGAGGTGTTTATAGTATTCTCTGATGGTAGTTTGTATTTCTGTGGGATCGGTGATTCTGTGATATCTCCTTTATCATTTTTTATTGCATCTATTTGATTCTTCTCTCTTTTCTTCTTTATTAGTCTTGCTAGTGGTCTATCAATTGTGATCTTTTCAGAAAACCAGCTCCTGGATTCATTGATTTTTTTTGAAGAGTTTTTTGTGTCTCTGTCTCCTTCAGTTCTGCTCTGATCTTAGTTATTTCTTGCCTTCTGCTAGCTTTTGAATATGTTTGCTCTTGCTTCTCTAGTTCTTTTAATTGTGGTGTTAGGGTGTCAATTTTAGATCTTTCCTGCTTTCTCTTGTGGGCATTTAGTGCTATAAATTTCTCTCTACACACTGCTTTAAATGTGTCCCAGAGATTCTGGTATGTTGTGTCTTTGTTCTCATTGGTTTCAAAGAACATCTTTATTTCTGTCTTCATTTCATTACGTACCCAGTAGTCATTCAGGAGCAGGTGGTTCAGTTTCCATGTAGTTGAGCGGTTTTGAGTGAGTTTCTTAATCCTGAGTTCCAGTTTGATTGCACTGTGGTTTGAGAGACAGTTTGTTATAATTTCTGTTCTTTTACATTTGCTGAGGAGTGCTTTACTTCCAACTATGTGGTCAATTTTGGAATAGATGCGATATGGTGCAGAGAAGAATGTATATTCTGTTGATTTGGGGTGGAGAGTTCTGTAGATGTCTATTAGGCCCGCTTGGTGCAGAACTGAATTCAATTCCTGGATATCCTTGTTAACTTTCTGTCTCGTTGATCTGTCTAATGTTGACAGTGGGGTGTTAAAGTCTCCCATTATTATTGTGTGGGAGTCTAAGTCTCTTTGTAGGTCTCTAAGGACTTGCTTTATGAATTTGGGTGCTCCTGTATTGGGTGCATATATATTTAGGATAATTAGCTCTTCTTGTTGAATTGATCCCTTTACCATTATGTAACGGCCTTCTTTGTCTCTTTTGATCTTTGTTGGTTTAAAGTCTGTTTTATCAGAGACTAGGATTGCAACCCCTGCCTTTTTTTTGTATTCCATTTGCTTGGTAGATCTTCCTCCATCCCTTTATTTTGAGCCTATGTGTGTCTCTGCATGTGAGATGGGTTTCCTGAATACAGCAGACTGATGGGTCTTGACTCTTTATCCAGTTTGCCAGTCTGTTTCTTTTAATTGGAGCATTTAGCCCATTTACATTTAAGGTTAATATTGTTATGTGTGAATTTGATCCTGTCATTATGATGTTAGCTGGTTATTTTGCTCATTAGTTGATGCAGTTTCTTCTTGGCATCAATGGTCTTTACAATTTGGCATGTTTTTGCAGTGGCTGGTACCAGTTGTTCCTTTCTATGTTTAGTGCTTCCTTCAGGAGCTCTTGTAGGGCAGGCCTAGTGGTGACAAAATCTCTCAGCATTTGCTTGTCTGTAAAGGATTTTATTTCTCCTTCACTTATGAAGCTTAGTTTGGCTGGATATGAAATTCTGGGTTGAAAATTCTTTTCTTTAAGAACGTTGAATATTGGCCCCCACTCTCTTCTGGCTTGTAGAGTTTCTGCCGAGAGATCAGCTTTTAGTCTGATGGGCTTCCCTTTGTGGGTAACCCGACCTTTCTCTCTGGCTGCCCTTAACATTTTTTCCTTCATTTCAACTTCGGTGAATCTGACAATTATGTGTCTTGGAGTTGCTCTTCTTGAGGAGTATCTTTGTGGCGTTCTCTGTATTTCCTGAATTTGAATGTTGTCCTGCCTTGCTAGGTTGGGGAAGTTCTCCTGGATAATATCCTGCAGAGTGTTTTCCAGCTTGGTTCCATTCTCCCTGTCACTTTCAGGTACACCAATCAGATGTAGATTTGGTCTTTTCACATAGTCCCATATTTCTTGGAGGCTTTGTTTGTTTCTTTTTACTCTTGTTTCTCTAAACTTCTCTTCTCGCTTCATTTCATTCGTTTGATCTTCAATCACTGATACCCTTTCTTCCAGTTGATCGAATCAGCTACTGAAGCTTGTGCATTTGTCATGTAGTTCTCGTGCCATGGTTTTCAGCTCCATCAGGTCCTTTAAGGACTTCTCTGCATTGGTTATTCTAGTTAGCCATTCGTTTAATCTTTTTTCAAGGTTTTTAACTTCTTTGCAATGGTTTCAAACTTCCTTCTTTAGCTCGGAGAAGTTTGATCATCTGAAGCCTTCTCTCAACTCGTCAAAGTCATTCTCTGTCCAGCTTTGTTCCATTGCTGGTGAGGAGCTGCATTCCTTTGGAGGAGGAGAAGTCCTCTGATTTTTAGAATTTTCAGCTTTTCTGCTCTGTTTTTTCCCCATCTTTGTGGTTTTATCTACCTTTGTTCTTTGATGGTGGTGACGTACAGATGGGGTTTTGGTGTGGGTGTCCTTTCTGTTTGTTAGTTTTCCTTCTAACAGGACCCTCAGCTGCAGGTCTGTTGGAGTTTGCTGGAGGTCCACTCCAGACCCTGTTTGCCTGGGAATCAGCAGTGGAGGCTGTAGAACAGTGAATATTGCTGAACAGCAAATGTTGCTGCCTGATCATTCCTCTGGAGGTTTCCTCTCAGAGGGGTACCTGGCCGTGTGAAGTGTCAATCTGCCCCTATTCGGGGGGTGCCTCCCAGTTAGGCTACTCAGGGGTTAGGGACCCACTTGAGGAGGCGGTCTGTCTGTTCTCAGATCTCAAACTCCATGCTGGGAGAACCACTACTCTCTTCAAAGCTGTCAGACAGGGACATTTAAGTCTGCAGAGTTTTCTGCTGCCTTTTGTTTGGCTATGCCCTGCCCCCAGAGGTGGAGTCTACAGAGGCAGGCAGGCCTCCTTCAGCTGCAGTGGCTCCACCCAGTTTGAGCTTCCTGGCCACTTTGTTTACCTACTCAAGCCTCGGCAATGGCGGGCTCCCCTCCCCCAGTCTCGCTGCCGCCTTGCAGTTCAATCTCAGGCTGCTGTGCTAGCAGTGAGCAAGGCTCCATGGGCATGAGACCCTCTGAGCCACGCACAGGATATAATCTCCTGGTGTGCTGTTTGCTAAGACCATTGGAAAAGCGCAGTATTAGGGTGGGAGTGAACCGATTTTCCAGGTGCCATCTGTCACAGCTTTGCTCGGGTATGAAAGTGAATTCCCTGCCCCCTTGCGCTTTCTCAGTGCGCTGCACCCACTGTCCTGTACCCACTGTCCGACAAGCCCCAGTGAGATGAACCTGGTACCTTAGTTGGAAACGCAGAAATCACCCGTCTTCTGCATTGCTAACGCTGGGAGCTGTAGACTGGAGCTATTTCTATTCGGCCATCTTGGATCCGCCTCTCCTAATTTTTGTATTTTTAGTAGAGATGGGGTTTCACCATGTTGGCCAGGATGATCTCGATCTCTTGACCTCATGTTCTGCACGCCTCGGCTTCCCAAAGTGTTGGGATTACACGCATGAGCCACCATGCCCGGCCTTTCCTTTTTAAAGAAAACAAAAGTTTAACAGTTTTGCATTACAGGCTTGTGACACACGCTTACTGTAAAAGTGGAAGATTATTTTAAAACTTTGAGCTCAGTAATTTTGAACACTGAAACATTCATCTAGGACATAACAAAGTTCAGTATTGACCATAACTATTAAAACAATTTTCAGCTTTCTTCAAGTTAGTTATGTTGTAGGAGTGTACCTAAGCAGTAAGCATATTTAGGTTGATGCAGTTTCACTTATGTTAAATGTTGCTCTTATACCCCACAAATACATTGAAAATTTTGGATGCACGTCAAATATAGGGGCTGTGTATGCGATTCAAAGTGAAAACATTTGGCATGTTTGTTAATTCTATCTTTTTGGTTTAATATCCTGTAAGGCATGTGAGTGTACACTTGAGTATACACTTTTACTTTTTTTTTAAGATATGGGACAATTTTAAGATGTAATACTATATTTTAGGAGTTTTGTCATGTTATTTGTATGGAATTCTGAGGCTTTGGTTTAAATCTTTTCTTGTGATTTCCATTTAGAAGTATTGTACTAAGTGAAACTTGTTAAATCTTCCTTTAAAAAAAAAAGAGGTAAAGCCTCAACTTGCATGTAGTAAGCTGCTTTCTTTGTCCACTCCTTGAAACACACAACAGAATTTCCATACGTACATACAAAAACAGAAGCCCTTCGCTCTTGTCACCCAGGCTGGAGTGCAATGGCGCAATCTCGGCCCACTGCAACCTCCACCTCCCAGGTTCAAGCTATTCTTCTGCCTCAGCCTCCCAAGTAGCTGGGATTACAGGCATGCGCCACCACGCCTGGCTAATTTTGTATTTTTGGTAGAGACAGGGTTTCTCCATGTTGGTCAGGCTGGTCTCGAACTCCCAACCTCAGGTGATTCGCCCGCCTCGGCCTCCCAAAGTGCTGGGATTACAGGCGTGAGCCACCATGCCAGGCCGGAAGCCATTTTTTTTTAAAGATGAGGTCTCACTGTTGGCCGGACTGGAGTGCAGTGGTGCAATCAGAGCTCACTGCAGCCTCGAACCCCTGGGCTTAAGCAGTCCTACCTTAGCCTCCTGAGTAGCTGGGACTATAGGCAAATACCACAACACCTGGCTTTTTTTTTTTTTTTTTTTGAGATAAGTTCTTGCTCTGTCGCCCAGGCTGGCGTGCAGTGGTGCCATCACAACAAACTGCATCCTCTGCCTCCTGGGCTCAAGTGATCCTCCCACCTCAGCCTCTCAGTAACTGGGACTACAGGCGCACACCACCATGCCTGGCTTTTTTTTCTTTCTTTCTTTTTTTCTGCTTTTTTTTTTTTTTTTTTGGAGAGAGAGAGTCTCCCTGTATTGCTGCTGGCTGATTTTTTAAAAAATTGTTTATAGGCTGGGCAGGGTGGCTCACACCTGTATTCTCAGCACTTTGGGAGGCCGTGGAGGTGGGCAGATCATCTGAGGTTGGGAGGTTGAGACCAGCCTGGCCAACATGGTGAAACCCTGTCTACTTAAAATACAAAAATTAGCTGGGTGTGGCGGTGCACGTCTGTAGTCCCAGCTCCTAGGGAGGCTGAGGCACAAGAATCACTTCAACCTGGGAGGTGGAGATTACAGTGAGCTGAGATTGCACCACTGCACTCCAGCCTGGGTGACAGAGTGAGACTCAGTTTCAAATAAAAGAAAAATAATTGTTTATACAGACAGGGTCTTGCTTGGCTGCCCAGGCTGGTCTTGAACTCCCGGCTTCAAGGGATCCTCCCGCCTCAGCCTCCCAAAGCACCGGGATTACAGGTGTTAGCCACTACAAATGCTTAGCAGCATAAAGGCACAACTAACTACAGAGAATGTAATCTAAAGTACATTTAAGCTCATCAGATTTATATGATAAAAGTAAGGTCCCTTATTTAGGGCATCCTTATTTTATGCCCATAAACTATTGAACTGAATAACAAGTCTCTCTCTCAGTAGGAAAAACCTTAGATACATGGCAAGGAGATTTTGTTCTTGTTCTCTAGGAAAAAGTGAGAGAAAAGAAAATGCTTAATTAGCCAAACGATCCAGTAAGTTTGAGTAGTGCCATTGCCCCTGACAGGGGAAGGGGCAAATGGTAATGAGGGTAGATTTGGGTAGAAGGCGGCTAAAAGGGGCTGCTGTGGAGATCATCAGGGCCCCAGAGGCTTCCTTAATAAGGAAAACTGGGCTGTCTAAGGCTATGGCCAGAAGGCAGGGAAAACTTAGGCATGTTTTAGGCAAACAAATGTTTCCAGAGGTCCATTCTCCAAGCAGGGCTCGGCAGTGAGAGAGTGCAGGAAGTGGAACTGTGTGGCGCACCAGCTGGTTATTACTCCAGGTAGGACTGTGAGTGAAAGCCAGGACACAGACATGAGTCTGGCCCCTAAAGAAGGGATTGGCAAGGGCCAGGGTGTGTTCGGGAGCCTCAAACACTGAAATTAGGGAATGAGCAAGATATACAGGATAAATGTCAGCAGATAGGTATGCCTACTCTATACAGGAATCTTACTAGAAGGCACAGAAAAGATAATATATATTTAATAAGTGTTTTAAGGATAAAACATGGCATAACTTTGACCTAGGTAGTTTTCTAAAATTTATGTAGTTTCAGCCTTGACTTTTGGAAAGCTGGAGTCAAGTTATCATTTTAATGTCACTTGGGCTGTCCCTGACCTTTGCTAGATGAGTGATTATGTAACAGCATAGGTTACCATCATATTCAACCAGGCTAACATCATCAGTCATATGAACATGCCATGCCATTTCTATTATTTTCACTATCTAGATAGTCAGTAGATGAAGTATGGGGTGAAAATATTCTTAAGTTCTGTATTCACTGAAATTCTGTAAGTTAAAATATAAATGTGTATATATTATGCAATAACTTTAAATGAGCTAAATACATCTCATTCTGTTAATATCATTATTTAAATTCATATACATTTGTTGATTCAAAAGAACATAATGGTCTTTCTAAAGTTATCTAGCTAATAACATACTCTTTTAATGCCTTTATTAACTTTCCACTGCATTTAGCTTTTTTTTTTTTTTTTTTTTTTTCTAAAGAGAGCAGAGTCTCACTCCATCACCCAGGCTGGAGGGCAGTGGAATGATCATAGCTCACTGCAGCCTCTAACTCCTGGACTGAAGGGATCCTTCCATCCCAGCCTCCCGAGTAGCTAGGAATAAAGGTGAGTGCCACCATGTCTGACTAATTTTTATTTTTTGTAGAGATAGAGTCTTGCTATGTTTCCTAGGCTGGTCTTGAACTCCTGGCCTCAGGCGGTCCTCCCACCCCAGCCACCGAAAGCACTTGAATTACAGGCATGAGCCATCATGCCCAGCCTATTTAGGTGTTTTGTTTTGTTTTGTTTTGTTTTGTGACAGAGTCTTGTTCTGTTGCTCAGTCTGGAGTGTAGTAGTGTGATCTCGGCTCACTACAACCTCTGCCTCCCAGCCTCAAGCAACTCTCCTGCCTCAGCCTCCCGAGTAGCTGGGACTACAGGCATGCACCACCACTCCTGGCTAATTATTTTGTTTTTTTTTTTTTTTTTTTTTTTAAGATGGAGTTTCACTCTTGTTGCCCAGGCTGGAGTGCAATGGTGCAATCTGAGCTCACTGCAACCTCTGCCTCCCAGGTTCAGGCAATTCTCCTGCCTCCACCTCCCGAGTAGCTGGGGTTAAGGCGCCTCCCAACGTGCCTGGCTAATTTTTGTATTTTTAGTAGAGACGGAGTTTCTCCATGTTGGTCAGGCTGGTCTTGAACTCCCAACCTCAGGTGATCCACCCGCCTCAACCTCCCAAAGTGCTGGGATTACAGGCATGAGCCACCGTGCCCAGACATTTTTGTTTGTTTGTTTTTTGAGACGGAGTCGTCCACTGCTGGAGTGCAGTGGGGCAATCTCGGCTCACTGCAAGCTCCGCCTCCTGGGTTTATGCCATTCTCCTGCCTCAGCCTCCCGAGTAGCTGGGACTACAGGTGCCTGCCACCACACCCGCTAATTTTTTGTATTTTTAATAGAGATGAGGTTTCACCATGTTGGCTAGGCTGGTCTTAAACTCCATACCTCAAGTGATCCACCCGCCTTGGCCTCCCAAAGTGCTGGGATCACAGTCATGAGCCACCGCGCCTGGCCCTATTTAGGTTTTTAAGTTCTTAATAATTATCTTTGTACAGAAAACTAATTATTAAAATTAACTTTCAGCCATGATTGTATAACGGTTAATTTTTTAAAAATAGAAAAAATAAAATTAACTTCCACAATCACTATTAAATATTATGGGATTTTGCCCTTGCAATAATACATACAACACTTATACTTCATCTGACTAATAGTTCTGCAGTGACCTCTGCAGTAATCTAGCAGCTGACATGCTGAGAAACTACGTCAGGTATTTAAAATTAATGAATTTTAAACTACTACTATTAAATGTTTTAATAGTTTACTTTGAATAAAACTTCAGATTCATTCTTGAATTTCAGAAGTTTATTCTCTAATGGTAATATTTGGATTTGATCAAATATTGATCCTAACAACTGGTCACTAGGCATTCAGCTAAAGCATCCATTTCTTGCATGTCTAAATTCTTTAGAAAGTGACTAGAATTGTGGCATAACATTTCTTGATAGTCTCTGAATATTAATTGATATCTTAACATTTACTAATTACCAGTTACAGAAACCTTAATAAATTTTTTGTGACACAGACTTGTCAAATAGTCACCAAATCCATTTCCTCTTCTGCCTGGTCACAGAGGTATGGCCAGGATGTGGCCACGTAGCTGAGCTCCAGATAATCCAGCGGGGATATATGATGTTTCCACTCCACAACAACCTTTCTCACTCTCTTTGCCTTGTGCCAGCTGGATGGAGGGGAAGCCAAGGACCTAGAGGAGGATGAAGCCATGAAGTGGAAGCCAAGGAACCTCTGCATGAGACTGTGATGAGAATGCAGACCATGGAGAAGCAGGAATATATCTGTCAAAGCAGCTAGTGTTACTCTTCTAAAGGGAATTTCAAAAAATGTTTGAAGACAACTCAGGAAGCCATAAAAAGTCTTTAAGATCCCAAGCCACAGCTGTGTATAGCACTTTCTAACTGTAAAGGTCACACTTGGGCTGACTGGGGGTGGGTGATCCTCCGGCAAGAGGGGGAATGAGCACAGGTTCTCTCCTAAAATCCCCGCTGAAATGACTCATAGAATATACAAATTGCTGGGGAAAAGTCCACATTCAAGCTGGAAATGTTGGGTACCATTCAAATACCAAAAATGTTGGAGATTTTGAGATTCCACCATAGCACTGATGTGTGACTATTACACAATAACAATGACTCATGGATGAGATCATGAAGTGATATTCCTTTATTGCCCAATAGGTCATTAAATTTGCTTCATGGGCTTGTTTTTTCTTCATCCCTGGATCAAATGCTGGTCCCATGACTTTTTTTTTTTTTGAAACAGGGTCTCTCTCTGTCACCAGGCTGGAGTGCAGTGGCATGATCATGGCTCACTGCTGCCTGGAACTCCTAGGCTCAGGTGATCCTCGTGCCTCAGCCTCCCAAGTAGCTGGGACTATAGGCATGTGCTATCGCGCCAGCTTGGTCCTGTGACCTTTTAAAAAATATATGTTCTTTAGTAATAAAAAGTCTTATAATCACTTTAAGTTAGAACACAGGCTCAATTCACTATCCAAAATGCTCATTCCCATGTGAGAACCAGAACTCCGAAAGTGATTTAAAGTCAAAACTTCTTCAGCACAGGCCTCTAAGCAGGTCAGCAGCCTACAGCGGGAGAAAGATGTTGGCAGCTGGCAGGTGCCTTCTCTAGTGTCTTGCCTTCTGCTGCTGCTGCTCATCTTTGAGCATGCTAACCATGGTTTCTCACATCTCCAGGGATTGGCCTGGAGAGGAAGCAGGTGTGGGGTTATATTGCTCACAATGGTGGCATGTGGGTGGAATACAGGGAAATCTTACATATTGTCTTGCCTGACAGTTGCTTTAAGTGGACTCTTTCTCATGGTTTTGGAGACCACCCCATCACTGAGAATTTGTGTCTCCTAGAGTTCAGTCTAAAAGCCGAGATCCTACATTGTGTTCCAGGGAAGCTTAAGAAAATTAGGTCTCTGCTTGATTTGGAAAGCTTAGACTGAACCTAAATGAAAATCAGGTCAGTAAAAAGTCAGAGTTTAACAAAGATAGATGTTATGTCCCAGAGACCAGACATTTAAGCATTACTTTCAAAGTGCACTCAGAGAGATAGCTGTTCTTCATTTAGTACTTAGAGACTAAGTCTTATCCATGCCATCAAAAAAATGGGAGTTGGAAAACATGCCACACATGTTAACAATGCATTTTTTTTTTTTTTTTTGAGACAGAGTCTCGCACTGTCACCAAGACTGGAGTGCAGTGACACAATCTCAGCTCACTGCAAGCTCCGCCTCCTGGTTCATGGCATTCTCCTGCCTCAGCCTCCCGAGTAGCTGGGACTACAGGCGCCTGCCACCACGCCCAGCTAATTTTTTGTATTTTTAGTAGAGACGGGGTTTCGCTGTGTTAGCCAGGATGGTCTCGATCTCCTGACCTTGTGATCCGCCCACCTCGGCCTCCCAAAAAGTGAGCCACCACGCCTGGCCAACAATGCATTTTAACTTAAAACATGTAAATGAATTCAGATGAAGAACCAGAAAATTATTGGAGCTACTGCATCACCACACTAGTAATGTGTTGTCTCTAATTTCCATCAATTCTCTAAAGTGGATTGGCCCCTAAAGACACCTGCAAACCAATCTGATCCCTTAAATGTTTAATAATTGTCCCACTCTTAAATATGTTTTGTCCACATCTAACTGAACAGTGATCGTTTTTAGTGGCTCACCTCTAGTGTACCAACATACAGCTGACTAGTTCCTCACACTAAGTATCTTTAGCATGAAAATGAAATTTTATTTTATGCGATTTTATCTAATTTCTCACCAAAGGGTAAATGCAGATATAAGCTGGCACTAGAGGAGAGTGATGCAGGCCAAGATGGATTGAGTCCTGGGAGTTGCCTGAGATGGGACATAGGTTCCCGGAAATACTCTGATATCAATACTGTTCTCAGTGGACCACAATCTGGCATGGACCTGGGTGGTATGCGAGGCCATTCCTCCTGTGTACCTATTTTGGCTGCTCCGAGTAGATGTACAGGGTGGAGTGCAGCCCCTGGGTTGTGCTGGCCCAGAGATTCAGCCAGCCAAGATCCTTATGCTTGGTCACAGCCCTCAGTGGTCTGGACCACTCTTTAGTAGCTTGAGTAGCTCTTGAGAGTCATTCTTGGAACTGTGCACCTGAAATCAATCTTACTCCATGACAAATCCTGGGATATGAACTAGAAGTTGGCAGTTTAATAATGACAGATCCCACCCTTACATAGAATGCAGTGACCATGTTTGTTTGTTTGTTTGTTTGTTTTCGTGGAGTAGTAATGGGGAAGAGGTGGTGTCCATTTCCATAAAGGAGGCAGGATGTTGCAGGAAGTCCTCATGAAAGGCTCATGGAGGGCTCTGCCAGACTCTCAATATGGGACAACCCTTCTCTTTTGGCCTCCTGGGTCCCCAGCAAGTCTGAGTCTTTCACTCGACTAGGTTGGGAAGAATCAGCTGGGCCATTGTGAAGGGAAACTCCAGGAAGCTGGGTCTTCACTGAGGCTACAAAGCAAATGTGATCTAAGGGGCAGATGGACCAAGGTCAGGGCAGAGAAGCAGTATCAAGCTTTAGGTCCAAGAGTGATGACTACAGTCATGTGTAAGAGGATGGGCCCAATTCTTTTGGGTGTGAGGAATGTGGGAGAGGGAGTGGCAGCTGTTTAAAGGCACGGAGTTACACAGCTTTAACAGCAATACACTTGACCCTTGAACAACATGGGTTTGAACTGCATGGGTCCCCTTCTATGTAGATTTTCTTCTGCCTCGACCCCTGCCCCCCACCCCAGACAGCAAGATCAGCCTCTCCTCTTCCTCAGCCTACTCACCATAAAGATGAGGAGGATGAAGACCTTTTTGATGACCGACTTCTGCTTAATGAATAGTAAATATAATTTCTCTTCCTTGATTTTCTTAACATTTTTCTTTTCTCTAGCTTACTTTAAGAACACAATATACATAAAAATATGTGCTAATCAACTTTGTTATTGTCCTCTCTGTGATGTACAAACTTTATGTTATTGCCAGTCAACAGCAGGCTATTAGTGGTTAAGTTTTTAGGGAGTCAAAAGTTACAGTCAGATTTATTTTCTTTTTTTTTTTTTCTAAATGTTTTATTGGATTTTTTTTTTTTTTTTTTTTTGAGACAAGGTCTCACTCTGTTACCCAGGCAAGAGTGCAGTGGCGCAATCTCAGCTCACTGCAACCTTTGCCTCCCAGGCTCAAGCGATTCTCCTGCCTCAGTCTCCTGAGTAACTGGGACTGCAGGTGCTTGCCACCATGCCTGGCTAATTTTTTGTTTTGAGACGGAGTCTCGCTCTGTTCCCCATACTGGAGTACAGAGTGCAGTGGCAGGATCTCGGCTCACTGCAGTCTCCACCTCCTGGGTTCAAGTGTTTTTTTTTGTTTTGTTTTTTGTTTGTTTGTTTTTGACACTGAGTCTCACTCTGTCGCCCAGGCTGGAGTGCAGTGGCGAGATCTCAGCTCACTGCAACCTCCGCCTCCCGGGTTCAAGCGATTCTTCTGCCTCAGCCTCCAAGTAGCTGGGACTACAGGTGCATGCCACCACTCCTGGCTAATTTTTGTATTTTTAGTAAAGACAGAGTTTCACCATATTGGCCAGGCTGGTCTCCAATTCCTGACCTCATGATCCACCTGCCTCGGCCTCCCAAAGTCCTGGGATTATAGGCGTGAGCCACTGGGCCCTGCCAATTTTTGTATTTTTAGTAGAGATGGGGTTTCACCATGTTGGCCAGGCTGATCTCAATTTCCTGACCTCAGGTGATCTGCCCACCTTGGCCTCCCAAAGTGCTGGGATTACAGGCGTGAGCCACGGTGCCAGGCCTATACGCAGATTTCTGACTGTGAAGGGACTAGCACCCCTGACACTGCACTGTTCAGGGGTCAACCGTACATTCATATCCCCCTTACTACCTACTAGCTCTATGTGTGACCTTGGTCAAGTCACTATCTTTGCTTACAGTAGGAATAAAGCATTTGACTTAGTAGCTAGCAACATGGAGGATCTGCTCAATGATGCCAATTCCCTTTGCCCTTTATGGATGTAATCAACTCATGATTACCTGCCACACATGCCCATTTTATCCCTTTGTTTAACAGAACACTTTTGTTCTGAACCAAGCTCCTCCTTTCCTTTCCAATAGTTAATGTATTCTTTGAGGATGCAATCTAATCGTAATTTTGCCCGAAGTGGGGAAAAAAATTAAGCTCACATTGAAACCTTAATATAGCTCTGTAATCATTTTCTCTTTTAGCCTAGATCATTTCATTTTAGCAATTTAAGTACTACTTTGAGTCCTATTAACAATACCACTCTTGCAAAGGACAGGTTGGTACAACCAATTCTCAGATTCCTGCCTGGATAAGATTTGTGACCCCAAATTTTAAAAAAGCAGAAAAAAACCCCACAAACCACAGGCAGGAAGAAAGAAAAACAAGAGAATATAGCTAAGGTAATTCCATTAATGATCAGTTTATGTCAAAGCATGTGGAAATAATGCTTTATAGGAGGATATGTAGCAACAATGACTTTTTTAAACTCATTTTCTCCTGTAGGTACAGAATTGCAAGTTTTTTCTGACTTCAAATGTGTACAGCTGACTGCATGTGTGTGTGTGTGTGTGTGTGTGTGTGTGTGTGTGTGTGTGTGTGTCTCCCTCTCTTGCCCAGACTGGAGTAAGGTGGCATAATCATAGCTCATTGCAGCCATGAACTCTTGGGCTCAAGTGATCTTCCTGCCTTCAGCCTCCTGGCGTAGCTACGACTGCAGGCACATGCTACCACCCGGCTACTTTTTTTTGGTAGAGACAGAGTCTTGCTATGTTGCCCAAGCTGGTCTCAAACTCCTGGCCTCAAGCAATCTTCCCACCTCAGCCTCTCAAAGAGCTGGGATTACAAGCATGAACCACTGCACCTGGCCCCATACCTGACTACATTTCTCAGCTTCCTTTGTGGCTAGGCTGTGCTAGGTAGCCTTGTACCTAAATTTTGACCAGTGAGCAGCGAGTGGAATTTGTTGGATGAATCTACCACAAAGGATCTTTACAATGGAGATAGTGGGGCCAGGCACGGTAGCTCATGCCTGCAATCCCAGCACTTTGGGAGGGTGAGGCAGGCAGATCACTTCAGGTTAGGAGTTTGAGACCAGCCTGGCCAACATGGTGAAACCCCATCTCCACTAAAAATACAAAAATTAGCCAGGCATGGTGGCACGCACCTGTAATCCCAGCTACTCAGGAGGCTAAGGCAGGAGAATCACTTGAACTTGGGAGGTGGAGGTTGCAGTGAGCTGAGATCACACCACTGCACTCCAGCCCAGCAACAAAGCAAGACTCTTGATTCAGAAAGAAAAAATAAAAAAATGTTGGGGGAGACAGTGGGAGCGCAGTCTTTTGTCCTTCCCCTTTCCTAGAAGGGAGATGAGGTTGCTGGTGCTGTGGAAGCTATTATGGACCATGAGGCAGCTTTGAAGACAGAAAGCCTGCATCCTTGATGACTCCATGGAATTTCAGCCCAACCCAGGACTGACTGCCCCAGGTCTTTGTTACATGAGGGAATAACACCCTTCTGTGTTTAAGAAACTATGGCTGGATCTGTTACTGGAATATGAATGCAGTTAATACCTGGCTCAAAATGACTTAATCTCAACCCACATTAGTTGCCTCTTCCAAACAATATATAGGTCTGCACTAGTGGTGGGTCTCAGGATGGCTGTGATGTAGCCTTAGGAAGTTTATCTATGGGAAATCCATATTCATGGTGTCCCGATGTTGCAGAGGACACCCTGGGCTGGCTGGAGAAACTTGGGACACAGGTCAATCAACTGTAATCTAACTTCTGAGGCCATTCAGTACCCCCTACAGTGGCCACCTAAAAAAAAGGCAGCCAGGTGTGGTGGCTCAAGCCTATATAGATCCCAGAACTTTGGAAGGCCGAGGTGGGAGGATCACTTGAGCCGAGGAGTTTGAGACCAGCCTGGGCAACATGGAGAAACTCTGTTTCTACAAAAACTACAAAAAAATACAAAAAATTAGCCAGGCGTGGTGGTATGCACCCGTAGTTCCAGCTTCTTGGGAGGCTGAGGTGGAAGAATCACATGAGCCCAGCAAGTCGCTGCAATGAGCCGTGATCACGCCACTGCACTCCAGCCCGGGCGACAAAAAGGAAAAGAAAACGGAGCTTGTTCACTGGGTGTGGTAGACAAGGTGATAAACTTTTCTTTACCTCCCATATCCCACAACCTTGGATGTACTCACAGTCATGGTAGTGTTTTGTAATGAGGTAGCTGATGACAGGTGTGATATTGGAGATTCTTCTACCTGACTGCTGCTGTCAGTCCTATCGGCCCCCAACGTCTGGTGCTTGTTCTAAAGGGCATGTCCTAGGAGTCACTTTAAACTCTCAAAGTATCACTCTATACAAACAAGAAGTGCAAGTAAGTAGCCTGAGCTCAGCCTCCCAATAGGAATATTTTATTATCACTAGATCAAGTCTTTCCATTACAATGACTGATCTGTCTCTGAATCCTGTGGGTTCATCCTTCAAAATGCCCTTTTCTTCCAGTTCTCATGGCTAGTGCCCTAAAAGTGACCTGCAGTACCTCCTGCTGAGACGAATGTACCAGCTTCCTAACTAGCCTGCACTCCCTTCATCCCAAGTCAGTGACAGACCACCTTGCCTGAAAAACCACTTTCAGTATGTCTCACCTCAGCAGAAATGTTTCTGAGCTTCCAATTAACAACCACATCAAACCCCTGCTCTTCTCTGTGTTTTAAGGGTATCTATAGGCCGGGCGCGGTGGCTCCTACCTGTAATCCCAGCACTTTGGAAGGCCGAGGCGGGCGGATCACTTGAGGTCAGGTGTTCGAGACCATCCTGACCAACACAATGAAACCCTGTCTCTACCAAAAAAAAAAAAAAAAAAAAGAGTGGGGCGTGGAGGCGCACGCCTGTAATTCCAGCTACTCCGGAGGCTGAGGCAGGAGAATCGCTTGAACCCGCGAGGCAGGGGTTGCAGTGAGCCGAAATCGCGACACTGCACTCCAGCCTGAGCGACAGAGCGAGACTGTGTCTCAAAAATAAATAAATAATAAATTTAAAAAATAAGAGTATCTATAACCTGGTCCCAGCCTGAATTTCCTTTTTCACCCCAACACGTAGCCCTAGTTACATTCTTCTGACATCTGTAAACAAGCCCAGCCCTTCCTGTTGTGAAGCCAAGTTCAGGTGGTTCCTCTTTGCCTGAATGTTTTTCCATTCCACTTACCCGAAGCCTAGTCATCCTTGGGAGGGCTGTACAGGGGTTGCAAGAAGCAACGGAAACGGTTCAGCACCTGCTACCGTCCATCATATTCTCTTCAATAAAGGGGCAACTCCCGCCAATGGCAGTGTAGATTTCCCAACCTCTACACATGGAAGATTCACACCATTCAGGATTGTTAACTGTTGAGAGAGCACTTGATACTTAACAGCTTACTAGGCTACAAGACAGCGCAGGAGAGAATCCTCTGTTGTCCTTTTATGTTATCCTGAACAGTTGGTTCACAGAGTCACTGTAAACACACAAAACATGACTGCCAGGGCTTAGTAGTGAGGAAAGTAGGAACTAGTCCTGACTCACTTAGTAACTGTGCCCAAGAGAAGCTGCTTAACCTCAGAGGATTTCATTGTTACTAGATCAATAATACCAACCCTAGGGGTAAAAATAAAGATAAATGTGTGCAAATCCTGCCTGCAGTCTCGGGCACGTCGTGGGTGTCCAAGAACTGCTCTTATGCAGCCAATGAGGACAAAGCCTGTGTGCCTCCTGTCCTGGAGTAGGGCCCAAGGTCGGCTTACTTGCAAAGCAAGGGTACGGCGAAAGAGTACTGAATTCGTGTTGGAAGGGTGCTGGCTCTACCCTCAGCTCATAGGCCGGCTGGGCGGCGCTGACCAGCAGCTAGGCCCCGTCTTCCCTAGGAACGGCCACGGGGGCCCTGGGAGGGTACGAAGGTCTTTTCGCAGTGAGGCCTCTGGAACCCCGCGGCCCCCCGCAGCGCAACCAAAGCTCAGAGGCAGGCGCCGCAGCCGCCTCGTGCAGCGCGATCCCCGCCGGCAGCCGCAGGGGGCGGAGCCGGAGGCACGGCCTTCGGGCCGTACCAACTCCACGGGGGCAGGGGCCGCCTCCCTTCGGCCGCGCGCCACCCAAATACGGCAGACAGGCAGCGAGGTTGCCGAGGCCGAGGCTAGCCTGCAACCTCCTTTCTCCCGTGCCCTGGGCGCGGGGTGTACGGCAAGCGCGGGCGGGCGGGACAGGCACGCAGGGCGCCCCCGGGGTTGGGCGCGGCGGGCGCGGGGCGGGGCCCGCGAGGGGGCGGGGCGGCGGTGCCCTTGCGGCGCTGCCGGGGTCGCGGCGCTGCTCCCCGCGCTTTCTTAAGGCCCGCGGGCGGCGCAGGAGCGGCACTTGTGGCTGTGGCGTCCTCGGCAGCGGCTTCAGCTGCTCGGCGGCATCAGCGGTAGCACCAGCACCAGCGCTAGCAGCATGTTGAGCCGGGCAGTGTGCGGGTGAGACGAAAGGGGACCCTGTCACGGCCCCAAGGGCGAAGGGGCTCGCGGCGGGCAGGGCCTCCGCGGCAATGGCGACAGTGGCCGCACCGGGCCTGGCGGGGCCGGGGCACCTGCGGGCGGTTCTCCCGGGAGTGCCCGGCGCGGCGGCTGGAGTGGGGATCCGCAGGGAGGGGACGCGGGGACTCGGGGGACGCCGCGCGCTGCCGTTCCTCGGCAGCCCAGCCTACGTAGACGGTCCCGCGGCGCTGACTGACCGGGCTGTGCTTTCGCGTCTTCAGCACCAGCAGGCAGCTGGCGCCGGCTTTGGGGTATCTGGGCTCCAGGCAGAAGCACAGCCTTCCCGACCTGCCCTACGACTACGGCGCCCTGGAGCCTCACATCAACGCGCAGATCATGCAGCTGCACCACAGCAAGCACCACGCGGCCTACGTGAACAACCTGAACGTCACCGAGGAGAAGTACCAGGAGGCGTTGGCCAAGGGTAGGTTCCAGGCTGAGCGGCGGGAGGCAGTCCCCGGCAGAGGCGACCCCGGGGAGCCAAGCCCCATACTGACGGGCCTCTCCGTGGGGGAGAACCCGCTTCGTATTTGTACCGGTTCCGAGTTTTCCAGGCACGATAGTCTCTCTTTTAAACACATGGTCTACCTCATTGTAGAAGGAGTGCCTCGATGGGTTTGAACACACTTCTGTCATGTCAGGGAACTTGGGGTCCTGCGAAGGAGCTTGCCTTACTGTTGTGAGCCACATTCCGTTACCCATATTGCCAGCACTGGTGAATTGTAGGGCCTGAAAAGAAAGCTCTACTGTGTCACTCTTTTTTTTTTTTTTTTTTGCAAATTGAAATTGTTCTTATATAATGTGCTTTGGGGAAATGTTTGGTCTCTCAGGTGGGTGTGCCAGCCGTTTGCAGGAGGGCTGACAGCGCCTGTCCACTGGTGGCCCAGATATCATCGGGTCTGCAGGTGTCTCTGAGTGTCAGGGTCACCTCCTGATAGAAGCGGGAGTGGCGCCTTGCTGCCAGGTCACACTGAAGGTGGGAGACAGGAGGACACTACTCCGTGCTAGGAACCATGGTCCTTGTCATCTTCCTGAGAGCAAACGGGGTCGGGAGTCCAGCCTAGGACTCGGAGACTCCCTGCATCCCCAGCTACCCTGCAGGTGAAGCTTCACTGAGCCCACATGTTGACTTCAGGTGGGAGAGGAGGAGGCACACCATTATGGTGTGCGTTACCAAAAAAGCGGTAACCTAACTGTGGAACAGTTCAGGATCTTTAGACTTGATACTTTTCTTGATGTCACTTAGGGGTCAAAGTTCACAAGGAAAATAGCCCTTTAGTGGGAAACTGAAACAGGCTTGTTTTTATTTACTATTTACTCATATTTGTAATGCAATTAAAATATATGGTGTTAACTTTTTTTTCTCAAGAGCTCGGTTGATAAAACCAGGGGTATGTGGACTTTTTGAGTCTGTGCCTTTTGGGGGTGTGTATGGGAATGTTATGTTTTAATGTTTTTTACAAAATAGTATTGTCCTTTTAATCTATTCGTTAGTGGTTTGCACAAGGAAGATAATCGATAGTCATGTTTTTTAGACTCTGTATTGCTTGGTAAGCTACGTAGTAAAAAATGTTTACTTTTCCTTAAATGTTTTGAATTTCGGGGTTATGAAATTTGTTGAGTAATTTTTAGACAGTCACATCTTGTTGACTGGAGGCATCTAGTGGAAAAATGCAGTATTTCAGCCTGATTGTGTTTGAAGTAAATGACTAAAGGAGGAGGAAGTTACTACATTCTGGAAGATTTACTTGAGACAGATGAACCTTGAATTACGGGAAAAGGCCCCGTGATTTAGGAAATAACAAATTTGGGAAACATGTAATGGGGGGAGACTGGGGAATACCCCAGTTGCGCAAGTACTTCCTGTAAGGCAACATCTGACACCCGGGAACCTTTCTCTTCAGTATTTTAAAAACAACTTAATTTCAGTCCTTTACTTGTGGAATCAGAGCCTTACTTATGTAATACAACCCACTGGAAAAAAGCTTTTTATTATGTTGTACTATATTGTTTATAAGTGATTGAGTACCTGCAGAGGTTTCTTTTACTTAAACATATTTTAAAAATTATTAGAAAGTTAGATTTTCATGTTTGAAAACTTGGAGAAAAAAGGTAAAACAATGTCATAATCTCATCACATTTAACTGACTAATATGAATATTTTTCAACCAAAAGCATTTGACTTTTATTATTATTTGAGGCAGAAACTAAACTGAAACCAAATAAAATGTTGAATTTCAGAAAAGTGTTCTTAAAAGCAGATATTAAGCCCTCAATTTTTATTAATTTTAAAATGAGTAAGCAAACTGTAAGATGTTAAGATTATTAAATTATCTCTCATTAAGCATGTATCTTTCCCATTTTAAAAATTTAGTTACTATTGATTTATTAAAAAACAATAGAAAACTTACATCTATTTTTAGGGTGACTCTCAAGAAAATTTAAAAAGGGAAACACAGATCTATAAAAAAACTATTTATAAACCTGGCAAAGGAAAAAAAAAGTTGGTGTCTTTAAAAAACCCTTTGAGATTAGCTGTGTATTCAGATATCAGTTGGTTCTGTCCTCCTTTCTGAATCGCTAAACAACTGGAGCTTTTTCAGAAAGCAGCATTGCCTACGTATGTTCTTTTTAAAAAAAATTTTTTTAAATTTTATCTAAATAGACGGGGTCACACTATGTTGCCCAGGCTGCTTTTGAATTCCTGGGCTCCCCCATCCACGCACCTCGGCCTTCCAGAGTGCTGGGATTACAGGCGTGAGCCACCGTGCCTAGTCAGACATACTTTTTTTTTTTTTTTTTTTTTTGACAGAATCTCGGTCTGTCCCCCAGGTTGGAGTATAGTGATGTGATCTCGGCTCACTGCAACCTCCGCCTCCTGGGTTCAAGCAATTCTCCTGCCTCAGCCTCCTGAGTAGCTGGGATTACAGGCATATGCCACTATGTCTGGCTACTTTTTGTGGGTTTTTTAGTAGAGACAGGGTTTTTCCATGTCAGCCAGGCTGGTCTGGAACTCCTGACCTCAAGTGATCTGCCCACCTCGGCCTCCCAAAGTGCTGGGATTACAGGCGTGAGCCACTTCACCTGGCCTTGTATGTACCTTTTTTCTTTTTCTTTTTCTTTCTTTCTTTTTTTTTTTTTGTGACGGAGTATTGCCCTGTCGCCCAGGCTGGAGTGCAGTGGCGTGATCTTGGTTCATTGCAACCTCTGCCTCCTGGGTTCAAGCCATTCTCCTGCCTCATGCTCCTGAGTAGCTGGGATTATAGGCACGCGCCACCATACCTGGCTAATTTCTGTATTTTTAGTGGAGACAGGGTTTCATCATGTTGGCCAGGCTGGTCTTGAAACCCTGACCTGAAGAGATCTGCCCGCCTTGGCCTCCCAAAGTGCTGGGATTACAGGCGTGAGCCACTGCACCCGGCCCAGACATACGTTCTTAATATACACTTTCAGAACAGCAGTCGAGAACTTTTTCCAAAATGTAAGCTCCTTGAGAGCAAAGCTCTCAGTGGGTCTCTGTGTCCTTTACTTTGCTTCTCTTGGTATCTTGTGGATAATATGCACAAAATATTTATTAAACAAGAGGATTTCCATTTTTTTCTAATATTAATAATTCATTTAATCTGTAGCTTCTTGAAGGCATAGAAAAGAATATTTTATTTTGCCTACTTGTTTGGCAAGGTACCCATGCAGTATGCCAGGAGTTACAGGGCCTATTGAGAAGGAGTAAAGGGTCTGGGAGGGGTGGCAGGGAATGGCTAATTCATGTATGGTGGCTAGAGAAGGCTTCACTGATGGGCTTGATGTTTCAATGGAGACTTGAAGGAGGAACAGGAATGCAGCTTGAGACTGTCTTGGGTAAGAGTGTTCAGCAGAGGCAGCAGTGCTCAGCTGGCCTTGAGGGGAACGTCTGAGTTGGTCATGTGAGTGCAAAAAGGTCAGTGTGGCTGCAGCCAGGTGAGCACATGCTCAATGACGGGGGTCAAGTGCAGCGCCTCTTGGTAGTAAGAGTAGCTGAGTGTAAACACCTAGGGTTCGCTTCAGTGAGAAGGGGAGCCTTTGGAGGGGGCAAGGCCCACCCCCACCCCCCAAAACTGAGGGGATAGTGGCACCAGTGCAGTGGGAGATACTGGTCCTCTGTCCCAGTGAGGTGGCAGTAGAGTTAGGGAGAAGGGATTAGGTTCTACTTGTGTTTTTTTTCTTTTATTTTTCTCTGTGTGCTTTTGTATAGATTGGATGTATTTTAAAGGTAGAGCTGGCTTTGCTAATGGATGTGCTGGTGGATTGGATGTGGGGTGAAGGGAGAGGAGTCAAAAATGACATCAGGTTCCCAAGGATGTCCTGAGGGACAGAGCTGGCATTTACTGAGATGGGGAGGACAATAGGAGGACTAAGTTTGGGATTAAACATCAGGAGTTCAATTTTGAGTATGTTGAGTTTCTTGTTAATGTGGCTTGGAGATATTTCCCAACGAATGGTTGTCTGTCTTGAAAATGAGAGTTGAAGGTTTTATGTACAGTCTGTATGTTGAGCCATACATTTTAGCATTCTATTATTTTATTTGATTGTCCTCTTCGGTATTTCATTTCCTGAAATCTCTTCTATCTAAGAGAACCCTGAGCCTAGCAGCCAGGAGTGAATTTTCTAGCTTTTCCACCTCTGCTAGGTCCTTCATCAGTTGTTCAGCAGGTCTGGAACAAATAATTTTGGGGCAGGGGGTTGCTGAATTTTAGGACAAACAGGGATCTTATAGATAAGCTGGTCCCATTATCTAATAGCTTACAAAGAAAAAAATATAATGTATACAGTGGTTGAAAAAGTAGGAGTTATAAAAAAAAATGTGTTTGCATTTTAACTTTTCAGGAGATGTTACAGCCCAGATAGCTCTTCAGCCTGCACTGAAGTTTAATGGTGGTGGTCATATCAATCATACCATTTTCTGGACAAACCTCAGCCCTAATGGTGGTGGAGAACCCAAAGGTTGGTATATATTGGTGCACCCTTATCTACATTTTGTGCACAGTAGGAATCGATTGTTGATTTACTTAAGTTACCTTATACTTGTTTTTTGTTTTGTTTTTTGTTTGTTTGTTTGTTTTCGAGACAGAGTTTTGCTCTTGTTGCCCGGGCTGGAGTACAGTGGTGCAGTCTTGGCTCACTGCAACCTCCGCTTCCTGGGTTCAAGCGATTCTCCTGCCTCAGCCTCCCGAGTAGCTGAGATTACAGGTGCCTGCCACCACGCCTGGCTAATTTTTGCATTTTTAGTAGAGATGAGGTTTCACCATGTTGGCCAGGCTGGTCTTGAACTCCTGACCTCGTGATCTGCCCGCCTTGGCCTCCCAAAGTGCTGGGATTATAGGCATGAGCCACAGTGCCCGGCCTAAGTTACCTTATTCTTACCAGAGGTATCATAGTGGCATATTTTTCATAACAATGAGTACGATAAAAGTTGTAACTTTCAAAAGGACATAAGTAGGAATAAAGAATGCATTCATGGAGTTATGTCATAAGATTTTATGTTCATGCACACATAGAGTATCACATCAACTCCACCTTCCGGTTTCTGGATGGTACTTCATATTAGGGAAAGACTGAGAAACTTTGTTTTATGAACTTTCTTTTTTTTTTTTTTGAGACAGAGTCTTACAGTCGCCCAGGCTGGAGTGCAGTGGTGCGATCTTGGCTCACTGCAACCTCTGCCTTTCAGGTTCATGCAATTCTCGTGCCTCAGCCACCCAAGTAGCTGGGATTACAGGCATGTGGCATCACTCCCGGCTAATTTTTATATTTTTAGTAGAGACAGGGTTTCACTATGTTGGCCAGGCTGGTCTCGAACTCCTGGCCTCAAGTGATCCGCCCACCTCCGCCTCCCAAAGTGCTGTGGTATGGACATGAGCCACCGCGCCCAGCCTAGAAAAGATGAACTTTCTGTTTACTAGTTTCTAGGGCCTGGATTAGATAGTTAACTGTCTGTACCTTTTTTCTTCTATGTGATACAGGGATAACAATGGTGGTGTTTTGAGAATTAAATTATAGTGTCATTTGCTATTTTTCACTCTTCCTAACTGATAAAAAGTCAGTTGTTCCAGGAAATTAGGTTTCCTGGGTATTTTTTAAAAGTGTTCAGGGAATGAGGAGAGTACAGGGCTAGATGGTCTTGTTCACTATCACTGTTTCCTTGACTTCCTGTGTAGCTTGTGGAGGCCCAGATGACTTTAATTATCTTCCTCACCCAGGGAGGCATGAGGCATAAATGTAGTTCTTCTCTCTTGTTTCTGGGCTCCAGATATGCACCCTAAATTTCTGTGGTTTTATTGTTCATTTTTAATCAGTGTTATGGAAGACAGCCTATCTTATGCACTTGAAGTAAGCAATTTCATTTTAAGGTAATGATGAATGAGGGGAGTAAGCATGGGAAACTGGGCAACTTTTTCTTTATTTTTGTTTTTATTTATTATTATTTTGGAGATGGAGTTTAGCTCTTTCACCCAGGCTACAGTGAAGTGGCTTGATCTTGGCTCACTGCAGCCTCCGCCCATCCCGGGTTCAAGCGATTCTCTGCCTCAGCCTCCCGAGTAGCTGGGATTATAGGTGCCTGCCACCATGCCTGGCGAATTTTTTTGTATTTTTAGTAGAGACGAGTTTCTCCATGTTGGTCAGGCTGGTTTCGAACTCCTGACCTCAGGTGATCCACCTGCCTCGGCCTCCCAAAGTACTAAGATTACAGGTGTGAGCCACTGCACCCGGCCAACTTATTTTTTTTTTGAGTTCAGTCTTCTAGACTATCAGTTAATACTTTTGAAGTTTTGTCAGTTACCAGAATATCAGATATATTCATATGCAACCAATGGTTTTGGTATGCTGCCATTTTTTTAAATCTGTACCACATTCCAACATTTGTGCTTACAAAGATGATTACTTTTAAACCCATAGAATAAGAGAAGTGAGATTTTGAGTCAGTTGATTTAGTTGATGTGACTAATCTAGAATTATGTTCTGTATTGCTACAGAATAAAAGGATTATAGCTCTTAAAGTATACCCTTAGTTCAGTCGTAGAGAAAACTGCCCATCAAGACTGGAAGAGCTGGGCTGCCTTGGAGAAGAACAATAACTTTATTCCCAAATGGAGACATAGAAGAAGGAGGGTAGAAGTCAAAGGAAAATTTTCTATTCAGGGAAAAGAAAAAGCTAACAGAAAGTAGTATTTCTTTCCTAACGAAAATAGTACAGTGAGTGGGGAAATCCCTCTAACACGATTCATTAAAAAAATGTGAACTACGCAGCTGGAGGCCATTATCCTAAGCAAATTAACCCAGGAACAGAAAACCAAATACTACATGTCTCACTTCCAAGTGGAAGCTAAACATGGAGTACTTATGGATATAAAGATGGCTACAACAGACACTGGGGACAGACCTGGAGGGAGAAAGAAGGGGAGGGGGTGAAAAACTGTTGTATACTAAGCTCACTACCTGGGTGATGGGATCAATTGCACCCCAGACCTCAGCATCATATGATACCCATGTAACAAACCTGTGCATGTACCCTCTGAATTTAAAATAAAATTTGAACTGGGCGCGGTGGCTCACGCCTGTATTTCCAGCACTTTGGGAGGCCGAGGTGGGTGGATCACCTGAGGTTGGGAGTTTGAGACCAGCCTGACCAACATGGAGAAACCCTGTCTCTACCAAAAACACAAAATTAGCCGGGTGTGGTGGCGCATGCCTGTAATCCCAGCTACTCGGGAGGCTGAGGCAGGAGAATTGCTTGAACCTGGGAGGCAGAGATTGCAGTGAGCTGAGATCATGGCATTGCACTCTAGCCTGGGCAACAAGAGTGAAACTCCGTCTCAAAAGGTAAAAAATGAAAAAAAAAAAAAAAACAAAAACAAAAAAACAAGTGGAATTTATAAAAAACAAAAACATGTGAATTAAAATTGTGAAACTTAGATCCAGGTGTCACATTCTGATGTTGTCTAATTTCTTGGGCTCTATGACAAAAACATTTTAATACATGTAATACAACATTTTATTGTAATTGTTGAAATCTGTTCATTTGTGGGTGTTTTTGGATTTTTTAATAGGGGAGTTGCTGGAAGCCATCAAACGTGACTTTGGTTCCTTTGACAAGTTTAAGGAGAAGCTGACGGCTGCATCTGTTGGTGTGCAAGGCTCAGGTTGGGGTTGGCTTGGTTTCAATAAGGAACGGGGACACTTACAAATTGCTGCTTGTCCGAATCAGGATCCACTGCAAGGAACAACAGGTTAGATTTAAAAATTGTGATTTCATTTGGGAGAGATGCTCTATTGTAAAGCATTCAACTAGAAATAAGGAAAACTTAACAGTGTTTTAACTTATGAACATGTAATAATTTGCAAATCTTAACAGATAACACCCAGAGTCTTGTGTAAGTAAAAATGTTTTAGAAGTCCTGATATTTCATAAAATTAAGTACAGGTAATTTTATAGGTACATTAACAAAAATGTTTTATTTTTGTTTATTTTTTTTGAGACAGATCTCACTGTTGCCCAGGCTGGAGTGCAGTGGTGCGATCTCGGCTCACTGCAACCTCCGCCTCCTGGGTTCAAGTGATTCTCCTGCCTTAGCCTCCCAAATAGCTGGGATTACAGGCACATACCACCATGCCTGGCTAATTTTTGTGTTTTTAATAGAGACAGGGTTTTACCATGTTGGCCAGGCTGGTCTTGAACTCCTGACCTCAGGTATCCATCCGCCTGCCTCGGCCTCCCGAAGTGCTGGGATTACAGGCATGAGCCACCACGCCCAGCCAAATGTTTTACTTATTAACCCTGCTGCATTCTACAGAGAATTAGTATCAGCTTAGATAATTATATGTACTAAAATAAAAAAAATTAGCTATAGAACAAGAGTGAGGAAAAGAAATATAAGTGGAGACTGATTTCAGAGCTCGTACTGTTACCTCCTCTGCTGAGCATTTGAGGTTAAACTGGGACTAGATCTCAGGTTTCCAGACCTTCTGCCTTTCTGGGGCTCTTTGGTAGAGTATATGAAAATATTTGGCTTGGAAGTGCCAGGCTGAGCTCACCAAATACTTTTCTGCTGTTGAGCCTAATTGGATTTAAAAAATGTCACTGAAGAGTATGGGAAATAGAGCCATGAGTTGTCTGGCAGAGGGTTGGGACTTTGAACTTAAAGTGATACCTTCACATCAACAACAGTCATTCTCTGCCCCTTCTTCTACCCCTGACATCAGAATACTCTTGCTCTGTGTCTCACTTCCCAGGATAGACTCAGATTTTGGCAGAATCTGAACAGCTCTTTTGGGACAGTGAAATGGCATAACAATTTGTAAAAGCCACAGAAAAATTGTGAGCACCGATCTGTAGAGTAAGGTTATTTATAGAGCTACATGACCGGAAAGGCTGATATTTGTAAGTGAGTCCCAGCTACGCTCCTTCCTCTCCCTGTGGAAAGCACATTAGAAGGAAAATAAGGGAATATCATGGCCTTTTGTTTATAAAAATCATTAATAAATTTTGCTACTTGAAATTATTAATAATAAATTATTAATGACCTCCCTCACAACTGATGAAGACATACCGGTTAAGAATTGTTTTCATAGAGACAGCTATAATTTATTTTGAGTATTTTTGTGTGTGCGTGATGGAGTCTCTGTTGCCCAGGCTGGAGTGCAGTGGCGCAATCTTGCCTCACTGCAACCTCCGCCTCCCGCGTTCAAGCAATTCTCCTGCATCAGCTTCCTGAGTAGCTGGGATTACAGGCGCCTGTCACCTCGCCAGGCTAATTTTTTGTATTTTTAGTAGAGATGGGGTTTCACCATGTTGGCCAGGCTGGTCTTGAACTCCTGACCTCAAGAGATCTGCCTGCCTCGGCCTCCCAAAGTGCTGGGATTACAGGCCTGAGCCACTGCGCCCAGCCCGAGAGTTTTTTTAAATGGATGTTTTACAGATAGAACTAAATTCTTCATTTACCTCACTTAATTTCTGAAAACACTGTGTCTTCCAACTGCTCTGTATTCCCATAGATTAAAATTAGCCTTGGGGAGCAGAGCTGGTTTCTCGTAAACCCCTATGAGTGCCCAGACCCTTTGGAGGAGGTTCTCATGGGCCTCTGCCCGCTCCCACAGATGCAACACAGCCTTCCTGCTGCTCCTAAGACCACCATGAGGAAGGCTGGGAATTGGCTCTTGAATGAATTTGTTGGTATTTTTAAGAATAGCTATTAAAGTACTGTTATTAATTTTCCCAAGTCTATTTTATTGTATTTGTCACATTTTCTTTGTAAACAGTAAATTAAAAATATTTTATAGGAATATTCATTCTTACCTAGATTTCCTACTTATATAAAAAAACAAGTGAATGAGATTGTTACAAAGGGTAATTTTGTGTGGGTGGAATAATAAAAGTTGAAATTGAGAAGATGCAATGTTTTAGACTGAAACTGATGGTTTGTTCTTTTTCCCCTTCTTTCTAACAGGCCTTATTCCACTGCTGGGGATTGATGTGTGGGAGCACGCTTACTACCTTCAGTATAAAAATGTCAGGCCTGATTACCTAAAAGCTATTTGGAATGTAATCAACTGGGAGAATGTAACCGAAAGATACATGGCTTGCAAAAAGTAAACCACGATCATACTGAGTATGTTAAGCTCTTTATGACTATTTTTGTAGTGGTATAGAGTACTGCAGAATACAGTAAGCTGCTCTATTGTAGCATTTCTTGATGTTGCTTAGTCACATATTTCATAAACAACTTAATGTTCTGAATAATTTCTTACTAAACATTTTGTTATTGGGCAAGTGATTGAAAATAGTAAATGCTTTGTGTGATTGAATCTGATTGGACATTTTCTTCAGAGAACTAAATTATAATTGTCATTATAAAACCATCAAAAATATTCCATCCCTATACTTTGGGGACTTGTAGGGATGCCTTTCTAATCCTATTCTATTGCAGTTTTAGAAAATCTAGTCTTTTGCCCCAGTTACTTAACAATAAAATATTAACACTTTCCCAAGGGAAACACTCGGCTTTCTATAGAAAATTGCACTTTTTGTCGAGTAATCCTCTGCAGTGATACTTCTGGTAGATGTCACCCAGTGGTTTTTGTTATGGTCAAATGTTCGTATATAGTTTTTGCAAATAGAGCTGTATACTGTTTAAATGTAGCAGGTGAACTGAACTGGGGTTTGCTCACCTGCACAGTAAAGGCAAACTTCAACAGCAAAACTGCAAAAAGGTGGTTTTTGCAGCAGGAGAAAGGAGGATGCTTATTTGCAGGGCACCAAGCAAGGAGAA